>NC_137021.1:20526595-20644095 GCF_032717465.1 Coenobita brevimanus
GAATGCAGAAAACTTTAAATATCTGGGAACGATTGTATCATCTAATGGATCATTAAACAATGAAATTGAGGAGAGGATTAGACAGGCTTGGCGAGCTGTTGGAATGTTGAAATCTGTTTGGAATAATAATATGCTTTCGGTACATACTAAAGTGAAAATTTACAAGTCCATGGTTAGACCAATTTTAATTTACGGGCATGAGTCATGGTACAGTACAATTGCAACAGATCAGAAAGTATTAGGATTTGAGAATAAAATACTGAGAAGGATTCTTGGGGTAAAGTGGCAGGACAGAGTTACAAATGCAAGAGTAAGGGATATTACGAGAGTGGAACCAGTTAATGAATATGTGAGACTTGTCTCGCTGGAAGTGGCTGGGACACATATACAGAAAAGAAGGTAGTTTAATACAGGATGTGCCAGAGTGGACTGCTAGAGGAAGAAGAGGTAGAGGTAGGCCGAGGGAAACCTGATTGAGGACAATGAAAAAAGAAGCAGGAGAGGAGTGTTAGTGGGACCTGAAGGAGATGGCAAGAGACAAAAATTGGTGGAGAGAGTTCATTGAGGCCCTATGCATCCCGTGGGGTGCCACAGGAAATTATATATATATATATATATATATATATATATATATATATATATGTGTGTGTGTGTGTGTGTGTGTATATATATGTGTGTGTGTGTGTGTGTGTGTGTGTGTATTTATATATATATATAAATATATATATATATGTGTATATATATATATATATATATATATATATATATATATATATATATATATATATATGTGGAGGTGTAGGAGGACTACTGGGCCTTGGGATAGGCAACTGCACCCAAGAAATAGGCCCTGAGCCTTTGCCCAGAGTTGGACACATAAAATATATATATATATATATATATATATATATATATATATATATATATATATATATATATATATATATATATATATATATATATATATATATATATATATATATATATATATTTCACCCATTGGATCCCAGGGGTGCTGGGCGAGGCATGGCGCTGGGTGGGTATTGAGCGTACCGCTCTCCGCTTATCGGCTCATGGTCGCAATGCTCATAGGTCCCTACCCGGGGGTTCCCTACTTTATAAATACTTGAAAAATCCCAATTCTGTCCAATATTCCGGACACTGGGCTCCAATGGGATATATACATATATATATATATATATATATAATCCTTGTTTGCTTTTAGCCTTCTTGTACAGGGACAGTGGCCTCTGTTGTTATGCTGCCGTGATCTTGTAATTAATAAGAATTCATTTCTCACATGCACAATGTCAGATTCCGTTGTCGGCATGACAGTACAATAGTCCTCCTGATCCTTAAGAACGTGGTGATTAACTCTCCCATTTACCTGGACTAGAGGAATAACCTATGTAATCCCATCTCCCGCCTACAGCTCAGCTTATCCAGATAAAATCCAGAGATAAACGTAAATTTTCCCACACAGTATCTGCAGTCTTCAGACCAGAAAAACAGTTATTTAAGAAAATGGAGCTACTTAAGTCACAGGAAATGCAATAAACTGAGAATAAGAATGTTGATTCTACACTGCAAACACAGCATTTGAAATGAGTGCTGGTGTGATCATGTCAATCTTTGCTACAATTAACGGAAGTTGCTACATTTAT
Source organism: Coenobita brevimanus (assembly GCF_032717465.1). NCBI lineage: Eukaryota > Metazoa > Arthropoda > Malacostraca > Decapoda > Coenobitidae > Coenobita > Coenobita brevimanus. The sequence goes on from NC_137021.1 coordinate 20,528,260, forward strand.
TGACGTTGTGTTTCGTAAAAGACATTTTGCCAAGTTTTATTACCCTTGTATATAAACACCTGAATCATCTCACCTCCTTAGTCGGTGGCACCACTCTTCTCTCTACTTCGAAGATCTCTTTAGTCTCAGAAGTCACCCCCACGCAAGAAAACAAAATATATTACGTCAGCAAGTAAAACAAAATACCAATAATTACTCTTATGGTTAAAGCACAGTATATTGGAAGTATAGGATAGACAAAACTTTGTGGCAGTGCTGAGTGTGTAGTGGGGGTTATGCAACTTCAGTTTCCCGGTCTACATCTACATTCCCTTCACAACAAGACACTTTTGTTAATCTGAATATAATGTATGCTTTTGGATTAAGCCATGATGTTCTGTGTGTCCGTTTATGTGTCTATCTGTAACCAGACGTTTTAATCCTCGAAGGTGTGGCCACTAACGATTAGCCTCCATTACACCCTGTCCTCTTCTATCTGACTGCCTCTTCTCCACTCACACCTCTCCGCTTAGTTACTTTTCCACATCATCCCTCCATTTCATTATCGGTCTCCTCCTTCCCCTTCAAGCCTCCACCTAACTAGCATGCACTCTCCTAATCAAATTATCATTCACCATTCTCTCCACATTGCCAAACCATTTGAAAGTACAGTCATTAGTCGTACTTCGTCGACACTTCTCTACCGGTAGTAACAATGGAATGCATTACATGAACCATTTCTACGTGGTAGCAATATGAAGCATACAAAGGTATGAGGAAGAATGACATGCTTTGGCCTGTAGTGAGGAATGAAAATTACGTAAGGCTAGATACAGTGCTTGCCGGTACCTCCATATCAACATCACAATGGTATTTCACTTACCCATTTATCTGTCTCCAGGTAACTTCACATTTTCCTATCAGATAGCTCATTTCTACTGCCGTCGCTCTTGATTTACTTCATTCTTAGATAATTCAAACTTCACTTACCTACTTTAGAGCGGATATTATAATACTGTCGTGCAACTACTTTTTCATTTCCATGCTGACTGTACCCATTCATGCCTAACCCCGGAAAACAGCATCTTGACACAGGTAGTAAGGATCGGACTCCTGTTTATCCCATAGCTACAGAAACTTTTTTTCTTTATTTTTTTTTAATATGCAGACAATGTTAATCTTGTTTTTCGACACTGAGGGAGTTGTCCATCAAGATTTTTTCCCCCTGTGGACAGTCTGTGAACCAGCAGTTTCACAATACAGTGCTGCAAGAAAGCATCAGGGCAAACGTCCAGAGAAGTGGTGCACCCAGTTTTCTGGAAGTCTTTTGAACTGGAGAGATTATAATGTAGAAAATAAATTCTGCTACATGAAATTTTCTCCATTTGCCCTCGCATTATTAGACAGTCTTCATGTATTAGCACAATTAACCCGTTTGCTCCCAGTGTCTTCAAAACAGGACGGAACTGGACACTTTCAAAATTTCATGAAAAAAAAAGGGAACCTCGGGGTAAGGACTTATGAGCTTCGCGAGTCTGAGCCTATAGGCGGAGGACCGTACGCTTAGTACCTTTCCAGCAACATTTCTCGCAAAGGAACTCTGGGAGCTAATGGGTTCAAAGCGAAAGCGCTGCTTAGAGAAGGCTTTAACCATAGCGCTCATAGCCTCAGCTAACGTGAGAGAGAGAGAGAGAGAGAGAGAGAGAGAGAGAGAGAGAGAGAGAGAGAGAGAGAGAGAGAGAGATTTTTTGCCCTAACGAAGGACCTTTGTTTCCTACTCAAAAAATATCATGTGACAAGAAAGGGTTCACTCCATCACTGTTTATACTTACTGTCTATACACTAGATTTTATTACCTCCGGCGAGGTATTGTTTTTGATAGAGTTTGTTTCTTTGTATGTTAGCAACAAACGGCCGAATGAAACTACATGAAACTTTCAGGATATTTTAGCACTGGCCCCAAATGAAAGTCATTACATTTGGGGGGTAACTGAGTGATCCTGAAAGGTCGAAATCAAGGTCATGGGTTTTCAGAAGGCTATAACTTGAAACCGGTTGAAGATAGAGATATTTACTATTAAGAACATACAGAAACTCGTAATATGGGTTTTCATTTGGCACCAAGACCTTTGACCTTGAGTAACCCTGAAAGGTCGAACTCATGGTCATGGATATTCAAGGGGCTATAACTCGAAACTGGTTGAAGATAGTTAGTATTATCAAAATTTAGGAAGTCCCATGAAGGCTTTTAATTGATACCATGACCTTTGACAGTAAGGTCAAACTCAATGTCACGAATATTCAGGCGGCTATACATCGAAACTCGTTGAAGATAGATATTTACTGTTGTCAAGATATAGGAAGTCTCATACGGGCTTTTATTTGGCACAATTACCTTTGACCTTGAGTGACCTTGAAAGGTCAAATGCCAGATCACGGATTTTCAGAGGACGTAACTTGAAAACATTTGCACCATTACCTTAGACTTTAACTGTGTACCGTACTGACACTGAATGGCAGTATCGATTCGGTATTTAACAGCAATAAAACAACTGCTGTCGGGGGAGCTTTGTTCATCCTGGCACCACTTGTTATGTTTTGAGAAACTTCTCCTAAACGGAGTAGTTACAAACATTCGGCATTAACCCATTCACAACTAAGGGACTCCTCTAGCTCAGTAAGATCAGACGACAGTGGCAAAAATGAATGTGAAGACATCTGTACTTACTTTGGAAGACTAGCATTTTATAGGCGGAGGCTGTGTGCGTTGAGATTCCTGCCGATTTAGATTCCTTGATCTCTACTTTTGACTCCATTTTGGACTGCACAACAGTCAGCCAGTTCAGTAAGAGTCCACCCACAAGCAGAGTCGCCCCTATGCACGCCCACACCTGCACATCATTGCCATCATCAGTCATCGTTGCATCACGATCATCGTTACCATCGTCATCAGTAGAAACATTACCATTATCATCATCATCATCATCATCATCATCATGTTATTTGTATTTCTAGTATCATATGTGGGCTAGGTTTGATCAAGAAACCTAAAAATTATAATCATTCACATAATCATCATCATTATCATCATCATCAGCAGCAGCAGGAGCAGTAGTAGTCTATTCTTATGCCCGTCTTATTGATGTGGCGGATACCGTCCAGGTACAGAAAAAAAAAAAGAAAAAAAAAAGGAAAACTGTAGGAGAGTAAAATGCTGTCATAGACGAAATAACTGGTCTGGTCCATGGTGGCCTAACCTTAGGCTCTCTCCCACGCTAAGGGCCTCGGGTCCTCTACACTTCTCCGGGACCCCAATGGTGGTAATAAGAGATTGACTCTATTTACTGTACTGATCTAAAGTTAACCCATTTTTACCACACACAGGAACACAAAATAATCTAGGTACTTTATATAGTGATAGTAGTGGTTGTAACCTGATTCATATGACACGTGAACCGCAGGGTCTGGGGACTGAAGTTCTTCTTCTCCTGCGATCCACCATCCCCCTTTTCGTGGAGAAGGAAGGAGTTAAAAGATGTTTGCAAAACTGGGCAGGAGCTGCTCAGCTTTGTCTGTGCCACCTTACGTAGGTGTCCCTGTCCGGCAAAGGGTATTTTGTGCAATGTATACCAGAGTTTACATTTAATGGCTTATTTACCTATTTATTATTTCTCTATTACTTTTTTTATTCGTGTTTTTGTCATTATTATTATTATTATTATTATTATTATTATTATCATCATCATCATCATCATCATTATTATTAATTATTATTATTATTATTATTATTATTATTATTATTTATTATTATTATTATTATTATTATTATTATTATTATTATTATTATTATTCTATCTTTCTTTCCTTGATTCATTCCTTGTCTTTCTGCCTGCGGGTGACTTTACACTCCCTCTTCTGTCTTTTATTCCTTCATTCTTTCCTCTTCCTTCTGCCCGTGGGTGACTCTACACTGAGTGACAAGCCACATGGTTTCCTGTACACCAGGAAACCATTTACTACGCTGGGTGGTAACCATATAACCAATTTTGGCGCCTGGTGGTTTAGTATGTAATTATTGTGCTCCAATCGGATGGAGATGGTGAAGGTTTATATCCAAGGGATGGCTGGGGTTTATTGCTCACGTAATGCCACTCTGGGATAAATGAGGCTGGTCACTCTCATCTTAAATGTCAGGACCAACTGCCTAGCCCCGGGCTCCTACGCTCCTCATGGGGCAACGTAGGATTGGATGATGGATGGATGGATGGATTAAAATTATTACTATTATAATTATTATTCTATCTAACCTAATGTCAGACAACTTAATCCCATAAGGGGTGGCCACAAACAAATCGCCTCCATGTCGCCCTGTCCCCCGCCATTTCACTGCCCTGCTCCCAGCTCACAGCCCCCTCTCTCATATATCTCTCCACTTCATCCCTCCACCTCATCCTTGGCCTCCCCTTCCCTCCCCTCCCCCTCAACCTCACTCACATACACTTTCCTCGTCAGTTTCTCTCTTTCCATCCCCTCCACATGGTCAAACCACCCCAATGTGTTTCTCCTAACGCTTCCTATCACATCCACATCCACACCACAACGCTCCTCTCATTTCCACTGATCTCACTCTCGACTTCTATCCCTCCAACAAAGTCCAAGCTTCACTTCCATACGTTAGAGAATGGTATCACAATACAGTCATGTAGTAACTTTTTCACTTCCATGCTCATTTCCCTGTTTCTTACCACTGCTTTCAAGGAATGAGCAACCCCTCTTCCTTGTTGTACCCTTTTAAGCACTTCACCCTCTAAACTTCCATCCTTACTCATCACACTACCCAAGTACTTAAACGCACTCACATTTTCCATTTCCTCCTAATGCAACCTCACTGTACATTCACTGACTTCACTTCTCTCGAAGACCATACCTCTTCTCATCTTTACATTCACCTATAGACTCCGCTTATTACACACTCTCCTAAACTCATCAATCAAGCCTTGCGGCTCCCCTTTGTTTTCACTTAACAACACAGTATCATCTGCAAACAATAGCACAGGGAGTTTCCAAACACTGCCCTTTCTCACTAGAGCCGCTCCAACATCCACTGGCCTACCTTATATCTCTATTATAACCCTATCCATATACAGATTGAAGAACCATGGAGACATGACGCATCCCCGTTTCAATCCATCCTTCAAATAGAAAAATTCACTCAGTTCACCATCAACACACTCTGCAACCTTAGCACCGTCATACATACACTTCACGGCATTCGGCAACTTCCCATCTACTCAATGTATTCTTAATACTTTCCACAATCCTTGTCTATTCATCCTGTCATATGCTTTCTGCAAATCCGTGAAGGCCGCATACAATTTCTTTTCCTTCTCTAGAAACTTATCCACTAGAAATTTAAGAGTGAATATCTGATCTACACAACCTCTTCCCTTCCTAAAACCTCTCTGCTCTTCTCCAACTAATTCCTCGGTTATTTCCCTAACGCTGCCAATAAATATCCTACCATATACTTTTCCTATTACACTAAGAAGACAAATGCCCATATGTTTACCACATACTTCTTTTTCCCCTTTTACTTTGTCTATCTATCTATATACCTAGGCTGCTTCCCCCAAGGAAAGGGAGATAGCCGAGACAGGACGACACACTCCCCATTTACTCATCCATTCAAATACATTCATTTGCATCTTAGCCCCAAAGGGGAGAACGGACAGATCCTCACCGCATCACACCGCACAAGGGTCAACTACGCAATGCAATCAGTGACATCCGCAGCAGGGCCCGACAGCAGAACTGGTTTACCCCTGCCACATCATAACAGACCCATCCCCTTACCCGCACCGGACCTGACTAGCTGATCAGACCAAATGCGGGAGAATATCCCCTCAGGGCTGTGTCATCACTTATTCATTCACAATTTCTCTCCATTTATTTCTGTCACACACAGCCACTCTTCCTTGCTCAACAGACATCCCTCTCGCATCCAGCACTCTCTTCACACTGTCCATCCATCCTATTCGTGGTCTTCCTCTCAGCCTTACACCTCTCACATCAGATCTAGTTATCTTTTTCACCAATCGCTCATTATCCATTCTCTCCATATGCCCAAACCATCGCAACACCCTCTGCTCAACTCTACCAGCCATCTCCCGAACAACTCCAGTTCTCCTTCGCACTTCATCATTTCGCACTCGATCCATACGCGTCACTCCACACATACTCCTCAGACACCTCATCTCCATTACATTCAAACTTTTCCTCTCTGCTACACCCATATTCCATGTTTCAGCCCCATATAACGCAGTCGGTACCACAACACCCTCATACAGCCTTCTCTTTACATCCATTCTAAGCGAACGACATTTAAACACTTTTTTCATTCCTCCCAGCACCTTTCCTACTTCATTTATTCTAAACTTCACTTCTGCATCTATTCTTCCATCCACAGCAACATGTGACCCTAGATATTTAAAACAATCTGCCTCCTCAAGCAACTCACCATTCAAAACTATATTCATCCCCCTACCATCTATCAACCTCGTACACTTCATCACTTTACTCTTATTCTCATTTACTTTCAATTTCCTCCTTTCACACACCCTTCCAAACTCCTCTACCAACTCTCTCAATCTCTCCTCTGAATCAGTCACCAGTGCAGTATCATCTGCAAACAGCAGCTGCTTCAGATTCCACTCTCCACCATCAACATTCACCAGACTCAGACCTCCACCTAAAACTCTTGCATTCACCTCCCTTACAACACCATCCATATAAATATTAAACAACCAAGGCGACATCACACATCCCTGTCGCAGCCCCTCTCTCACGGGAAACCAATCACTCACAGCATTTCCCACTCTTACACACGCTCTACTATTTACATAAAAACTTTTCACCCCTTTTAGTAACCTACCATCAAGTCCATACAATCTTAAAACAGTCCACAAAGCCTCCCTATCAATTCTATCATACGCTTTCTCTAAATCCATAAATGCCCAAAACACATCCTTGCCTTTCACTAAATACTTTTCACACACTTGTCTCACAGCAAACACCTGATCAACGCATCCCCTCCCTCTCCTAAAGCCACACTGCTCATCACCAATTACTCCCTCTGTGCCCTCTCTAACTCTCATAATTAACACTCTACCATACACCTTACCTACAACACTCAACAGACTTATACCCCTAAAGCTAGTACATTCATACTTATCACCCTTGCCTTTATACAACGGGACCACACAAGCACTTGCCCAGTCAATTGGCACCATACCTTTCTCAAAGCACACATTCAACAATCTTACTAACCTGTCAACAATAGTCACTCCACCACCCTTCAGGCATTCCACAGCACACCCATCCATACCTGCAGCTTTCCCTGTTTTCATCTCCTTTACTGCCTTCTCCACCTCCTCCTTCGTGATCAAAGAATCATTCAACTCTCCCAACACATTTATTCCTTGCACCCTTTCATCCGCCACAATCTCGGCCACCTTTTCCTCCTCTACATTTAACAATCTTTCAAAATACTCTGCCCATCTCTTCCTTACTGCATCCAACTCAATTAACATCCTTCCATCCTCTGCTTTTACTCGTTCTTCCTTCCCAGACTCTCTCTTTCGCACCCTTTTCACCTCCTTCCAAAACATTTTCTTATTCTGTTGAAAATTCTCTGTACAGGGGAATAATTATACCTGACTTCCAATCCTCAGGGGCTATACCTTTCTCCCAGAACCATCTACACATCTTCCACATCCATTCTACTACTATCTCTCCCCCTTGCTTTAGCATTTCACCACACACTCCATCAGTTCGTGGGGCTTTCCCCACTTTGACTTTCTTCATTGCTTCCGTAACTTCTATCCTATAGATTCTTCCTCTCTTCTCACATCCCTCCGTCTCCCAGTCATTACCCAGCCACTTACATCAGCATTACATTCATTTTTTATGTTCAACAATTCCTTAAAGTGTTCTTTCCATCTGCTCATTTTTCTCCCTTCTCCACTAGTAATCTACCGTTTTTATCTTTCACTCCCTGACTAACATCTTAAATACCCTGGCTAACTCTCTTTACCTCTTTCTAGAACATTTTGTTAAATTCCCTCCACCTTACCTTCAATTTCCTTTCAAAATCCTCATCCACTCTCGTTTTACTGTTACTAATCTTTTCACCTCTCTCTTCCTCACAACGTATAACACTCTCTTCCGTCTCTCACCTTCTTCCATGCCCCTGTTTCTCATCCACTCACTGTATGCTTTCTTCTGTGCACAGCCTCTCTCACCTCTTCATTCCACCATGCTGTTCCCTGCACCCCGTTTCGTCTTCACCCCACACACCACCTAACATTCTGCACAGAGCTCTTCTGTGAATATCTATCACACATCTTCCACGTCCCCCATCTGCTCCACTCTATATTATTATTATTATTATTATTATTATTATTATTACTATAATTTTTACATTACCCGACAGAAAAAGTGTTTTCTCTCCTTTTCTTGGTGTTGGTATTCTAACAAACATTCTTCTCCATGGCCTCACGCTTTAATTACAGGTCTGATTGATATGAGTATTACCAGTGAATTATTGTGCAAGTAAGCGATTGGATGTTTTGTTGCTGATGCATCTGTGGACTTCCTGCGTCAGGCTGAGGCTGGCAGACCTCATGCAAATTCTGCTCGAGAGACAGTTCTATGTGTAAACAGTATAGTCGTGACACTGGGCAACACACACACAAAGGAAACACTCCCTGTGCCCTGAAAGACTGTATGAGAGCTAGAGATCACCTACACTTCTTGGGTGTAACATCTAAGCTTCTAATAAAGCATTCAGTAGTAAAACAGAGTCTTTAAGATTCCTGTGCCGGTGGCACAGGGTCCTCTCGGTCGCCATCAAGCGACTGTGCCGGCAGCAACTATTGCAAATTCCATCAGCAGTGAAGTCCAGGTGAGGCTTGATTCGTCACCAATATCCGTGGTCTCAGTACCAATCTGAATTCAGTTAATTTTTTCCTACAGTCCATACCCTCTCTGGTCCTGTTTCTCACAGAACCGCAAATCTCTCCCTCTACTGAAATATCCCCACTGTTTTCCTGGTTACCATCTCCTCACAAACATCTGTAACAAGGGTGGCACCTGTTGTTATATCAAATCTGAATATGCAGTTGACACCGTTTTAAACTTCACATATACTAATTTTGATTATTCACTGTATAAATTAAATTATCTATATTTACCAAATATATCTGTGTAGTCTATCGCTCCCCCAGTGCTTCTTCAGTACCCAGTGTATTTGACTCCATATCCACACAGTTGAGTAAGCTTAATCTTGCCCTTAACACCGAAATTACCAGCCACTGTGTGAATCCGAAACTCCTGAGGATCTAAAAACGAAGCATCTGAAAGAATTGCTATTTTCACCCAACGGATGGCGCACAGTAATGTTTTTGAAGGGGGACAGGGAGATTGGGAGAGGAAGGTGCGACGAAAGGAAGTTTGTATTCGGGTGCAGATTACGTAGCTTAATCACCAGATGTTGATAAATCGATTGTGATAGAGATGGATTACAATAAGAACGATAAAGTGTGTTCGGTAACAATACAGTATTTGTATGCGTGGTGCATGTTGTAGCAGCAACAGTGGTCTAGTTAATCTTATGATTACTAGCAGTACACTAAAATGACACATTTTTAGTGTTGAAGCAGGGGCATATGATACTTGTTAGTAATATGGAAATAAGGAACAGATTTCAGGCTCTAAGTAATGCTGAATGTGACATTGATGAGCTGAATGACAGACTAACAAAAGTGCTAAGAGAATCAGCAGAGGCAGTAGGAAAACTCAGTACAACCAAAGCCACGAAGTATTCAGAAAAGACACTCGAGCTTATGAAAAAAAACGAAAGGAAATGAAAGTAAAGACAAAGAAAGACGAAATAGAACGAGCAGAATTAAACAAACTTATCAACAAAAGACAAAGAGAAGAAAAAAGAAAGAGAAACATGGATCAGATCAAAATAACCATCAAAAATGGAAAAAGTCTGAAACAGGTCCGACGTAAAATGGCACTAGGAAAGCAACAAATGACATCACTGAAAGAAAAAAACGGTGAAATCATTAAATGCAGAGATAAGATGGTGAAGAGAGTTGAAGAATAATACAAAGAACTGTATGCATCAAAGACAGTAGTACCAACAGCTAACTTTTCAGTTGACACAAGTGAAATACCTGAGGTAACACCAGACGAAGTAAATATTTGTCTTAAAAATATGAAAAGAGGGAAGGCTCCGGGAGAAGATGGAATAGTAACAGATTTACTGTTGGATGCCGGAGTAGAAATACAAAATAGGCTTGCTCACTTATTTACCCACTGTATAAAACAGAAGAAAATTCCCAAAACATGGTGTAATGCAATAGTTATTTTACTCTACAAAAAAGGTGACTCAAAAGATCTTAGTAACTATCGACCCATTAGCTTATTATCAGTCATTTATAAACTCTTCTCTAAAGACCTTACGAACAGATTAACACCAATTTTGGAGGAAAACCAACCTCGTGAACAGGCAGGATACTGAAGTGGGTATTCAACCATTGATCATCTACATACAATGAACCAGCTAATTGAGAAAACTATAGAATATAATAAACCACTGTGCTTAGGTTTTGTTGATTACGAAAAGGCTTTCGACTCAGTGGAGCACATAGCAATTATAAATTCATTGCGAGAACAAGGAGTGAATGAGAACATTGTAAACCTGCTCGAAAACATATATAAAGAGGGAATTGCTACAGTTAAATTACATAAGGACTCAGAAAAAATTAAGATTGAGAAGGGCGTGCGTCAGGGAGATACAATTTCACCAAAATTATTTACAGCATGCCTAGAAAGTATTTTCAGAAAGCTAGACTGGGAAAACAAGGGAGTGAACATTGATGGAGAAAAGCTAAACCATTTAAGATTTGCAGATGACATTGTCCTAATCTCAGAAACAGCGGAGGCATTGCAAAGAAATGTTAAATGACCTGAACAGAGAAAGTCTGAAAGTAGGACTGAAGATGAACCGAAGTAAAACTAAAGTAATGTTTACTCCACAAACACCAAAGAGCGTCATCAGAATAAGCGATAAAATTCTTGAAGAAGTTGAGGAGTACAACTACGTGGGACAAATACTAAAATTAACGAAAGATCATGATAGCGAAATAAAAAGACGCATTGCAATTGGATGGAAAGCTTTCCGTAAACATAGAGACACAATGAAAAGTAGCTTGTCAGTTTGTATGAAACGAAAAGTATATAACGAATGTATAATTCCAGCTATGACGTATGGTTGTGAGACCTGGAAACTAACAAAACCAATGGAAAATAAATTAATCCGTTCTCAGAGAGCAATGGAAAGGTCAATGTTGGGAATATCTTTAAGAGACAGGAAAAGATCAACTTGGGTGAGAGAGCAGACTAAAGTCAAAGATATTATAGAAGTTATAAAAGAACAGAAATGGAGGTGGGCAGGACATATAGCAAGAATAAGGGATAACCGATGGAGCAAGAGGCTGACTGACTGGACACCAAGAGAATGTAAGCGTAGCAGAAAAAGGCCAGACAGGAGATGGAGAGACGAGATAGAGAAATTTGCAGGGAAAACGTGGCAAAGATTGGCTCAGTCAAGGAATTCGTGGAAAATGTTGGGGGAGGCCTTTGTTCAGCAGTGGACTAGTTATGGCTGATGATGATGATGATGATAGTTATTGTTAACCCGTACCTCAGTTGAGGCAAACAAGTGTAACCTTAGTCTTATCGTGACTAGTCTGAGGCGGGTGGAATACACAGTCCATACATGGTGCAGACGCTGTCAGCTTCCTTGACTCGTTAAATTGGTCTAGTAACCATGCAGTTACGTAAGTTGTTCACTATGTTATTATCACTTTGGAGAAACAAAAACGTGATGTCTACAACTTATGTAGTAAAACAAATACCTTGCCAGAAAGATATTGTGGGTCTTAAATTGCCTATATTACACGTAACTGGTTATTTCACGTCAGGACCACCCATAAACAAGTGTGTAACTATCCAGGAGTGATAGTCTTCACGTCTCTCATCACACTCTGTCTCTCTTGTAGAAATGTTTGCTTCTGTATTTGTATATTATGGGGACGGGGAGGTTGGGAGAGGCTGATGCCTGGACCGTAAGTTTGTATGTGGGTGATTATGTAGCTTAATCACCAGATGCTGAGCTAACAGAACGATTGTCATAGTGATGGTGAAATACCTAGTTTTCAGGAAAAAAAAAAAAAGTGCAACAGGCGATACGTTTTTATACATGTTAATGGAATGTCTAAAACACGTAGGTCATTCCCGGGAAGAATTGTTCACTACCGTCCAGGTCACGAACTGGTTGCACGGGCCTCACACGGTGCATGGGAAAGGCCGATGCAGCAATATGCTTTGCAATACGAAATATATGAGCAACCGACTTGCAGAAATGCACATGCAAACATGTTTTACAAGGCATAGCCACACAGGGGAGGTATCAAGAACGAAGGAGGTTAATGAGGGACGGGAAGACCAGTGAACCTGGACGCTTCACCGCCTGTTCTGACATGTGATAACCAGTCACGTGCGTCATGAACATTGATACCCATAATAGACTTGGATTAAGCACTTTGTTATAATTTGAGGCTTCACGTTTTTAAATAATTTAGTAAGTAATCACTCCAATATCCGGATCAATAGAGCCATCGGTAGGTTCGGATATTGGTTTTGTCCGGATATTGGGCCCCAGCTTATGGACTTGTACTTACGGACCCTAACACAGAGAAACACCTATACAACTCCCTCTGGACATGCATAGCACCTATTTAACACCCAAATCACACCAATAAGGCACATAAATGACTGAAATAAATGCAATAGACACATAAAATGTGGGTTTAGAAGTATGTTCATACATTAATAAACATTCTGGTACTTATGGACTCTAACCGAACCTAACCTAACCGAACCTAACCTAACCGAACCTAACCGAACTCTGAAAAACACATTCCTACTGCACATGCATGAGGTAAGTTTAGTATGGAAAGAAGTACAGTATGACACTTTCTGGTAAGTATAGTATGGGAAAAAATACAATATGAAACATTCTGGTAAATATAGTATGGAAAATAGTACAACATGAAACATTTTGGCTACTTACAGCAAGTCCCTGGCCACCTCGATGAATAACCGCCTCCTCTCGGACTCTGACAGTAAGAACGATTTCCTGAAGCACTTGCACTACACTCTTCCTGAAGTCTTGCACTGAACTTAGTCACTAACACACAGAAGTCCGTTCTTTTCACAGTGTTCACTTTAGTCCAAATAATGTTCCATTAAATTTAAGTGTTGCACATTAACTTTTCCCAAGTTTTTTAAAGTTTCCAAAGCCAAAACAAAGAAGGTTAGTTACGTTAAATTTCTTTTCTACTTAGTCTTTTCTCCCAACTTGAAAACCTTAACACAACACACCGTTTTTTTCACTGCACAACACTCAAAATTCCCGTGTGGTCTAGTGGAGAAGTTCTTGCTGTTTATTCACTGTCAGAGCCCGAGAGTATCACTGGCAGGCGTCCAAGGGGTGCATCGGTGGGTAGTGGTGATGGCGTACCGACTACAGAAGACTCTGAAGACAGCCGCAAACTCACGTCGAGCGGTGACTCCACTGTAGCTGATGTGCTGGGCTGTGGCTCGGAGCATGAGGGCCTGTCTTGGGAGGCAACGGAGTGGAACCAGGGCTTGGCACAGCGGGGTCACGGGCCTGAAAAAACTGTCAATCGTTGACTGACGCAAGGACCGACGATTCTGGCGATTGATGATGCGCTGCCGGAAAGCACGCACTTCCTCCACGAGTCCCAAGGGCCCCATCTCCCTGTCGCAGTCCGGGTGTTCCAGGTAGTCTAGGACGAACTCTAGATGTTCCCGGAGTGCGCTCAGCTTGGGGATGGCTGGAGTAGTGTCCTGCTGGGCGGAGTCTGCATCATCATCGCCTTCGTCGTCGGAATCTTCAAGTTCGGGACTGACACCAGCAACCGAAGACGCGATCTCGATATCAGACAACGTCTGATACCCAGGATCGCCCTCGTCGTCGTCCAACCACTCACGAACATCGTCCACATCAACATCGTCGCCGTGCGTACGTAGCCGTGCATGGAAGTCATCCACGTCAAACCCTAGGAAATCGTACTCCACATCTGTTCCGAGAAGCAGACGAGACCAACCATTTTCAAGAGTTTTCACAGGGACTTCCTTCCATGCACTAGCCCAGTTGTACAGCGCAGACTTGATGTTGTAGCGGCGAAGGTTTTCCAAAGTCCGCTTGCCTCGAGTGTCACGTCCTTCCCTGCGCTCGTCCTCGTCCTCGAGAACCACCATCACCTCGTCCAGGAACTTCCGACGGTACAGGCGCTTTGTTGCCACGATCACTCCTTGGTCCATTGGTTGAATGAGAGCAGTCGTATTAGGTGGCAGAAACATGCACCTAATACGGCCATTCTCAGCAACCAAGTCCTTGTCGCACGGGTGGGCAGGTGCATTGTCGAGGAGAAGGAGAGCCTTTACCTGGTCGCGAGGAATTCCCAGTGTCTTCGTCTGGTAATGTATGACCTCCTTGGACGAAGTGATGGTGAAACCAGTCTTTGAAAATCACAGCTGTGAACCATGCTTTCAAAGAATGGTACCATACGACAGGAAGGACATCCATCACCCCACGAAGGCACCGAGGCTGCTTTGCACGGCCAACAATAACGGGCTTAAGCCGGTGCATGCCGTTAGCATTGGCACAACACAAAGCAGATATCCGTTCCTTAGAAAGCTTGCGGCCAGGTACACGCTTCTCCGTCTCATCGGCGAGAGTGTTCGTTGGCACCGAGCGATAGAATAGGCCAGTTTCGTCAGCGTTATAGACTTGACCGAGAGTGAGGCCCTCCCTGTCGATCAAGCCTTTCACCTTGTGCCGAAACTCGTCCACTCCATCCTCGTTAGCGTCCAATGCTTCGCCATGTGCTTTACGGTTAGTAAGGCCATGTCGCAACTTGAACGCGAAGAGCCAACCTCGGATGCCTTGAAGTCTAGGGCGTCGTGAAGCCTTGCAAACTTCTCAGCAGCAGCCTTCAGCTCCGTTCCACGTACCATCACACCAGCTGCACGTTGCTGTCGATACCAAATCAACGTGGAGCGGTCGATCTCTGCATACTTGGGAGTAAACATAACCTTCCTCTCCACGTTGCGTTTGCTTCTCACGAGAAGTCAGCCGTGTACTGCATGAGCTTGTCTCGGGAACGCTTGATATCAAACAAAGTCGACCGGGCCAGGTTGAACTCGCGGAGAATGCGAGAGGAAGACCAACCCGCATCAACCTTCTCCAATATCTCCCGTTTCTTCTCCAGAGTCAACACCACTCTCTTCCTTTTCTCAGGAGGCGGGGCCATCATCACACACACTAAGAGTAGGGCAGAGAGCAGCAGGAGGCCTTGCAGCAAGTACGGCACCACCACAAAAGCGAGCACGTGGGCAGCCATGACGAAGAGCGTAGGTCTTGTCGCGGTGAGAGACAGGCGGGAAGTGGGGAGGATGCAGCGGCGCTCTATCGGACGTCGGAGGAATGACGAACCAAAACAATGCTCTCACGCGGTGCGCGCGGCAAGTTCAAATTACGGACGGCAAAAAATCGATTTTTTTTCCAATTTTTTTGGATTTTCGGACCATTTTGGGAATGTTTGATCCCAGGACGATAAGGTTCGGTTAGTGGGGATGTTCGGTTATTGGGCGTCCGGATATTAGAGGGATTACTGTATTACGGAGTGAATAACATTTGTAATTGCATTATCACATTGGTTCTGTCTGCTCGATGTATGGGCAGGCTATCTTACCTGCACCAAAGCTGGACTTACATTGGCTGGCTTCCCTCAACCAAGGAATGGGCTGGCAAGAACGTCGGTGTTCATATTTTCAATGTTTTACAATATACCTGAGGTAGTATAACAACAATAGTATATTTCCACAATCAAGTAGCCCGTAAGAGGGGTAAAAAAAAAAAGAAACGTTTACCACTCGTAGTTGACGGAAACCTGCCAGTGTGACCACATATTTACTTGGGGCACCATTTCCTGCAATACATTCACTACGGGTGAAGGTGGGCTGTGGGTCACATTTGTTCACAATATTCACATAATAGTGTGCAGTTAATCCCATTATAAAAAGCAGTGCCAATTCAAGGCAAACCCGTCCCCGGCAGTCATTTCAGTGCTGATGTAAAATCACAACAGGATATCTAGTCAAAGATATCACATCAGATTTCAAGTAATTAGGTTGAAAATTGACGATTTTATGCTCATTTGAAATTTTAGGTCCGACCCACCTGACACTGACCCCCTCACCGCTAACCGGGGGGTGACCCTCCTGAAGAAATGAGGTATGTCATAGGATGCAGTGTCACGAGTCGGCTAGTGACATTGGCTTTTGTGGGAAACCACGAACTCTAGTGGAATCCCAGTTTATCGTTCAGTTAACCGCTCATTCGGTCGGGAGTCCTTTCAAATCAATTTTTCAGTGTCATAAGTGATCGTCTTTGTGTGAGACATTAGCGCTTCCGCTGAGCGATTTGTTTTGGGCGTGTTTCGCTCACTCTAGCCGTTAAAAAAAAATGCAGCCATAGCGCTCACTTTCTTTCCCACAAGTTAGTCAGTCAAGTGTCTGTCTTGACGGAGTGAGGTTCTGTGCTCCAGCAGTGAGAGTAGTGAGAGGTCAGCTAGCACCCAGACTCCACTAGACTACAGTTCTCCAGGCTCCCACCCTTCTTGGTGATACACCACATTCATTGACCAGTATTTCCTTTTTGCATTTTCTTAGGTTTAAGAGTTTAGTTAAGTGTGCTGTTTCCTCACATGCTGGCCGGCTGCCCGCATGTTGTTTTTTTTAGGCGTAAGAATTTAGCTTTTGAGTGAGTGAGTGAGTACGATCTCTTTATTTGAATTCATTTGAAGTGTAACGTTATATTTATTTCTTTGTAATCAATAAATTTAACAGTTCTTTTTCTTGAGCTTAATGTAATGTAAACTTGTGTTTCATTTCTCCACAATTAATCTTATTCCCCTTATAGCTCCTAGCTTGCATAAACGTTTTGCTATTCATAACTGGTACTTAGGCCAGTCTTGTTGTATTAAGCTTAAAATCCGTTGTGCCTTCTAGAAGTTAAGCATCAGCAAGAACCTGATATTATTATTAGTATTAGTTATTTATTGTCAGGGGTGAAGTAACTTTCTCCAGAGGCTAACAGTACTAATAATCAGCATTTGTGAGTAATTAGTCTCTGCTGTGTACTGTTGAGAAAGTTTATAAATTCTCGTTCTGAGAGTCCGGCGAAGCAAGCCGGTATAAAGTAATCATTGCTTGATTTAGCAAGACAATCGTTGTCCCTGCTCTTCAATATTATTGAACATTATCATTTATCATTTAAAATATTTGCTTTTATTTTTTAAAAAACCGTGACAATTGGCGACCTCATTCGAGGATATTAACTCCTAGCTCTAAAGCTATTCACGAGATAATGCTCAGTCGTTCATATTTAGGTATTTATCATTAAAGTTTATAGGCACAAGCTTACTGATGTTAACGTTAGTTTAGCAAGTGAATTTTTGCTTTATTAATCCATTGAGTATTTAACTCTATTTAGTACTTTATTTTTGGTCACGCCAGACGATTTTATTCGCTCCTGGGTAGGCGCCGTACCCATTGCGTTAATTATTGAGTCTTCCCAGTCATTTACATTTTTGCTTTATTCTTTGCCAGTTAACTAGATAAGACTGGTCACCACTAGCTTGTGTCTGTATTCTTTACTTGTGTTTATTAGAGTTCGTTTGCGAAGCAGCAGTCAGTACTTAGTTTTGGCTTGCTCAGTAAATTAGCGACATGGCTACCACTGTATTTTTACAGGAAGCCAAAGAAATGGGTCTTACGGACCCAACAGAAATTAAAGAGTACATACTCTCACGCCATAATCAGGAGCAGCAGCGCGAGAACGATGCCCGTGAAGAGCGTAAGATTCAGCGTGAATACGAGCGAGAACAGCGTGAGGAACGCGAAAAGGAGTGGGAACACGAGCAGAAACAGCGCGAGCTCGAGTTGGAACAAGAGCGACAACAACATGAACACGAGCAGAAACAGCGCGAGCTCGAGTTGGAACAAGAGCGACAACAACATGAACACGAGCGGGAACAACGTGAATATGAACGTGCCGAACGTGAGGCACGAGAAAAACAAGAGCTTGAGGTTTTGAAGGTCAAGCGAGATTCCTTGGCTTCAGGCACATCTGCTGCAGCCAACCCAAGCTCCACTAGCGCTCTTCCTACACATGTCCTAGCGACCCCACGCATCAAGCTTCCTTCATACAAGGAAAGCGAGTGAATTGAGCCGTACATAGCTCGTTTTGAGGACATGGCAGACATGTATCAACTGGATGAGGCAGCTAAGCGGCTCCAATTTCTTAGTTTATTTGAGGGCTCTGCCATCGATATTCTCCACAGAATTCGTGGAGACAATCTCACATATGAGATGATGAAAGCTGCACTCATTAAGGCGTATGGTCTCACAGTAGACGACGCCAAAGTTCAGTTCATGCGAGCTCATCTCCAAGACAAGGAGTCAGCTGTTCAGTTCCTCAATCGTCTGACTGCTTACTTAAATGAGTGGATGGAGAAAGATGAAACTCCTTCCACGTGTGAGGGGATAACTGACCTTATGCTGCATACACAGCTAGAGAGGTCGTGGCCTGCTGAGCTCATAGCACAGCTTGAGATCTGCCAGGTGAAAGATACCAGCCAAATGGCAGAAAAGGCTGACGCGTTCTTTACTGCATACGAGTATCAAACTCGCAAGCAGCATACCTGGAACAGAAAAGCTGATAAGTCTGGGAAGCCGTCTCAGACTGAATCCCACCAACAAGGCCATTCTCAGAGTAATGGCCAAGGTCCAAGCAAACTGCAGAAGGACCAGGGGCAAAACACTCAGAAACCTAAGTGGAAGAGGTACAACAGGTACCCTAACCAGCAGCAGTATCAGCCACGCAACCGACCGTCGGGACAAATTTTTTCACCACCAGCTCAAAAGTGGCAGGAAGCGAACGCAGCCTTCATTCCTCAGCAGCAGCACGGTGGTCACGTCCCTACCAGTACGGGTACTCCCCCACAGTTCACTAGTCCCACAGAGACAGTGAACCCCCCTCCACAGATGGCCAATGTTCCATCTCCACAGGCGGTGAGTACGGCCCCTCAAGTATCTAATTCTCAAGGCACAATGTTTGCCGCATCAATTCAGCAGCCTCATGAGTGGCTAGCTGCTTCTTCCACAGGCCCTCCCACAGGTGACAGTGCCTTCCTTGTTCAGCCAGGGTTTGTGGGAGGCATCCCTGTGAAGGTCCTGAGAGATAATGGATCCTCAGGTTACTCTGTCAAGCAGAGTTTAGTTCGGCCTGAGCAGTACACAGGTCGACAGATCCATGCAGACCTAATTGATGGATCAGTGAGATTGTTCCCTGAGACATGTATCCAGATGGCATCTCCATTTTATACTGGTAGGACACTTGCAGTTGTCATGCCAGAACCCTTATTTGACCTAATAATAGGCAATATTTCCGGTGTCAAGGATATTTGCACCGAAGATGACGCTACTCAGACTTCGGCTGCTGCGGTAACACGAGCCATGGCTGAGGCTCCAGACTGTGTCACCCCAGTGACCATTGAATCGCCGCAAGATCTGATGTGTAGCCAACTTGTTGTTCAAGAACAACATTCTGACCCGACACTTGCTGCCGTGCAGAACAAACAAAAGGGTAGAGTGATAAAGTATTCACGGGGAGGTCGAGCCAAGTTCCTTCGCAAACAAGGACGGCTCTACCGTGAGTCACGAACACCCGAGGGCGAGGTTCGACTGCAGTTTGTCGTTCCCGCCAAGTACCGCCAAGCAGTGTTAGAATGGGGTCATTGTTCAGCCTCAGGAGGTCACATGGGCAAAAGGAAGACCCAGGGCCATATCCGAGCTGACTTTTTCTGGCCAGGAATGGGACGAGACATAGATAGTTTTGTGCATTCCTGCAGTGTGTGTCAAAGTACCACTAATCAGGGACATGTCCTTCCTGTGCCATTTGTAACCACACCTGTAATCTCTGAGTCAGTTGAGAGACAGGGTAGTGGTGAAGTGGGTGCAGACCTGACGTCTTGCCCATTGGCCCCACAGGACACAGTATGTCCAGGGCCTGTACATACATATGTACCATAAGGTAAGGTGCTGTTCCCTCACATGCTGGCCGGCTGTGCCGCATGTTGAGCGAGGTGGACGCCAGGTTAGAGCTTCCTCTAAACTCGGTGATGGGATGTTGTTAAGGTGCTGTTCCCTCACATGCTGGCCGGCTGTGCTGCATGTCGAGCGAGGTGGACGCCAGGTTAGAGCTTCCTCTAAACTCGGGGATGGGATGTTGCTAAGGTGCTGTTCCCTCACATGCTGGCCGGCTGTGCCGCATGTCGAGTGACGGGATGCCAGGTTAGAGTTCCCCCTAAACTGGGTGATGGGATGTTGTTAAGGTGCTGTTCCCTCACATGCTGGCCGGCTGTGCCGCATGTCGAGCGAGGTGGACGCCAGGTTAGAGTTCCCCCTAAACTGGGTGATGGGATGTTGTTAAGGTGCTGTTCCCTCACATGCTGGCCGGCTGTGCCGCATGTTGAGCTAGGTGCATGCCAGGTTAGAGCTTCCCCACTAAGAACCCTTACGACTACGTTTCCTAGTTAATAATGTATCTAATAAATTAATGGCGACCTCGAATGTACGAAGCTTAGGCTGTCACTCGTATTTTTCAGCTAGAGCTTACCTTTCGTAGCATGTACTGATTGCTAGGCAGAGAGAGTAATTGTAATGTAATAAGAATTTTTGTTTCATTGACACTTGATGCTCCACCTTAATTGATTTTGCAGGTACAGCAATGGGTGTAGCAGTTTTGCTGTGCGGGCCTGCTGATCGTCTGCCGCATGCTGCCGCCTCTTCTCTTCTGCCTTTGTCGTCACCATATTATTATTTACTGTGTCATTTTACACGTAAGTACAGTTACACTACAACTGTCACACTTACACCATGTATCACATACACCACGCTACACAACAATTAGTTGTCAGTGTAAATGTAGCGAACTTTCGCTCAGTTTGACCTGAGTACATGATTTTCATTGTCGTCACGGAGTTTTTTCCCTCAAGCTTGCCTCTATTAACGTAAATACGAGGTTTTTTCGCTCATTGGCGATAGTGATTTTCTCCTGTAGCAGGATAGCACACACACCACAGTGTGAATCTTGTGTGACTGAGTTAGGATTTATATGTATGCATATTGAAATCTTTTTTCTGAAGAAAGAAAGATTTGATTTTCATGGGGCGTAATGTCACGAGTCGGCTAGTGACATTGGCTTTTGTGGGAAACTGCGAACTCTAGTGGAATCCCAGTTTATCGTTCAGTTAACTGCTCATTCGGTCGGGAGTCCTTTCAAATCAATTTTTCAGTGTCATAAGTGATCGTCTTTGTGTGAGACATTAGCGCTTCCGCTGAGCGATTTGTTTTGGGCGTGTTTCGCTCACTCTAGCCGTTAAAAAAAAAATGCGGCCATAGCACTCCCTTTCTTTCCCACGAGTTAGTCAGTGAAGTGTCTGTCGTGACGGAGTGAGGTTCTGTGCTCCAGCAGTGAGAGTAGTGAGAGGTCAGCTAGCACCCAGACTCCACTAGACTACAGTTCTCCAGGCTTCCACCCTTCTTGGTGGTACACCACATTCATTGACCAGTATTTCCTTTTTGCATTTTCCTAGGTTTAAGAGTTTAGTTAAGTGTGCTGTTTCCTCACATGCTGGCCGGCTGCGCCGCAAGTTGTTTTTTTTAGGCGTAAGAATTTAGCTTTTGAGTGAGTGAGTGAGTACGATCTCTTTATTTGAATTCATTTGAAGTGTAACGTTAAATTTATTTCTTTGTAATCAATAAATTTAACAGTTCTTTTTCTTGAGCTTAATGTAATGTAAACTCGTGTTTCATTTCTCCACAATTAAGCTTATTTCTCTTATAGCTCCTAGCTTGCATAAACGTTTTGCTATTCATAACTGGTACTTAGGCCAGTCTTGTTGTATTAGGCTTAAAATCCGTTGTGCCTTCCGGGAGTCAAGCATCAGCAAGAACCTGATATTATCATTAGCATTAGTTATTTATTGTCAGGGGTGAAGTAATTTTCTCCAGAGGCTAACAGTACTATTAATCAGCATTTGTGAGCAATTAGTCTCTGCTGTGTACTGTTGAGAAAGTTTATACATTCTCGTTCTGAGAGTCCGGCGAAGCAACCCGGTATAATCATTGCTTGATTTAGCAAGACAATTCATTGTCCCTGCTCTTCAATATTATTGAGAATTATCATTTAAAATATTTGCTTTTATTTTAAAAACCCCATGACATGCAGATTGGAAAGATGCTCCTTTAGGTTTTGCTTTCATTTCGAAATAACGAATCTGAATAGAGTTATAGCAAAAAAAATATTTTTACCCCTCTCCATTTTTATACATAATTGGCCCTACAGCCTGGGTCTTGGCCCAGTTTGGTCCAAAATTAATCAGGTGATCAGAATGTCATAGCCCATCATTCTTGTAATTTTAGTCAAAATCACACCAGTAGTTTTCGCCTAAAGTTATCAGACAGACAGACAGACAGACAGACAGACAAACCAACAGACAAAGTGCAAACAATACCCGTTCCCGAGCCACTCCAGGGCGGGGATGGGTGATAACAGATAGACCAATTTATCTTGTGTTGGTAATGTGTGGGATGAACTCGAAACAATTATAATAGAGCAAATAAATTATTGTTCGGTGTAATAGGTATCAGAGGGATGGTCAATTATTAGGATTTAATAATATCACACATATATTAATAACACGTCACATACACCTAAACTTACTATCGTGGCAACGGCATCTCCCAACCTCCCCGACCCCATCATAAACAAATACAGAAGCAAACATTTCTACAAGAGAGACAGAGTGATGAGAGACGTGAAGACCATCACTCCTGGATAGTTAAACACTTGTTTATGGGTGGTCCTGACGTGAAATAACCAGTTACGTGTAACGTAGACAATTTAAGACCCACAATATCCTTCTGGCAAGGTATTTGTTATACTACATAAGTTGTAGACATCACGTTTTTATTTCTCCAAAGTGATAATAACTGGGTGAACAACTTATGTAACTGCATGGTTACTAGACCTATTTAACGAGTCAAGGAAGCTGACAGTGTCAGCACCATGTATGGACTGTTGCTGGTTCCTTGCAAGCAGTGATAAGAAACTGGTTAGTGAGCATGCAAGTGAAAAAGTTACTGAATGACAGTATTGTGATACCAACTCTAACGTATGAAAGTGAAGCTTGGACCTAGCTGAAGGGACAGTAGTGGAAATGAATTATTTGAGAAGAGCATGTGAAATCATATGGAGAGACAGACTGGGAAATGACGAAGTGAAGGAACGTTGTGGTGTGGATGTGATAAGAAGCATTTGGAGAAACACTCTGAGGTGGTTTGGCCATGTGGAGAGGATGGAGAGCGAGAGACTGACGAGGAGAGTGTATGTGAGTGAGGTGGAGGGGACGAGAGGGAGGGGAGGCCAAGGAAAAGATGGAGGGATGGAGTGGTGAGGTGTATGAGAGAGGGAGGTATGAGTTGGGAGCCGGGCAGTAAAATGAAGGGGGACAGGGCGACATGGAGGCGATTTGTTAGTGGCCACCCCTTCCGGGATTACGGCGTCTGGCAATAGGTACATAGATAGATGAGCAGTTGCATGGAGAGACAATCCGACAGAATGACAGAAAAGGAGGGGTGTGGTATTGATGTAGATGTAACTGAAAATGTTAATATAATAACTCTGGGATGGTTTAGGCATATGGAGAGGATGGAAAATGAAACACTGACTACAAGGATGTATGCGAATGAGGTGGAAGGGGAGAAGAATAGAGAAATGGAGGGGAAAAATATTTGAGAAATAGGAATGTGAGTTCGAGGAAGGGCAGCCAAATGGCAGAGACCAAGGCGAGATGGACGATTAGGTTGTGGCCACCACTTACGAGATTAAGGGCTCTGGCAAAAGAGAACTAGACTGCTCATATAGTAAGTCCTCTAGTTGGGAGGAACTTCGTGAGCGTTATCCGTGACCCCTAGAATAAAGAAAGGGGAGTTATTAGATGAACAAAAGTGTCTAGAGACGGCAAGGTCTGAATAAACATTTATGTCGTCTATTTCAAGTGGTTTAAATATATATCGTGAAGGTGAGAGGAAGTACCCAGTTTGTGACAGTAATTTCTGAAAATTGGAACGAAGCCGGAACCGCCCTCACTCCCTTCATCGCTACGAACAGCATTTTGTCATGTGGGGTGCAGGCTATATCACATAATTATAGCTCTATATGCAGTGGAGTAGACTGTAGCACCAGTCGAGCAGGGCAGTACTCCCGAGGTGGATGGAAAGCTGATGACAGGGAGTGCTGGAGCTCCCGTTTCATCAGCCCTCAGGACTAGTTCCTGACCATCCCCCTTTGCTGAACTTTTTCAGTGTCTCAGTTACACAGAGAGTAGGCCAGCATGCTCTCCAGTACAAATTTCTCTATCTATCTTCACCAAACTACATGCACAGTACACACTACACTTCCTATTCAAAATTTACCAAAATGGCGTCAATTCACCTAGCCTCGGAGTCCCCAGGGGGGGGGACCATAAATGCCCCCGCCATCTGCCCCTCTCCCGGTGACGACTCGAGGTGCCTGGAACCACTGTCTGACTCTCTTCTTCTTCATTTCTGCAACATTCGCGGCCTTTCATCTAACTTTCGCTCTGTTGAGCACCACCTCTCCTCCTCTAAACCTCACCTTCTTTTTCTAACCGAGACTCAGCTGTCTGAGGCAACTTGACAGCAAACCCTTTTCTGTATCCTCCTACTTTCTCTATACTCATTTCAAAGCCAAAGGTGGCTGTTGTGTATACATACGCAACGACTTATCTTGCTCTCGTGTTCCTGAACTTGATTCTTCTGAATTCTCCACTCTCTGGCTTCGGCTTTCCTGTCATTCTCTGACTAAATATATCTGTGCTGTTTACTTATCCCCTAATTCTACTGACTATCAAAAATTCTTCGACTATCTTACTTCTACGATGGAACACATTCTGTCCATTTCTCCTTTCTCTGAAATCTCCATTCTTGGAGATTTCAATGTTCACCACCACCTTTGGCTCTCCTCTCCTTTCACGGATCCACCTGGTGAACAAGCCTACATCTTTTCTATCCTTAATGACCTAGAGCAGCTTGTACAGCACCCTACCCGTATCCCTGACCGCCTTGGAGAGAGCTCCAACATACTTGACCTCTTCCTCACAACTAATCCTTCTGCTTACTCTGTTAATCTTTTCTCTCCGTTGGGCTCCTCCGATCACAACCTTATTACCTTAACCTGTCCTATCGCTCCAGTACGGCCTGCGGACCCTCCAGGGAAACGTCGTCTCTGGCATTTTGGAGCTGCGGACTGGGAGGCCCTCAGGCAGTACTTCTTTGATTTTCCCTGGAATGATTATTGCTTCCATGGCCGTGAGCCATCTGAGTGTGCCTTGCGCATTACGGAGGTTATTCTCTCGGGCATGGAAGCATACATTCCTTTCTCATATCCTTTGACTAACGCAAGAAAGCCTTGGTTTAATCACGCTTGTTCTAATGCTGTCCGCAACAAGGAGAAGGCCTACAAAAGGTACCGGAGCCAACCCACCCCTGAATCACATAATCTTTACGTTTCTGCCCGGAATCGTGCTAAGTCTGTTCTTCGCTCTACTAAAAATAATTTCATCCATACTAAATGCTCTCAACTCTCCAACTCGAATTCTTCCCGCTCCTTCTGGCACCTTGCCAAAAATCTTTCTAACAACTTTACCTCATCATCCTTCCCTCCTCTTTTCTACTCTGATGGTTCTGTAGCTATTTCTTCTACTGATAAAGCAGATCTCTTCGCACAAACTTTCTCCTCCAATTCCACCTTAGACGATTCCGGTGCTGTTCCTCCATCACTTCCCCCCTCTGACTTCCTCATGGCTGACATTAAAATTTCTTCAGTTGATGTATTTTCTGCCATTACTGGCCTCAGTACTAACAAGGCATATGGGCCTGATGGGGTCCCTCCTGTTGTTCTCAAAAACTGTGCATCTGTGCTTACACCCTGCCTAGGCAAACTATTTCGCCTTTGTCTGTCAACTTGTACCTTTCCTTCTTCCTGGAAGTTTGCTCTCATTCAGCCAGTCCCAAAGAAGGGTGACCACTCCCAACCCTCCAACTATCGTCCAATTGCTTTAACGTCCTGTATTTCAAAAGTTTTCGAGTCAATTCTTAATAAAAAAATTTTAAGGCATCTTTCCTATCACAACCTTCTTTCCGATCGTCAGTATGGGTTCCGTCAGGGACGCTCCACTGTCGATCTTCTCACCTACCTTTCAGACTCCTGGTCATCCTCCTTTCGGGACTTTGGCGAAAGCTTTGCCATTGCACTTGACATCTCAAAGGCTTTCGATCGAGTCTGGCATAAATCTTTAATTTCCAAACTGCCCTCCTACGGTTTCTATCCTTCTATCTGTACCTTCATCGCTAGCTTCCTTTCTGGTCGTTCTATAGCTGCTGTCGTAGACGGCCATCGTTCTTCTCCTAGATCTATCAACAGTGGTGTTCCTCAGGGCTCTGTCCTATCACCAACTCTCTTCCTTTTATTCATCAATGATCTTCTAAGCTGTACATCTAACCCTATCCACTCATACGCTGATGACTCCACCCTTCACCTTTCCATTCGGTTCCCGCAACGCCCATCTCAACAGTTACTTCAAGAAACGAGGGATGAGGCTATGGCACACCTAATGTCTGACTTGGCTCATATCTCTGACTGGGGTAAAAATAATATGGTTGTCTTTAATGCTTCTAAGACTCAGTTCTTACACCTATCAACCCGACAAAATCTTCCACAGATATACTGTACCCACTAATGTTTAATAATATTCAGCTTAATCCTGCATCATCCTTGAACATGCTTGGGGTTTCATTTACTCGGGACTTATCTTGGAAAGATCATATTACATCTCTTGTAAAATCTGCTTCCAAGAGATTGGGTGTGCTAAGCCGACTCCGCTCTTTCTTTACCCCTGCACAATTGTTGACTCTATACAGGGGTTTTATCCGCCCCTGTGTGGAGTACAACTCTCATGTGTGGGGAGGCTCCCCTCATACAGCTCTTCTCAATAGGGTGGAGTCAAAGGCTTTTCGTCTCATTAACTCTCCTCCTCTTACTGACTCCCTTCAACCTCTGTCTCTTCGCCGCACTGTTGCATCTTTATCTCTTTTCTATCGCTACTTTAATGGTCACTGCTCCTCTGAACTGTCTGCTTGCATTCCTACACCTCTACGACGGGCGCGTAGCACCCGTCTGGCAGCAAACTCTCATCCCTTTTCTGTCCAACTCTCTAATGCAAGAGTTAACCGTTACTCCCAGTCTTTCATTCATGCAACAGGTCAGCTCTGGAACTGTCTCCCTCTGTCTGTATTTCCTCCTGCCTATGATCTCCAGTCTTTCAAACGCAGTGTGTCCAGGCATCTCAAAATGATCGGATCTTGAATTTGGCTCTCTATTGTATTTTGTTTTTCTCTTGGAGGGAACTGTTACTGCGGGCTCATGGC
The DNA here is from genome assembly GCF_032717465.1 of Coenobita brevimanus. Taxonomy (NCBI): domain Eukaryota; kingdom Metazoa; phylum Arthropoda; class Malacostraca; order Decapoda; family Coenobitidae; genus Coenobita; species Coenobita brevimanus. The sequence goes on from NC_137021.1 coordinate 20,556,037, forward strand.
CTTTGGTTCCTTCTTCCTCGCATAAAAAAAAAAAAAAAAAAAAAGGTAAAAAAAATCCTATACGATTTAAGTTTTAAACATTCGGATCCAATAATACCTCACCCTTTTGACTGCAAGGATTCATCCTGACGGAATACAGTAGTTTGGTGTTAGTCTAAATGAAATTCCTGGGTGTAACAACAGCAGGAAAAAGTGAGTCGAGATAATCTTGAAATCCTTTTTTGCTCGGATTTCTCTCAGCTGAACAGGTCAAATGTTGGTAGCAATAAAGCATCCAAGGTATGTGACTAATAGGGGTAAGAGTCGAAGATGACTGAATGGCATGTGGGAGATACATTTGTGGCCACCGTTTCCACAACTGGGGAATCTGAGTGTGGAGAAAAAAATGAACAGACACTCTTCAGCGAAAGGGTTAAAGAATATACAGTAGCAAAGGAAACGAGGAGGGGAAAGCAGCTTGGATTACGAGGAAGCGGTGGACATGCGTGATTGTTGGAGTAGGTTGGAGACCTGGAGTGGGATGCCCGTACAAATTTACGATCTACTTCTTGCTGTAAATCAGATTTTCCCCCCAGAAATGGGAAGATTTGACACTCTCCTTGTCCAGCTTGGTAACAAGAATATGTTTTTACCTCTGCCAACGAAGCTGAAGGTTATGTATTCACCTATGTTTGTTGTTTGCCGAAATCGAAAGCTTCGGCAAGCATGTTGGTCAGTTCCGTATGTTTGTCTGTCTGTATGTCTGTCTGTTTGGTTGTCTGTTCTCTACATGCTACAGTTTTGCGCCAATCGTTTTGCAAAATATTCAGAAGGTAGATATCCTTAATCCCTGGAAGCCTATTATTTTTCATCGGTCAAAGGCCCTGAGCTGGGTGGGGGGTTGAAACCTCAATACTGCAATTTCTGCCGTAAGACCTGTGGACTGATCTCAGCAGCACAGTAAGTAATAATCTTGGAGGGAGAGAGAGAGAGAGAGAGAGAGAGAGAGAGGGAGAGAGAGAGACCAGGATGAACAACATGGGGCAAATTTTCAAAAATTCTTATCTCCGTCAGTTCTCATCATATCTCCCCTAAACTCGCTATCATCTTCAGTTCCATTCCAGGTCTGTATCCATATTCCAATCCAATCCATCCGGCAAGCGCTCTGCCTATGGCAGTTTCATCTGTTTGTTTGTCCACACTATATAGATCTCCTCACTATATAGTTATCAATGAATTTCAATGAAATTTTGTGCACGGGGTGGGCCATGGGCCAAGAATATTTATTAAATTATTGGGGGGGATCCAGATCCTATGTATCCCGCAAAATATCTCTAAATATTCTCAATGAATTTCAATAAAATTTTGTGGGAGAGTGGGCCAGGAGTCAAGGAACAATTGATTAAATGTTGTGGAGGATCCGGATCCTATGTATTCCACAGTCACTACGGATCAGGATCAGGGTCCTTTTTAATGGCGATTGCATTGGTGGAGGTATGCGCTCTCTGAGTTCTTTTTATTGTCGTTTTCGTAAGAAAAAATGAAACACATGAAAGCCGCTCCTTTTCCCTGCCTTTCTTGGAAAACAATTCTCGTATGTAACAGACATTCGGCGGTAAATATATACACAAAGTCAAACACTTTTTTTTTCCTATGGCCACTTAGAACGAACTTTGAGATAAAATATTTGTACCACACATTAATCCCTTCAGTCTGATGACACATTTTATATTTCATTCTAGCTACTTTCGGATTGCTTACTCGGTTTAGGATAGACCGTTGCATCTGTAAAAGTGGGATAGTGTCTCAGTTATCTCCCTCATCACAGGAGGTCTGCCTTAGGTTGAATAAAACTGTCTTGTTTGAAAAGAATGAAAATATAAGAACATCGTAGGACTGAAGGGATGAACTTATGGATAATATTACAACAGAATTTCACAGATTCTGTAACACTTCACACAAATCACCGCAACTTCGTTTTATGCGTTTTTTATTAAACCTATGTCGATATTAAAACGATATAAATAACATGTAAGACAACTGTGGCGTGCAGTATGCAGAATCTAATATACTATAGCACTAGCCATGTGTGTGTGTGTGTGTGTGTGTGTGTGTGTGTGTTTGGGCAGCCGAAACTACACATTCAAATCTCACCAAAATTGGTACAAAAATCGCAAAAAAATCGCTGATGTAAAAAAAACTTGGTCCCATCACGATTGAAAAACTTTTACTATATTTAATGAGCGATCACATTTTGACCAAAAAACGCTGCTCCCGGAGCCCGGCATAGGATCTCCGTAGAATTTTTTGCCCAGAGGTAGAACAAATAAACGGTGGCAGTAGCCGTGTGTCTGTGTGTGTACTTCGGACTTGCGTTCGGAACACTTGGGTTCCATTCCCGAAGCTGCAAACAACACGATCAGTTAGTTAGCTGCAAAAAATCCAAGTGACAACTTTACACTAGAACAGCACATACGCGCGAGTGCCCTCCGCAGAAGCAAGTGCGAGGGGCCCGAAGGGCCCACGAGCAGTTGTAAATAGCTATGAAAGGGAACTATGAAGGCTACAAAACGACTTGTAATACGGCGCTGTGTCAGGTGACGTGTTTAACTGAAAGTTTCCTGCAACAGCCATGCGATTAATTTAAACTTTGTGGAAACCAGAGGGTAATGCAAGGCAAAAAGCCTCGCTTAAGTTGATTAAAATCGAGTGAAGATAACAAGAATAAAATGTAAAATTTATATTGTATGAAAAGTGGTTAACTTCCTAGGCTCGAAGACGAAATTTTGCTTTAATTCTTGCTATCTCCTGATAAACATCTAAAGCTTTGCATAGACTGTTCACAGCGAAGGAATTAGATACAGCTTTCACTGACTTTTTCATATCTATTAGGTTTTCCACAGCTGAGTGATATCATCTGGTAGCAGCAAGATTTCACTGGATAAGAATGGCATCACACTGAAAAATATATATGTAAAAAAGTGAACTAACAGTGGTCAAAATTCGAACAAAATTGCCCGAGGACGTCATTTAAATTGTATTTTCGTCATCGCCTACGAATATATTCTTTTCAGTAAATCTGCTTTGAACTACAGAGGTTAGAAGCATCGTGGATGAACTTTGTCTCTACGATGTCATAAATACTTTAACACAGGAGGACATGGGAGGCCATTTTTCTCTTGTTCCTGCTAACTGTAGAGTGATGATGCATAAATTCAGATCTCAAAGTATTTCTTCTCATCCCCCGACAGAAAGTCTTAATAGACTGCATAGTTACATTAGCTTCCTTATTTGCACACACACACACACACACACACACACACACACACACACACACACAGATGAAGTGGTTCAGTGAATCGACTGATAACGATTATGAACCCAGTTTTATGTCATTCAGTGGTGCAGTCAATCACGCAGTATCTGCAATTGTAGGAAAAGTCAAAAGACCTGCTTTTATTTGTACAGTCGCCAAACTTTCCACTTGGGCCACCTAGCCGCGAGAGGTGGGTAATGGGTGCTGGTAACAGTGTATCTGTTTGTTCATGTGTACATTCTCAACGAAAGTTCGGATCATCAACTCTCCTCGTCCGTAGTGAACCTCCGTCAGAGTCAGATTTCATCCCATAGATGGCTGGTACGGCTGACTCGAGGCAGTATTCTGTCTCAACGAACGAGTTTCAACCTCTGACATCTACAGTTCCTATCTCCTCTACTTAGTTTAAATTAATATCCGCCGAATGAGTAATCCTGTAACAATTAATGACCTAACTTATCTAATCATGTCTCGGATCAAGAATGGTATTTCAATAGGTTTAATCGAGACCGGCCCAGGACTGGCAAAATGCAAAACGAACAGTCAGACACGGGTATCTATTTTTCTACCGTAAGGGCCGGTCACAAGACTGTTCTTACCCCCAATAATCAGTAGACAGTTTTAGCCATGGGTTTATCATGTAGTAATGAAAAAGAATATGTTTATTAACATGTAATATATGTAAAGGTGCGGTCTTTTATATTATTTTACTTAAAGTTTTCAATACTCGCATTATCCAGTACTTACAAGAAGTTCCTTTGAAATTCTATCGGCTAAAAAATTGTCGACTGAATATTGGGATGAACTCTGACTGAGTTTCACTACGAAAGACGAGAGTTGGCCCGAACTTTCGTCGAGCATGTACACACGAACAAACAGATACACTGTTGCCAGCACCCGTTACCCACCTCTTGCGGCTAGGTGGCCCAGGTGGAAAGTTTGGCGACTATACAGTACAATTATCATATACATAGTCACCTTCTATAGTGGATCTGTTGTTCTTAATTTTCATTTGTGATTTGCCAAAAATTTTTGTTTATGGCCACACGCATGCTATTATTTACATGCAGACATTTTCTGGTTATTGTTCTGAACCATTAGCGTCCTCAGGAGGTGGCCTCGGTTTGCCAAGGCCACCTCTGAAACATAATTGGAAACCCCAGAGACCCAAAGTCAGTGCCATCCATGGAAATAATAGTGCAATAAATGGATATGGTATCCTTCTCTTTTCCATGGCAAGCTCACCACAGCGAAAATATCATTAGAAAGAGAATATGAGATTCTGCGAATATATTTTTAACTTCTGTCTGACGGACAGTTCTGCCTCTGCAACACAGCCTTATCGAAGAAATGTTGCCAAACGTTATCTCTTGATGCGTTATGTCCAATTAGTAATTCTTGGATGAAAACGGTTTATTTTTAGAAGGAAGTAATAATCTTCATTCCAGTATTCTGAGCGGAATAATATAACGCGTTCAAGGGTGTGAATGCAGGCTGCTAGGATTATTGAAGACTGGCATTGTGAAGCACTAGCAGTAGTTTAGGAAAATGAGAATAACAAAGAGATAAAGGAGGCGATATGATTGCTTAATTCATTAGAAAAATTAGGATAAGAATTTTGTAAATATATTATTGAACTGACAAGCAAGTCTCACACTCCTAGTTTTTTCGCACTCCCAAGGGGCTCCTCCACCCTAGAGTTAAGAACCTCTGCTCTAGAGTCCAGATGATTTCATTCAGCTAAGGAAGAACTCTTGTACTGAAGTTTTAATGAAGGCTACATATAACGCCCTTAGTACAAAAAAAGTGTTTTATACAGTATTATGAATACTGATGGCTACAGGAAACAAAGGTTATGACACCCAATAGCCTAAACGACTAACCACTTCATTACAGAGTTGCGAGAACTCTGACCGAACCGGTGGCATGCTATTTGCCTGTTTAGGCGTGAGTGGATGCATGATATGAATACGTTCCACAATAAAATGTAATTATTTAGTGTTCATTTTTAAATATTCAGTTTTGGTATTTCAAATTTCAAATTAAAATAGAATGCGCTGCTGTTTTATCATGAGGTCTTTTATTAGTTTATTCCTGCTGCAAGCAAATGCTTAAATTTAGCTTCAGACATCCCTGCTAGAGAAAGAGTTAGATAAACTACACCCGAACCTTCGAATTCTAAAAGCTTATCTTAAACTGAAGGCGATTATTAAACTGAATCAACCCATCTGGGAATAGCTGGGAAAAGATCCCACAACCGAGTGATCCCGAGATTATATTCCCAAACCAAACACGAAATCTTATTTTATCTAAGTCTCTTTGCTACTGTAGTTCACCTGGACAAGGTCTGTCAAAGTAACAGTTAAAAGTGACTTAGGGCCGCATTATAAAAACCAGAGTTCAGGCAGTCGAACAGCGATGTTCGGTCGTCAGAAGTTCCAGAGCGTCAGTCATCCTTACAATGAAAAATCTGGGCCGTTAGCATTGGCGAAGCCCAGTTCAGGAGTTTGAATGCCGGTACAGTAGCTAAAAATGAGAGAGAACACGCTGCATGTGTGACGACAGTGTGCAAATATTAATGTTTCTTCTGCTTAGTAAACCAGACACACCGCTAACCTATTCTGAGCTATTATTTTTACAGGGGAAACAGGGATGGATCTAGGGGGGGGGGATGGGGGGATGCATCCCCCCCACCGGCCATGCATCATTGAATAAAGAGGCAATTTCAACATTGAAATATCAGTATGTCGCGTCAAGTCTTTGGTTGAATCAGCGAATCAGACCCCCCCACCGAAAATTCCTGGATCCACCTCTGATAGGAAAGAAGTATATATACAGCAGAATTGACAAAATTTGACGATAGAACGCATAAAGAGGATGAATTTACGAGAAATATGGTCCAGTCCCTGTTGTAGAGACCCGTATACATCTACTTAGGAAGAGACTCTGACTGGTGACTTGAGTAAAGGATACCGCCAGCTTCAAAACAGTATTAGGTGGAATTGCTAGAATCATAGCATAAGTGAGAAAATGGCGGTTTTCTAAATAACCGTCACCTGGGTCTTTCAGGACTATAAAGGCTTACAATTTCTAACAGAAATGCAGTACCTGGAAGACTGTTATAGGGTTTTCAGGCATGGCCGACACGATGGTGCCTATTGGAAATCAAAATGACCTTGCATAGTACCCGAAATGCAAGATGGCTGCTATCCGGACCCTCCATATACAAAAAAGTCGTGTATCATTTGGAAGAAACATCGTGACTGGATGATTTTTATGCTAATTATGAGATTTTCAGGCACTGTCGACACGATAGTAGCCTACCTTTACTGATTCGATATCACAACATCTGATACTCAAAATTCAAGAAGGCCGTCTTCCAAAATCCGTAGCTAACAAGAAAGTTGTAAAATTTTCAATATAGCTGGCATATAGCAGTACTGTCTGGATATTACTATTTCTTTTTTTTTTTTTTTTTTTTTTTTTGTAAATGTCTGCTTGAACTCAGTTTTGGAAGGAAGTCATTACATACGTTCCTTCCATGAAATCATGATGGTATCAGATCTTCTCAAATCCTTGGCATGAGAGATGAGAGGCATTCTGGGAGTGGTTGGTGCAAAATGATCGTAGTATCAATGACGAATTCACAGAACGTGCACACGAAGTACAGAGAGCTCTATGTGCAAAGGAAAGACCCACTGAGAAGTTCGCAGAACTATTTGACCAGTCATCAAATCTCCATGAACAATTTGAATGTGTTCTGGAACAATGCTGTGCAAAATCTGAGGTGTGTCAGTACCTGCAAGTGTTTCAACAGATGGCTGCTATTTTCAAGCATGCGGTTGCATCAAATCGAGAAGGAAATTTCCCTCTACACATAGTTTCCGTGGAAGCTTCTCTCCCAATCTCCTGAGAGAGTAACTGCATCAGCTACTTCCGCTATGGCATGTTCTACCTCGAATCCACGAAAGCCTTAGAAGCAACTCATCTGGATGTTTTTCAGCGGTTCGTGCGTGGTCAGTTTGTCGTGAAGGATCGAGTTGAAAGTTACATCAATGTTGTTGCACCGGATATGAAGCAAGAACAATCCATCCACAGGGAATCAAAAAGTGATGGTGACATTGTTGGCCAAACAAGAAATCTGAGGGTCGTGATCGAGTGGCAACTCACTTTCCACAAAATTCTCGTCATCTCAAACAACTTCAGGGATGTTATGAATGACGTGACGATGAATCACAGTGAATAGGAGAAGGTTCATTGTGAACTTACTGGACGCAAAGCTCATCAGCGGAATGAAAACGTTTCAAAGCTCCTGGGCTTTGTGTGAGAAATGGGTAACCCTTACATCATCAAGGCTTCTGCCATCAAACTGCACAATCTAATCACTAAGCAACTGGCATTGGATGAATTGGTCATCTGGCTGCTCCAAGTGCAGGTGAATGGGGATCAACTGGTAAGAGAATTCTGGAGAGAGAGGTTTTTTGACAAGACCAAAACACTCTCTACCACTTTATCTAAGAGGAAATACCTCAGCTTTATAGCAAACCATCCACTGATTTGAGTGCAACTTCTGCTGTGACATAAAAAATGATAGCAGCGGCTCAGCACGACATCGAAATTGTGAGAGCAAGGCATGGAACATGAATCTACCTATGCCCATGATATCCTACCGTACCTGTTTCACCTCTATTTGAAGGTGATCTTCCTTCCAAGACTGACAAAAATGCTCTCACTGCAGACTTGGAGAAGAGTTTAATAGGCGACGAGTTCCACTTTCCTGCCTTTAAATGCATCCATTATATTGGACATCACGTCGAAAATACGTTCCTTTCCAAACTTGGCTTCATTTGGAATATTCGAAAGTGCAACCATTTGTGTTCTGTCAGCGGGCCACTCTGTTTGTTCCAGGTCCAGCCTCTATATCGTGTTTGACAGTAACTTAGAGTCATCTGTCAAGGGTGGAGAAAGGCTACGTTGTGCCGGTGGAGTTGAATCCGTTGACCTCACTGAGCTCACTGCAGGTGTCCCAATACTCCAACAAATGAACAAGTTGAGGACCTCCTCGGTAAACAAAATTATGCTACAGGATCTCTTTCGTGATCTCGTCACGACTCCTGAGATAGTGAAGTTGAATGCTGTGCTTGGTGGATGCATCACAGATAATGGTGTTGTGTCAGCAGAGTTTCTCCACTCTGGAAGACCGTCCACCGAACCGCCTTTTGAAACTACAGAACCTATTGACTTGCTGACATGTGATGTGGAAGAAGTTGCCAATCACATAGCTTGTCACGAATCAATTCGCGACATTTCCTTTTTGTGAGAAGCCACGAACTATTAGTGGAAAACTCACTGTGTATCTCTCAGTTAACCGTTTCTCTCTCCATTTCGGGGTATACTTTTCAAATCATTCGTCACCGTTTTCAGGGGTGACCGATTTGATGCACGTCACTAAGTGCGCTACTGAGCGATACTATTGTTTCTTTATTGTTCGCCCCTACTCTCCTCAACCGTTAGCCACGCCTTCTTCCGGTAGCTTGTGCGTCCTGCCTATGCATTATTTGAATTCAGTCTTGTGTTTGCTGTGACGGAGAAAGGGTCTGTGCTCAGAAGTGGAGAGGTCAGCTAGCACCCCAAGCTCCATTAGTACAGTTAATCCCAGTACTCCCACCCCTCGGGTGATACATAGTATTCATCGACTGGTATTTCTTTTGTGTATTTTGTAGTTTTAAGAGCTTAGTTAAGGTGTTTTTCCTAGGCGTAAATATTTAGCTTCTGTGTGAGTGAGCGAGTGCGTCTCATTGATTTAATTTGAAATGTAATGTTAAATTTATTTTTGTAATCAATAAATTTAACAGTTCTATTTCTTGAGCTTAATGTAGAGTAAAAATCTTGTTTCATTTCTCCATAATTAAGCTTATTTCCCATATAGCTCCTAGCTTGCATAAACGTTTTACTATTCATAACTGGTATTTAGACCAGTCTTGTATTAACTTAAAATCCGTTGTGCCAGGAGTTAATGCATCAGCAAGAACCTGATGTTATTATTATTAGTATTAGTTATTTATTGTCAGGGGTGATGTAACTTTCTCCAGAGGCTAACAGTACAGTAATTCAGCAATTGTGAGTAATTAGTCTCTGCTGTGTACTGTTGAGAAAGTTTATAAATTCTCGTTCTCAGAGAATCGTGCTAAGCCAACGTAAAGTAATCGTTGCTTGATGTAGCAAGACAACCATTGTCTCTGCTCTTCAATATTATTGAATATTATTATCAATTTAAATAATATTTAAGCATTTGTTTCAAAATCACAGTGATATTATAAAAAACCCGTGACAATTGGCGACCTCATTCCAGGATATTAACTCCTAGCTCTAAAGCTATTCACGAGATAGTGCTCACTCATTCATATTTAGGTATTTATCATTAAAGTTTATAGGCACAAGCTTACTGGTGTTTACCCTTAATTTAGCAAGTGAATTTTGCTTTATTAATCAATAGAATACTTAACTCTAGTTTATTTTTGGTAACGCCAGACAATTTTATTCGCTTCTGGGAAGTCGCCGTACCATTGTGTTTATTATTGAGTCTTCCCAGTCATTTACATTTTTGATTTATTCTTTGCCAGTTAACTGGATAAGACTGGTCACCACTAGCTTGTGTCTGTATTCTTTACTTGTGTTTATTAGTATTCGTCGCTAAGCAGTCAGTACTCAATTTCGGTTTGCTTAATAAATTAGCGCCATGGCTACTACTGTATTTTTACAGGAAGCCAAAGAAATGGGTCTTTCGGACCCAACCGAAATTAAAGAGTATATACTCTCACGGCATAATCAGGAGCAGCAGCGCGAGAATGATGCCCGTGAAGAGCGTAAGATTCAGCGCGAATACGAGCGAGAACAGCGTGAGGAACGCGAAAAGGAGCGAGTCTGAAATGAGAACAGAGCGAACACGAGCAGAAACAACGCGAGCTCGAGTTAGAAAAAGTGCGACAACAATGCGAACACGAGTTAGAAAAAGAGCGAGAACAGCGCGAACACGAGCGAGAACAGCGCGAATACGAGCGTGAACAACGAGACAAAGAACGAGAACATGAACTTGAAGTGCTGAAGCTCAAGCGAGATTCCTTGGCTTCAGACACGTCTGGTGCAGTTGGTCCAAGCTCCACGAGCGTTTCCCCTGCACATGTCCTGGCGACCCCACGCATCAAGCTTCCTTCATACAAGGAAATCGAGCGAATCGAGCCGTACATAGCTCGTTTTGAGGACATGGCAGACATGTATCAACTGGATGAGGCAGCTAAGCGGATCCAATTTCTTAGCCTATTTGAGGGCCCTGCCCTCGATATTCTCCACAGAATTCGTGGAGACAATCTCACATATGAGATGATGAAAGCTGCACTCATTAAGGCGTATGGTCTCACAGTAGACGATGCCAAAGTTCAGTTCATGCGAGCTCGTCTCCAAGACAAGGAGACAGCTGTTCAGTTCCTTGATCGTCTCACAGCTTACTTAAATGAGTGGATGGAGAAAGATGAAACTCCTTCCACGCGTGAGGGGATAATTGACCTTATGCTGCGTACACAGCTAGAGAGGTCGTGGCCTGCTGAGCTCATAGCACAGCTTAAGATCTGCCAGGTGAAAGATGCCAGCCAAATGACAGAGAAGGCTGACGCATTCTTTACTGCATACGGGTATCAAGCTCGTAAGCAAAACACCTGGAGCAGAAAAGATACTGCCAAGTCTGGGAAGCCGTCTCAGATTGAATCCCAGCACCAAGGCCGTTCTCAGAGTAATGGCCAAGGTCCAAAACCGCAGTGGAAGGACCAGGGGCAAAACACTCAGAAACCTGAGTGGAAGAGGTACAACAAGTACCCTAACCAGCAGCAGTATCAGCCACGCAACCAACCGTCGAGACAAACTTTTTCACCACCAGCTCAAAAGAGGCAGGAAGCGAATGCAGCCTTCATTCCTCAGCAGCAGCCTGGTGGTCACATCCCTACCAGTGTGGGTACTTCCCCACAGTTCACTAGTCCCACAGTGACAGTGAACCCCCCTCCACAGATGGCCAATGTTCCATCTTTTCCTCAAGGCACAATGTTTGCCACATCAATTCAGCAGCCTCATGAGTGGCTAGCTGCTTCCTCCACAGGCCCTCCCACAGGTGACAGGACCTTCCTTGTTCAGCCAGGGTTTGTGGGAGACATTCCTGTGAAGGTCCTGAGAGACAATGGTTCCTCAGGTTGCTCTGTTAAGCAGAGTTTAGTTCGGCCTGAACAGTATACAGGTCGACAGATCCATGCAAAGCTTATTGATGGATCAGTGAGATTGTTCCCTGAGGCATGTATCCAGGTGGCATCTCCATTTTATACTGGTATGACACTTGCAGTTGTCATGCCAGAGCCTCTATTTGACTTTATAGTAGGCAATATTCAAGGAGCCAAGGATAGTTGCTCCGATGATGACATTACTCAGACTTCGGCTGCTGCGGTAACACGAGCCATGGCTGAGGCTCCAGATGGTGTCACCCCAGTGATCATTGAATCGCCGCAAGATCTGATGTGCAGTCAACTTGTTGTACAAGAACAACATTCTGACCCGACACTTGCTGCCGTGCGGAATAAACAAAAGGGTCGAGTAATTAAGTATTCACGGGGAGGTCGAGCCAAGTTCCTTCGCAAACAAGGACGGCTCTACCGTGAGTCACGAACACCCGAGGGCGAGGTTCGACTGCAGTTTGTCGTTCCCGCCAAGTACCGCCCAGCAGTGTTACAATGGGGTCATTGTCCAGCCTCAGGAGGTCACCTGGGCAAAAGGAAGACCCAGGGCCGTATCCGAGCTGACTTTTTCTGGCCAGGGATGGGACGAGACATGGATAGTTTTGTCCGTTCCTGCAGTGTGTGCCAAAGTATCACCACTGATCAGGGACATGCCCTTCCTGTGCCATTTGTAACCACACCCGTAATCTCTGAGACAGTTGAGAGACAGGGTAGTGGTGAAGTGGGTGCAGACCTGACGTCTCGCCCATTGGCCCCACAGGACACATTATGTCCAGGGCCTGTACATAGATATTATGTACCGTAAGTTAAGGGGGAAGTTGAGAGGCGACTTGAGGCTATGGAAGACCCAAGTTTGCACAAAGATTCTCAGCTTCCCGATACTAATATAAGCACTGTAAGTTAAGGGGGAAGTTGAGAGGCGACTTGAGGCTATGGAAGACCCAAGTTTGCATAAGGATTCTCAGCTTTCCGGTACTAATAGAAGTACTGTAGGTTAAGGGGGAAGTTCGAGAGAGAACTCCGCAGTGGCGACTTGAGGCTATGGAAGACCCAAGTTTGCATAAGGATTCTCAGCTTCCCAGTACTAATAGAAGTACTGTAGGTTAAGGGGGAAGTTCAAGAGAGAACTCCGCAGAGGCGACTTGAGGCTATGGAAGACCCAAGTTTGCACAAGGATTCTCAGCTTCCCGGTACTAATATAAGTATTGTACTGTAGTTTAAGGGGGAAGTTCGAGAGAGAACTCCGCAGAGGCGACTTGAGGCTATGGAAGACCCAAGTTTGCACAATGATTCTCAACTTGCCGACCATAATTGTGTGCTATAATTAATGGCGACCTCGAATGTACATCGTAGCACTGACTGCTAGCCAGAGAGAGTAATTGTAACATAATAAGAATTTTGTCTCATTGACACTTTTGATGCTCCACCTTAATTGGTTTTGCAGGTTCAGCAATGGGTGTAGCAGTTTTGCTGTGCGGACCAGCTGATCATCTGCCGCACGCTGCTGCCTCTTCTCCTCTGCCTTCGTCGTCGCCATATTATTTACTGTGTCATTTTACACGTAGGTACAGTTACACTACAACTGTCACACCTACACCGTGTATTACATACACCACGCTACACAACAATTAGTTGTCAGTGTAAATGTAGCGAATTTTCGCTCAGTTTGATCTGAGTAATAGGATTTTCACCGTCGTCACGGAGTTTTTCCCTCAAGCTTGCTTCTATTAACGTAAATACGAGTTTTTTCACTCACTGGCGACTGCGATTTTCTCCTGTAGCAGGATAGCACACACACCACAGTGTGAATCTTGTGTGACTGAGTTAGGATTTATATGTATGTATATTGAAATCATTCTTCTGAAGGAAGAAAGATTTAATTTTCATGGGCGTAATGTCACGAATCAATTCGCGACATTTCCTTTTTGTGAGAAGCCACGAACTATTAGTGGAAAACTCACTGTGTATCGCTCAGTTAACCGTTTCTCTCTCCATTTCGGGGTATACTTTTCAAATCATTCGTCACCGTTTTCAGGGGTGACCGATTTGATGCACGTCACTAAGTGCGCTACTGAGCGATACTATTGTTTCTTTATTGTTCGCCCCTACTCTCCTCAACCGTTAGCCACGCCTTCTTCCGGTAGCTTGTGCGTCCTGCCTATGCATTATTTGAATTCAGTCTTGTGTTTGCTGTGACGGAGAAAGGGTCTGTGCTCAGAAGTGGAGAGGTCAGCTAGCACCCCAAGCTCCATTAGTACAGTTAATCCCAGTACTCCCACCCCTCGGGTGATACATAGTATTCATCGACTGGTATTTCTTTTGTGTATTTTGTAGTTTTAAGAGCTTAGTTAAGGTGTTTTTCCTAGGCGTAAGTATTTAGCTTCTGTGTGAGTGAGCGAGTGCGTCTCATTGATTTGATTTGAAATGTAATGTTAAATTTATTTTTGTAATCAATAAATTTAACAGTTCTATTTCTTGAGCTTAATGTAGAGTAAAAATCTTGTGTCATTTCTCCATAATTAAGCTTATTTCCCATATAGCTCCTAGCTTGCATAAACGTTTTACTATTCATAACTGGTATTTAGACCAGTCTTGTATTAACTTAAAATCCGTTGTGCCAGGAGTTAATGCATCAGCAAGAACCTGATGTTATTATTATTAGTATTAGTTATTTATTGTCAGGGGTGATGTAACTTTCTCCAGAGGCTAACAGTACAGTAATTCAGCAATTGTGAGTAATTAGTCTCTGCTGTGTACTGTTGAGAAAGTTTATAAATTCTCGTTCTCAGAGAATCGTGCTAAGCCAACGTAAAGTAATCGTTGCTTGATGTAGCAAGACAACCATTGTCTCTGCTCTTCAATATTATTGAATATTATTATCAATTTAAATAATATTTAAGCATTTGTTTCAAAATCACAGTGATATTATAAAAAAACCCGTGACATAGCTATGCACTGTGCATGGAAGGTGGATCGGGGAAATAGCCGGCTGCTAGTAGTTTCCAATGAAACAGACACAATAGTACGTCTGCTTCATTATGTTCAATGTTTTCGAAATCGAGGCCCCCAAGAATTGTGGGTAGAGTTCGGCACCGGTGAGCGACGGCGTCATATACCACTACACACTTCTGCAGATAAGCTGAGAGTAGGACTATCTAAAGTCATCATGAAGGCACATATATTGACAGGAGATGATGCAGTGAGTAAGATAGGTGCCAAACACGCGTCTCTGTCATGTGATCCAGAGCATTACTTGGCTGATTTTGCAGTCTGACTCTCTCACTGACGAGATCTTGATGAAAGCTGAGGAGTATCTCGTTCGGGTGTGGGCTGGCGCAAAAAGCAAACCCGAATCGCGAATATTCGACCAATTCCGGGTGGAAGTCCAACTGCGAGCTCCGACACCAAAATCGTTGGAAGCCCTGCCACCAACTTCAAATGCAATTCGCGGCCACATCAGGAGACCATTTTACTCTGTCCGTAAATTTCTGTGCCGTCTTGCCACAGACCCTGCCAAGTGCGGACGGGTGATAGACAATGACACACTACTATCTAAAAAATTCCTGAATCCATTACCCCTAAGAATGCTAGTCGTTTGTAAGTGTGGCTCGATGCGATGTTTGTGCAAAAAGGAGGGTGTCAAATGTGTAATTTTTTGTCATAAACAGGAGTCAGTTTGTCAAAATAAGTGAAAATGCCATCTTTCAGTCATGATTAAGTCATATGTTCGTGAAATGAGCTTCACATGGTATTGATATCTATATGACTGGGAAACGTCTTTGAATAAATACTTTTCTATGCTTATGTTTTCATTACTTATTTGTGGTCATCTTGAATTTCCGGTATTAAAAGTGGTGATATCGAATCACTAAAGGTACTATCGTGTCGGCAGTGCCTGAAAACTTCAAAATTAACATAAAAATCATCCAGTCACGATGTTTCTTCCAAAAGATACACGACTTTTTTGTTCGAGGAGGGTCCGGATAGCAGCCATCTTGCATTTCGGGTACTATGCAAGGTCATTTTGATTTCCTATAGGCACCATCGTGTCGGCCGTGCCTGAAAACCCTATAACAATCTTCCAGGTACTACATTTCTATTAGAAATTGTAAGCCTTTGTAGTCCTAAAAGACCCACGTGGCGGTCATTTTGAAAACCGCCATTTTCTCACTTATGCTATGATTCTAGCAATTCCACCTAATACTGTTTTGAAGCTGGCGGTATCCTTTACTCAAATCACCAGTCAGAGTCTCTTTCTAAGTAGAGGTATACGGGTCTCTACAGCAGGGACAGGATTAATATAAAGTGTACTGTAGCCTATAGGCTATGCATGAATTATTAGTTTCCCTCCTTATGCCATTTTTTTGGATGAAAAATTATTGAAAATATTTTGATTTGAATTTATATGATTAAAGAGAATGTATTATTGAATACTTCATAGACTTCCATTGCATGTTTCTTGCCAGCCCACCATTAAGGAACTACACAGCAGTATTCCCTGATTATGTGCACGTTTACTCATGTATAGCAGTGTATCCTATGTTCCTATATAAATATTCCACGACGTAAATACATGGTTATTACAGAATTATTATTAGCATGGAGACTATTTTGCTTCCTTACAAAGCAGGTGGCATGATGACATTCATTGCAGCACCAACACATGAAGGATGCAGCAACACTCCTATATTTTTATCAGGAATCTCTTTCCAACCTATTAGCCAGACATGACCAGCAGACCATGCCGGAAAATATAGGTTATCAGATTTGTGTTCTGTTACAGTTGTTCATTCACTTCCTTTACAGCTGACTATGATTTTCTTTCTATTATTATCTTTCCTCTCAAGCAGTATGCAATGATTTCTAGTTACTTGTCCAGTATTTCTTCTTCTATCCCAGTTTGCTAGATAAGTCTTAACTATGTACCCAGAAATTATTTCACCTTTACAGTATTTTCATTCAATTCTGTTTTATACATTTTCAGTCTGCTTATTGTTCTGTTTTCCTAGTTTTCTCCTAAACTGTCTTTAAGAAAGAGATTCGTCTCCATCTCAAAATATTGATCTCATAATTTTCTGCTTCTTTTTAAATAACAGAACAAAAGGAAGGCAAACAAATGAATGTTTTAAAAATCCATACACCAGATTACAAGTGTCCTCCATTCATAAAAAGTCTGTAACAGTTGGACTTAAACAGCCGTAGGTTAATATTTGGGGGGAAACCATACTGGGGAAGCGAATTCCAAAAAGGTGTAGTTCGGGGAATAAAAGAATTCTGATAGGCAGAAGTTCTGCAGTGTGAGAATGTGATACTCCAGTCATGAGCGCTACTAGATGCCCATGTAGCACGGGGGATGGCATGGAGAGGTGGCAAAATGTATACAACTTCGTCTGAGCATTTGCCATAAAACTATCTGTATGCAAGGGAGGCAACATTCCTTTTAGCTTGTAGGGGAGGTAGTTCATTCCTAATAGTAGGGTTGTTAATAATTCTAACAGCTTTGTTCTGAATTTTGTCAAGCTGTTTTAGTGCAACTTTGTCAGGGTTTGGCTTCGATAATGCCTTCACAGAGTAAGACAAAGAAAGTGAAAAAATTACCCTGACTCCAAAGTTGTTATAAAAAGACTCCAGGTGATCAAGATAATAACACAGTGTCGGGGTACATCAAAACAGTGAGCAAAATTAAGATTTATTATACAATCAATATATATGTATATGTACTATGTAAAATTATAACACCTTCACCAAAATCCCTAAGCCTTAAACCTAACTTAACCTAAGTATTAAGTTCACGTAATCCACACATTATAATCACTGCACCGCAAACACCGTGGATATGTGCCCAGTACAACTTCACGACACAACACATACACATAACACAAGCAGAGAGAAACATAAAATTAGTGGAGGGTCTTATCTGGTGGGAGTGTACGTCAGCAGATGTTTCTGTACACATGCGGAATCTAGGTGAACGAGAGAATTAACAGGGCAGGAGGGAGACACATGAACCGGCAGGAGTGTAGCGTTAGGTCACAGGGATTCCTCTTTGCAATACTGTATATCTGTGTCCGATGGAAAGGGACGGTTAGAGCTTCCATACCTCATACCAGTTAATCTGGCCAGGCATGTATGGCAACACTGTTCCTGCCGAGATTCTGATTGGCTGGAGGTGTTTGTTCGATTTTGTTGTTGCTAAAACTGATACTCTTTTTATTATCAGATGTGATACTGAGTTTGTCGACAATACAATCGTCAAAAGCAATAAGAAATCCGTTATATACTTAACAACAATGAAATTTTCGTAGGAAGAAAGAGATATTGAGTCAACAAAGTATTAAAACAGTCCAAGTTAAGGTCAGCATTCGAACAAGTCCTTTAAATCTCCGACATTCCGTAATATAACAGAAAATTAAGGAAACCTGCTTAATCTAAGCGTTGGTATAACACAGTTTAAATTTTAAGATCAGTCCGCACCCTTAAATCGTGCCACAACTCTGAATAATTATAAATTCTAATGAAAAGACGAGTTCTGCGGGGAGGGAGGTTTGAAAAAATAGCGAAAAATCAAAGTAGACTAAAGGAAAACTATTTCATTATATCTATATCTATCTATCTATAGCCCGACGCCCTAATCCCGCAAAGGGTGGCCGCAGACAAAACGCCTCCAAGTCACTCTGTCACCCACCATTTGACTCCCCTCCCCCCAACTCACCCCCCCTCCCTCATATACCTCTCAACTCCATCCCTCCACCTCATCCTCGGTCTACCCCTCCCTCTCCCTCCCTCCACCTCACCTACATATACCCTCTTAGTCAGTCTTTCATTCTCCATCCTCTCCACATGTCCAAACCACCTCAGTGTATTTCTCCTAATCTTTTCAACCACATCCACATCTACCCCACAACGTTCCTTCACTTCTTCATTCGTCAACCTGTCCCTCCATGTCACTCCACATGCTCCTCTCAAGTAACTCATTTCCACTGCTCTCACTCTTGACTTGTTCCCCTCTTGCAAGGTCCACGCCTCGCTTCCATACGTCAGGGTAGGGATCACAATACCATCATGCAGTGACTTCTTAACTTCCATACTCACCTCCCTATTTCTCATCACTGCTTTCATTATATATCCTCTATTATCACAGTACGGACTGATCTTAAAATTTAAACTGTGTTATACCAACGCTTAGATTAAGCAGTTTTCCTTAATTTCTGTTATATTTACGGAGTGTCGGAGATTTAAAGGAATTGTTCGAATGCTGACCTTGACTTGGACTGTTTAATTCTTTGTTGACTCAATATCTCTTTCTTCCTACGAAAATTTCATTGTTGTTAAGTATATAACGAATTTCTTATTGCTTTTGACGATTGTATTGTCGACAAACTCAGTATCACATCTGATAATAAAAAGAGGATCAGTTTTAGCAACAACAAAATCGAACAAACACCTCCAGCTAATCAGAATCTCGGCAGGAACAGTGTTGCCATAAATGCCTGGCCAGATTAATTGGTATGAGGTATAGTCACTGCCAATACTGGTTCTCCACTGCTTCTCTCACAACACCCGGCCCCCTCATTGCCTTGCTCAGCAAGAATCCTACCCACAATCCCTCACGCAAACCATCACCGGACAACTGGCCAGTTTATGCCTGGGAAACAACTCTAAGAGCTTGTACAACCTGTGGTATACATTTATGGCAAACTAAGCAAATATTGGTTGAAGACATAAACAAAACCATACAAATTAACTTAGTCAGGATTTACTTCTGACAAACTTCTTATTCATTACACAAGGGTGTGCAATATTCCAGCTGGGAGTGCACTTGACTCTTGTAAATTATAACTAGCTGCTCGTCATTGAAGAACTTACGGACTCTGTACAACAATCCAAGTTTCTTTGAAGTGGTTTTAGCAAGTGATCTAACATATGAGGTCCAGTTTAGGGTATTGTTAAGTGAAAAACCGAAAATTTCAATACTTTTAGAGATAGGAATATTAGTAGCATTGAAGTTAATATAGGAATCAGGCAGTGTCCGTCTAGACTCTATTAGGAAATTGTATATATTTGGTTCTCCTAGCATTAAATGAGACAATGTTATTTTGTCCTCATTCTGTGATCCTAGATAAGTCTTGATTTATGGAGACTGCTGTAATGAGTTGTGACTCAGTCACTTTGTGAATGGGTGTTTAAGTGTGAATGAACTGTGAAGTGTTGAGTCATCTGCGTATGAATGGATGGGATTACTGGTAACGGATAAGAGATCATTAATATGAATTAGGAATAGGGTTGGAGCTAGAACTGACCATTGTGGCACGCTGGCATTAATCGAGTGGAAATTGGAAAATACAATAATCTAACTGTTATCTTTCTGTAGCTGAGATATGAAGAAATCAAAGGAACTGACATTAGGCCATAGCAAGGGAGTTTGGATTGCAGGGAACGGTGCCACACTCTGTCAAAAGCTTTAGAAATACCAAGGGCTACTGCATGAATTTCTCCAAGTTGGCCAATTGACTGAAGGATGATATGATTCATGAGACTGAGTATATCAACAGTGGATCTTTCGTGGCGAAAACCATACTGTTCATCATTAATTAAATTGATGGATTGAAGATGTTTAACAATGTGCTTATTAGTTACTATCTCACATACCTTACCAACAGAAGACGTGATAGTTATTGGTCTGCAATCATGGGGATCAGAGAAATTTCCATTCTTCGGAACTGGGTGGATATTGGCTTCCTTTCAAGAATCAGGGAATGAAGAACTACGTACACATGGTCTGAATAATTTTGCTAGAATAAGAGCAAATTCAGGGGAAAGCTTTTCAAAACAAATGGAGGAATTTCATCTGGACCTGGAGCCTTTTTGATTGGAAATTGGCTGGGATGGATTTTACATATCTAGTTTGTATTTTAAGTGGAACAACTTCGGGAGAGTCAAGTTCCAGTACTGGGACGTTCTGGCTGACTTCCTCTGTGGTAGAATTACTGGAAAATATGTTGGCAAGGATGTTTGCTTTACCATGCTGGTCATTTGTAATGTTACCATCTGATGATTTTAGTGGAGAAATTGGTGATAACTTAAAGTTATAATTGAAAGAACTGAAAGTTAACCAGAATATTCTATTATCATTAGGAATGTTTAATAATTTAGATGCTTGGTTGTGAAAAAAGTTTGATTTAGTGACATATATTACAGCTTTTGCATGATTTCCAGCAATTTTAAATTGACTGTGAGATTGAGATACTTATTTTGAAGAACAGTTATATGGTAATTTCTTTTGGGTCGTTGCTCTGACACAGCTGCTACCAAACCACTTTGGGGAATCCGATCTTTTAGTGAACTGTTGCCTGGTTATGAATAGTTCCATATCAGCTTGTAAAAAATAATTTATATGGGACTTGGTAGAACCGATGTCATCGTAGAAGAAAGACTGTCATGGAATATCAGCAAGATAATTTTTGAATCCATCCAAGTCTGTCATATCAAAGTGCCATCTGGTCACCCTGACAGGCTCAGAACGGTGAGATTTAAGGGAACTGATTAATCAGGCTTTGATGAAATTGTGGTCAGTGGATCCAAATGATCACAGTACTTTTACCCTGTTTTCATCTGGATTATTTGTCAGGAATAGATCCAGGAGATAAGCGTTATAGTCAGGACTATCAGGTATTCTGGTTTGTTATATGTAGAAAGGAAGAGATAGGTGAAAAGATTAGTAAGAGAGAGTAAAAAGAGAGTGGGTGAGGAATTTAGAAGGAATTTGAGTGCAAAGTGGAGAAAATGTAAGAATGCATTCTTGAATGTGGAAAAGAGAGTTAAACAGGGCGATAAAGAGGTTAGTCGGGAAGTGAAAGACAAAAATGGTAGTCTGCTGGTGGAGGAAAGAAAAAAAGTGAGCAGACGGAGAGTACACTTTTAGGAACTGTTAACCCCTTAACCGCGGGGCGTCACTTTCATGACGCTTGGGCGCAATGGATCATACCGCGGGGCGTCACTTTTGTGATTCTGTGTTATTTTGAATTATCCTGGGCTTTCAAGTGGTGGCTTGTATCATCTATCAGTATTGCTAATGTCCAAGACTAGTCAGCACTCCAAATCTCATCTGTACTCCCATCCATTGTTTACATTTTAGCAATTTTCCCCCCTTCCTGACTCCCCTCCCTACCTGCCCTCCATTACCCTGTCCTCTCACCTCCCAGGCTGTGCTGCACTAAGCAAATCTCCCCCGAATTTTTCCACAGATTTCATCCATTGAAATAAGCCCTATCCCCTATACTTATACAAAATAATATATACCAAAAAAAAAAAATCAGGTAAATGATAGTGTTATACACCAGGAATTGGCTAATTATCACCTGACAACACCTCACGTGCATTCATTCGCTACATTACCACGGTAATTTCCCCTTTGAATTATGCCTTGTAATCTATGTCTGTAATAAAAATATATATCAGAAAGGAAGGGAGAAGCCTAAGTGACATTTACATTCACCTGGAACTACGTATTTCTTTATGTACTGCCGAGATTTTCTACCAATAATTTATTAGCATGTAAATTAGCAGCTGTCAGCCTCAGTGTCATTGTCAACCCTTGCCTTCTCAGATAAGCCGCGGCATTTAGTTCCTTGTCCTCCGCTGTGGTCAAAACATGTCACACTCGCGCCCCGCCATTTCTGCCGCTTCTGCGCCTATTGCAAAGGGCCCCGTGACCTCTACACCCAGAAAAAGTCGTGAGGGAAGCAGGAAAGGACTAAGTGACTCTGCAGTGGAACATGAACTAGCAGAATTGTCTATGGTGATGATGGATAGTGATTTTGACCCTTCAGGTGAATCGTGTGATGAGCCGGGTGAGGAAATCGTGCCAGAAAGTGCTAGTACGAGTGCTTCAGTGTCGGAAGTTATCCCTAGCTCCAAGGGAAAGGAGCCGTTAGTGCAGCAAGGGAAGGAATTTGAGAAGGGAGTGAAAAGGCGGCGTGTTAGCCCCAGAACAATGGCCCCGCATGACCCTGCTGCCATGAGTCCCAAGTTGATTCACCTCCCCGTTCCCCAAGCCCCACTTCACTCATTTCTTCCTCTTCGTCTGCTGAATTATCTCCAGAGTCTTCGTCGTCGGAGTCACCACCAGCATCAACAGTGAAGGCAGGCCGTAGAGGAAGAGGTAAATCCCGGACCAGTAAAAGTAGAGTTGGTACTAGAGTAAGGGCTGCTAGTGCTGTACGGCAACTCAGGGTCAGTGCGAGTGACCTTGAACGGGGTAAATCTGCCTCACAGCCACCCACCACCCTCACCCACCCTACACCGCCACGACAGGGAATCCTGGACGCCTTCGCGTGGACGGAAGGGTCCGATTTTGTGCCAGAACATTTAGTTTTTGATGAGAGCTCCTCAGGAGTACAGCCTGCCTTCACTCTTGATGATAATGCTGAGTGTGTGGACTTCCTTTTGGCCTTCCTAGATGACGAAGTCATGCAGCACATATGTGATGAGACCAACAGGTATGAATCACAACGTGCTGCAAGTGGTACAGGTGCAGCCAAGATGCAACAGTGGTCCATGCTGGGAGTGCAGGAGCTATATGTGTTCTTTGCCCTCATGCTTCTCATGCCACACTCAAAGAAGCATGAGTTGGAAGAATACTGGTCCATGGACCCCTTACTACCCTCACCCACCTTTAATAAGTACATGGCCAGAGATCACTTCCGGAACATCATGGGAAACCTGCACTTTGCCGGCAACGATGTACCTTCCCAAACCAACCCACTCTGGATGATCCGGGAGATTCTGAGCAGAATGAAGGATAAGTTTATGTCATTCTTCCACCCCTTTCAAAAGGTTGTCATTGACGAATCCTTGGTTTTGTTCAGAGGACGTCTTCAGTTTGTACAGTACATTCCAAGCACACGCCATCGCTTTAGAATCAAGTTCTTTGTACTGTGCGACTGTAAGATGGGGTACATCCTTGACTTCGTCATTTATTCAGCCAGCACTCTCGATCTGGATAAAACACACCCCCTTGGCTTCTCAGGCTGTGTAGTGAAAGTTCTCCTTGAAAAGTATTTTGGTGGGAATCATGTGCTGTATACAGACAACTATTATACAGCACCGAAACTTGCCAAATACCTCTCAGAGCACGGCATTGGCTCCTGCAGCACTGTCAAAAGTAATTGTGCCCACTTCCCTATATTCACAGAGGCAGGAACCTCGCAGCGAGGAGACGTGCACCTACGCAAGTCTGAGAAGATGCTGACAATAAGGTGGCATGACAAGAGGGTCGTGCACATGTTCACCACCGTACATAAGAGGGAAATGACAGACAGTGGGAAGGTCGACCGTAGGACAGGCGAACCTGTGATGAAACCTGATGCTGTGTTAGACTACAATGTCAGCCTGCAGCTGGTGGACAAGTCCGACATGATGATTGGTGAGATCGACTGCCTCAGGAAGAATACTAGGTGGTACAGGAAAGTTTTTCTGCATCTCATAGATATGACGATGCTGAACGCCTTCATCCTGTACAAGATGAAGGTCAAGCCAGCCAAGTCCTTCTCCCTGAGGTTGTTCGCCAGGACTTGTGTTCAGCAGCTGCTGGAAAGATATGGTAGGGTGACAGCAGCAACTCCAAGGCGCCATCCAGTAACACTTCCTGACCGACTTGAGCAGAGGGCGTATATGGATCGGCACAGACTGGTGCTAATGCCTGCCACAGGCAAAAGGAAGGCTGCAATCCGCAGGTGTCAGGTGTGTGCACATACCACCCGACGCACACCTGAGCACAAACGCACCTCTTGGCAGTGCGCTGAGTGCCAGGTTCCCCTCTGTGTTACCTGCTTCTTTGATTACCACAGCCAGAAGCAGTTCTAAAAGTGCAAGTGGGAAAGGAGAGTAATGTGTAAATAATGTGTAAATAATGTGTAAATAGCAAGTGAAAGCAGCAAGTGAAAGCAATGGATGTTCAGTACATATGACTGAACAGTGTATTATAGTTTTATCTTACTGAAAGTAACAGTGACTAACATAGTGTAAGTGAAATAGAAGGGTAAATATTGAAAATACAATAGAAAATGTAAATAGTAATGTAAGTAATTAGTAATATAAGAATATGAGTACAAATACTTTATGTTATAACAGTGAAAGTGAATCCATGGCTCTCTACGTATTTTACTGAATGAAAAATTGAATGACTTCAGTGACAATAAACTAATACTACTGAAGGAAACTTATGGAGAAAAACTCCAGATATATATAAGTGTGATATAGTAATAGAAATATAAAGTGTGAGGGTTTTATGAATAATAAATGACAGAGTACCAAGAGCGAACTAGCGCAAGTGCAAAGGTCATACATGCTCGTAATTTTCATTGCTTTCACAGTGTTTTTTTTTTTAGAGTATGGATCCCAAACTACTTGATAATCATAGAGTAGCGTTTATAGTGTTAATATCTGGCTGTGGTAATCATATTACGGGTTGTCGGGAAGTGTAAAGTGGAGACTTCGTTACCCAACTTCAGAGGTCTCCACAAGTCCTACGGTAACGGACGAAGGCTCAACAAACATTCCAGGAGAAAGCTGAAGGTATGTGCCATAAGCATATATAATTTTAATATTCTTGGACTGATAACTGATTTTTGGCAAATATTTTTTGAGAGTCTGTCGGAGCCCGAATAACCCCGCGGGACACGCAAAACATTGGTAAACATGCCTGCAGTGTAAGGGTTAAACATGGAGAATGAACGTGATGCGAGGATAAGTGGCGGAGGAATGATAGGGAGAAGGAGGGAGGTGGGAAGAAAGGAAGAAACCAGCAGGGTGGAAGTACTGGAAGCAGTGAAGAGAGTCAAAAAGGGGAAAGTCCCAGGAATTTTTGGAGTGTGTAGAAAAATGCTGAAGCATGGGAGAGAGATAGAAGTAGAATGGATAAGGAAGATGTGGTGCTTGGTCTGGGAGGAAAGTAGAGTCCTGGGGGAATGGAAGACAGGTATAATTATTCCGCTGTACAAAGGAAAAAGGGAAAGAAGAAGTGTGTTGTAATCATAGGGGCATTGGTCTTCTTAGTGTTATAGGAAATGTGTATGGTAGGATACTTGTTCACAGAGTTAGGGAAATAACAGAGGAAGTAGTTGGTGAAGAACAGGGAGGATTTAGGAAGGGAGGAGGTTGCATAGATCAGAAATTTATTCTTAGGCCCCAGTCACACTGCAGGTACGACATGTCGCAAACCTCAAAATCGCGAAACCAGTCCCAGACCATGGAGGTCTCCGAGCAGTCGTGCCACCGATCGGCTACCTGTGGTCGTCCAGTGTCTGTCCAGTGGGCGGCTGAACAGCAACCATGGCCAGGTACAAACAGGTCAAGACACTGACAGGTGGCTGGCCGGTCGTCAGCTGGCCTCTGACAAACAGCGGCCGGTCTGCATCCTGTTGCAGTTTAGACCGCGACCTCTAGGGCGCCACTAGACTGACACCAGCCGCGGATTGGTTGGCGGCTGGTCTCAGTCCAGCCCACCACCTGTTGCTCGACCAATCGCCGGCTGGACGGCGGCCGGACTTCAACCACCACCCAGGACAGGAGGCTTGTGGACAGCGGCTGCCGCAGTCCAGTTGTCACCTCGACAGAGTGCAGACGGCCACCGCACAGAGCGGGTGGCAACTGGCCTCCGTCTGCGCAGACCAGTCATAGTCCGTAAGTCGGCTAGACGCAGTACAGCCGCCCAGCGGGCGGCTTCCGTGCCATGACATCGGTGGTCACGGGGAGGTTTTTTGTGCAGCACGAAAAACCTCGGGATGATATTTTGGTCGCAATGATTGCCTGCGGCTAGACCGAGACATGTGAAGACCGGTTGTAAACCTCACCAAAACCACCCACGACTTGCAGGTCGCGGGTGGTTTGCGATAAGTCGTACCTGCAGTGTGACTGGGGCCTTAGGCCTTTAGTGAAAAAGTTTCTAGAGAAGGGAAAGAAGTTGTATGTGGCCTTCATGGATTTGGAGAAAGCATATGACAGGGTGGATAGACAAGGAATGTGAAACATATTAATAATAAATGGAGTGAACGGGAAGTTGTTGAATGGCGTGAAGAGTAAGGCTGCAGTGCGTGTGGATAGTGAACTAAGGGAATTTTTCTATTTGAATGTTGGTTTGAAACATGGATGTGCCACATCTCCATGGAAGTTCAATCTTTATATGGATGGGTTTATGAAAGAGTAGGGCAGTGGATGTTGGAGCGGCTTTAATGAGAAGCCAACGTTTGGAAACTCCCTGTACTGTTGTTTCCAGATGATACTGTATTGTTACGTGAAGACGAAGGGAAACTGCAGGGGTTGGTGAATGAGTTTGGAAGAGTGTGTAAGACACGGAATCTAAAAGTGAATGTAAGGGTGAGTAAAGTTATGGTCTTCGAGAGATGAAGTCACTGGATGTACACCGAGGTTGGATGATGAGGAAATGGAAAATGTGAGTGCATTTAAGTGATAGGAAACAGGGAAGTGAGCATGGAAGTAAAAAAGTCGCTGCATGACAGTACTGTGATACAAACTCTAGTATATGGAAGTGAAACTTGGGTCTTGTAGGAAGGACCCAAGTCAAGAGTTAGAGCAGTGGAAATAAACTGTATGAGAGGAGCATGTGGAGTTACATGGAGACTGGCAAATGAGAAAGTGAAGGAGCGTTGTGGTGTAGATGTGGATGTGATAGAAAGCGTTAGGAGAAATACATTGAGGTGGTGTGGCCATGTGGAGAGGATGGAGGGAGACTAAAGGAGAGTGAATGTGAGGTGGAGGCCAAGGATGAGATGAAGGGATGGTGTGGAGAGGAATATGAGAGAAGGGAAATGAGCTGGGAGCAGGGCAATGAAGTGGCATTGGACAGGGTTACATGGAGGTGATTTGTCCGTGGCCACCCCTTAAGGGATTAATAAGTCTGGCAATAGCAGATAGGCAGATAAACTGGTTGGTTGTTTTACCAATTGCGTGAGATAAAACGATTCTGCAAACACCTTGCACTCTTTAACATCACCTTTCATACCTTTTCATAACAATTCCACCCAAACCCATATTCCTTGCCTTTCCTACATCTACTCTTCCTTTACAACACCTATAATTTCCGTATAACTGTCTTGTGTTATATATGCATAGTACAGGCCATTTCATTAGGCCTGCAGCTATTTCCTGGTAAGAGCACTCGGGATAGCAAGATGCCCTAGAATGTTGTTGTTCTTTTATACATCTCATATACTAAAACCAGCACACTTAATCTCAAATATGAGTGCTTAATTGAAGAAGGTAAATAATTTTGCACCAAATAATTCAGTTTCTAACCAATGGTAACTTAACCTAACTTTATCTTACTTAAATCAGCTTATTAAGTTATTTTGCAGCAAAAAACTCACTACATATAAAGAACCTATATGATTGCAGTTTTTTATTTGTTGGTATTAGTGAAAAATTTATGTATTCTTATTTTTTTGCCAATTAGTATAACATACAGTATATGGGAAACTAAAGCTGGTGAAAAATACAATTCTTAACTAATACAGTTCTTAACTACCAACACTGACCTAGCTCGAATATTTGTAATTCCTGCCCTATAATATTATATATATATATATATATATATATATATATATATATATATATATATATATATATATATATATATATATATATATATATTGCCAGACGCCTCAATCCCGTTTGGGGTGGCCACAAACAAATCGCCTCCAAGTCGCCCTGTCCCCCGCCATTTCACTGCCCTTCTCCCAACTCACACCCCCTCTCTCATATACCTCTCCACCCCATCCCTCCATCTCATCCTCGGCCTCCCCCTCCCTCTTCCCCCCTCCACCTCACACACATACACTCTCTTCGTCAGTCTTTTACCCTCCATCCTCTCCACATGGCCAAACCACCTCAGTGTGTTCCTCATAACGCTTCCTATCACATCCACATCCACACCACAATGCTCCTTTATATCCTCATTCGTCAGCCTGTCTCTCCACGTGACTCCACAGGCTCCTCTTAAATAACTCATTTCCACTGCTCTCACTCTTGACTTGTGTCCTTCCAACAATGTCCAAGCTTCACTTCCGTACGTTAGAGTTGGTTTCACAATACTGTCATGTAGTAACTTTTTCACTTCCATGCTCACTTCCCTGTTTCTTATCACTGCTTTCAAGGAACCAGCAACCTTTCTTCCCTGCTGTACCCTTTCAAGCACTTCACCCTCCAAACCTCCATCCTTACTCATCACACTACCCAAATACTTAAACGTACTCACATTTTCCAATTCCTCACCATCCAACCTCGCTGTACGTTCACTAACTTCACCTCTCTCAAAGACCATCACTTTACTCATCCCTACATTCACCTCCAGGTTCCGTTTCTTACACACTCTCTCAAACTCATCCACCAAGCCTTGCAGCTCCCCTTCGTCTTCACTCAACAACACAGTATCATCTGCAAACAACAGTACAGGGAGTTTCCAAACACTATCCTCTCTCACCAGGGCCACTCCAACATCCACTACCCTACCTTGTACCTCTTTTATTACCCCATCCATGTACAGATTGAACAACCATGGAGACATGACACATCCCTGTTTCAAACCAACTTTCAAAGAGAAAAATTCACTTAGTTCACCATCCACACGCACTGCAGCCTTCGCACCATCGTACATACTCTTCACAGCATTCAACAACTTCCCATCTACTCCATATATTCTTAACACTTTCCACAATCCTTGTCTATCCACCCTGTCATATGCTTTCTCCAAATCCATGAAAGCCGCATACAACTTCTTTCCCTTCTCTAGAAACTTTTCCACTAAAGATCTAAGAATGAATATCTGATCTACACAACCTCTTCCCTTCCTAAAGCCTCCCTGTTCTTCTCCAACTAATTTCTCTGTTCTTTCTCTAACTCTGTCTATAAGTATCCTACCATACACTTTTCCTATTATACTAAGAAGACAAATGCCCCTATGATTACCACACACTTCTTTTTCCCCTTTTCCTTTGTACAATGGAATAATTATACCTGACTTCCAATCCTCCGGGACTCTACCTTCCTCCCAGGCCAATCTGCACATCTTCCACATCCATTCTACTACTATCTCTCCCCCATGCTTCAGCATTTCACCACACACTCCATCAATTCCTGGGGCTTTCCCCGATTTAACTTTCTTCATTGCTTCCACAACTTCTATCCTACTGATTTCTTCCTGTCTTCTCACCTCCCTCCTTCTCCCAGCCATTCCCCAGCCACTTATACTCGCATTACTTCCATCCTCTACGTTCAACAATTCCTTAAAGTGTTCTCTCCATCTGCTCACTTTTTCTCCCTTCTCCACTAGTAATCTACCATTTTTATCTTTCACTCCCCTGCTAACTTCACTTCCACCCTGTCTTACTCTTTTCACTTCTCTCCAGAACATTTTCTTACAGTCCCACCACTTTACACTCAAATTCCTTCCAAATTCCTCATCCACTCTCTTCTTACTCTCTCTTACTAATCTTTTCACCTCTCTCTTCCTTTCCACATATAACTCTCTCTTCTGCCTCTCAACTTCTTCCACGCCCCTATTTCTCATCCATTCATTGTATGCTTTCTTCTTTTGTGCCACAGCCTGTTTCACCTCTTCAGTCCACCACGCTGTTCCTTGCACCCCCCTCCGTCTTCTCTTCCTTCCACACACCACATCACATGCTGCACATATTTCTTCTGTAAATATCTTACACACACCTTCCACGTCTCCCATCTCCTCCAATTCATATTTGCCCAATCGTTCCTCCACTTCTCTCTTATACTCTGCCTTTTTCTCATCCTCTTGTAACCTTTCCACTCTCCTTGCAACTACTCCTTCCTCTCGTCTTTCCCTTCTTCTATTCCTCCATCTTACTTGCATCCTAATTCTGGCCACCACCAAGTAGTGGTCAGAAAGTCCACTCCCTCAACCTCTATACACTCTTGCATCCTTTACACATCTTCGCATCCTTCATCCACACACACATAATCAATCATTGCCTTCCTTTCATTCAGTTCACCACCCACCCTTGTCATCACTCGCCATGTATACCTGTGGATCATTTTATGCCTGAAGAGGGTATTGGCTATCACCAACCCCCTCCCAGCACAAATGTCCACTAACGCACTCCCATTCTCATCTATCTCAGCAGGCACACCCCACTCACCAACTATTCCATATATATATATATATATACTGTTTTTATACGTTATATACTTTTGGAGCCTGAAATGTGGAAAGGGGGGAGGGTAGTGCTGTGTCCAGAAAAGTACTGTGACTTCCATTTATTACGTTAGCTATCACTGAAGCTGCTGCACGAATCACTTTACACTTAAATTGCAAGCGATATGCTTCAAGAAGCACTCCATTAACGAAAAAAAATTCCGATTTGTTTCATTAGTTATCAATGGCAAGACTGTCACACATGGATATTGTTGGAACCCAGGGATATTATTGGACTCCCGTAAGACGCAGAAATTAATTGGCTTGCTCTCAAATGTAAAAACACAACACAAAGCTGACTAACTCACAAACTTTAAGAGTGTTGTCGCTTCAGAAATCTTTTAAGAAATTACAAATGTAGTCTGAAATTGACTTGGAAGCATAATATGATATCTCCATATATTATACTCCATATAAGCTTTGTTTATTTGTATTCGTTCACAGAGAAGCTTAGTAGTGTAAAATTTTTTGAACAGCTCTATTTCTCATATTTTAGCCTGCGAGAGAAAATTTTATTCCTGAATTATTCATTGTTTATAAATGGAAAAAACAGCTATCGTATTTGTGAATATTGCGGTTTGCTACAAGAAAGGGGGGTCTCTGTTGGCGTTTATTCTTCTGTCACATTCCAGTACATTTTACGCCCTAATCAGAAAACAAATACCTGGTGTGAAGAGAAAATTTTGTTATGGTATGAAAACAAGGAACGCCAGACCATCACGTTCTTCAGTACTGGCGTTTAGTGTTTATAGTACGGAATTTTAGGTGTCTTCCTTATCATTTAAACGATGAAAAGGAAAAACTGTGATGCAAGAAGACTACAGTACTCTGAGTGAGAATATCTGATGGAGGATTGACGGTGGCATACTGTACTGAGCTCATTAGACGAGGGTTAAATCCAACCAAGCTGTATGGTTTTACTAAGAATATTAGATATCAATGTAAAGATAGACATTAAAAGCTGAGAAACCCCATGAAAACTGTGGACAGTAAGGGGTACCTGAGGCCTATGATCAGTTTTACAACCGATGTGGATCTGACCTCACCTCAGGTGCAGGTAGACAAACAGGGGATTTGTGAGGAGGGCAGAAAAGCCACATCAGTGGAGGGTAGGAGTGTTGCGATATCGACTGACAGTTTAAGTAATTAACCGGCTAATTCTAGTGTCTCATAGCCCTACTAGATCCAGCCGTTCGAGGAATATAATGTATATGGATGTGAGAAGCATCATTTCAAAGCGAACAATTACTTATGCAACTACCGAAAATCACAGCATAATTATGAGTACATAATCATGGTTTCTAGCCTCGTGATAAGCAACTTATTGGAGGAGCGTCGCTACCAGATTATAAAATAATAAGAAAACTGCGACTGCACAAAGCTGGCAGGGGAGTTTTAATATATATATATATATATATATATATATATATATATATATATATATATGGAGCCTCTGTGGTACAGTGGTAGAGTGTGCGTTTCGCAAGGTGGTGAGCGCGGGTTCACCTCCCGCCAGAGTTGTAAGAACTTTGGGAAGCGTTCACCAAGCTACTTGGTACTTTGGCGGACACAAGGGGTGCTTTGGTTGAACCAGTGTCGCATACTAGTATGCTTGCACCCTATCGGCTTAAGGCGGGCCGATTACACTTGGTTCACAGACTACACACACATCCAAAGCCACTACAACACTACAATTACACTTACAAGCACTTCTCACCATACATACAGTCTCTACCAAACATCCTAAGCAACTGGGTAGAGATACATTGGCTGTATCATCCCTGCTTTGGTAGGGATAGGCCGGTCCTGTAGTGGACCTCAACGGCTGAGGTTGATGATATATATATATATATATATATTGTTGCGGTCGCGCCGGCCCAGGTCTATTACAAAGAGACAACAAGTCAGCCTTAGATGATCGGCCTCCACTGCGTTGCAAAAATAACGCAGACCCCGGCACTGACACTCCACAAACTAGAGAAAAACTGCGCAACGGAAAAGTACTTACTTAAGAACGCAACACTCTATACTTTGATAATAAAACGGAACAGCCTACCTATAGATCTAGCCTACTATCGTCACTACCGGAAGTAATACCGCCCGAGACAGTATACAGGAACACCTCCCACTTACTTCCGGTGGTGACGACTTCTACTTAACCCGTGTCCAAGGGGGAACGCAGTTAATGGCTCACGATAGTTCTCACTAGCCTTGTGCAAAGAGATGGGATTAAACAGTGTAGGGGTTAGGGGTGTGTGTATGTACGTGTGTTGGGGGAACGTTAATTAAGGCAGCGAGAAACTACGGTGAGCCAGACTGGCCCTCCAAAGACAACAAGGTCACAAAACAAAATAAAATAACTACTTTCCTCAGTCAGCAACAAAAAGAATAAAAATAAACTTAAATGAAAACGCCAGCTCGGCATAAAAATAACTGGGGAGAGAGAGAGAGTGTACAAACACCCGATACTAAAGCTGGCTGGGAAGATACTGCCTCTGATCAAGGCTCGCGCACGGCCAAGCGCGAACGCATGAGTCAAATTAATTAATAAGAACTTATATTCGTGCCCCTCTCTCTCTCTATACAATGAATTGGTACTTCTAATGCAAGCAAAACATCATTAAATATACTGGTAGCTCACATAAGACAATCAAAATAATCAAATGCATACTCAGCATGGTATAAAATAAAATTGCCCTCAGTGGCGGGAACGAAAGAAACAAAAGAATTTGTAGCACTCGCTAATATAAACTCCGCGAATGACGCGGATACATACTGCATAATCCCCCTAGCCCAGCTGTAACGGCTGCACCCGTGGGAACGGAAAGGCGAACAGCGTAACACACCCTTCCCCAAGGGAAAATTTTGAGCCCTGGATCAAAATTTTCGAATCAAGACCCTGACCCCTCCCTGGATAAACAATCAGCAATTACGTTATCAATCCCCTTAATATGCTTAACTTCTAAATTGTACTCTTGCAAAAGCAAACTCCAGCGGGTCAAACGCTGGTTCTTAAATTTAAACTTGTTCAAAAACTGCAGGGGATGATGGTCTGAATAAATCTTGATCACAGGGCCAAAAGGGGGCAGGTAGACAGCAAAGTGTTGCAGGGCCAGGATAATCGCTAATAACTCCTGCTCTATGACGGAATAGTTCTTCTAGGCTCTATTAAACTTCTTTGAGAAGTATGATATGGGATGTTCAACCTGGCCCTCATCTGGCTGCATCAACACTGCTCCTACCCCTACTCGGCTAGCATCAACTGCCAGCACAAAAGTTTTGTCAAAATCTGGTGCACGCAATATAGGGTGGTGGCACAGCAGAGACTTAACTGGAAAAATAAAAGCTTGCTCACACTCGGCTGTCCACTGCCACTTCTTATCCTTGCGCAATAAGTCAGTAAGAGGGGCAAGCACTGTGGAGTAATTCCCAATGAATCTTCGGTAATAGCCGATCATGCCCAAAAATCGCTGGAGGGCACGGCGACACTGGGGTGCTGCAAAGTTGGAAATGGCATCCACCTTAGCCCGAGGTGGAGCCACTTGTCCATGTCCCACAACAAATCCAAGGTACTGGACCTTAGCACGTACGAACTCGCACTTGTCTAAGTTGACTACTAAGCCAGCTTCCTCCAACTGCTTAATGAGCATTTCCACATGATCAAGGTGCTCCTCCCACTTGGTGTCATACACAATGACATCATCGATGTAAACGACACAATTGGGTATGCCATCCACCACTTTATCCATAAGCCTCTGGAAAGTGGCTGGAGCATTCTTCAATCCATAAGGCATCACCTGGCACTGATATACTGCACCACTGACAACAAAGCTAGCCACTTGTTTAGCCCGTTCCGTCAGCGGGACCTGCCAGTATCCTTTTACTAAGTCAAGTTTGGTGATATAAGTGGCATTTCCCACCTTGTCCACGGAGTCATCGACCCGAGGTAAAGGATAAGCATCGGTCTTAGACAGTGAATTAACTTTCCGGAAGTCCACACACAACCTAACCTTCCCATCTGGCTTCGGCTGCAAGGTAACTGGTGAACTCCACTCACTGAAACTCCTCTTGATCAATCCATGGTCCAACATATACTTGATCTCATTATCGAGAGCTTTCTGTCTGATAGGGTTGAAGCGGTAGGGAGCTAATTTTACAGGCTTACTATCCCCAACGTCAATGTCATGAGTAGCCCAAGTTGTCAATCCCGGTGAATCTCCAAAAACTTTCGGATGTTTCCATAATCTGTTGCACAGCTCTTCTCGCTTTACTGGCTCAAGGTGTCGCAATTTCTCCACCAGAGCTGCATAACCATTGCCCTCCCATAGGTCAGCTGGTAACATCTCACCACGACTAAGCACTTCCTCCTGCTCCTCCAACTCACTACCAACCGCCAAAACTACAGGAGCGCTCTTATCCCTGGTTCCCTCAACGTCCACTCCAAAGTCACCTTCCAGGGACTGTGGCTGTAACCCTGGTCCACTACTCACATTACCGGCACCAACAGCTCCCTCCACAGCACGTTCCCTTGATGCCACGTCCTCCTTTCCCCGTCCTTCACATCCCAGGTGAGAGACATCAGCAGTCATCCCACAGTGAGAATCAACTGGGCGGTAGTATGGCTTCAACATATTAATGTGGCACAACTGAGTACTCTTCCGCCTATCTGGGGTAACAATTAGATAGTCAAGTTCCCCAACTCTCTTCTTCACAATATAAGGACCACTGAATCTAGCTGCCAGAGGTTTTCCTTGCATGGGCAGCAGTGCCAAAACTTCATCTCCTTGCTTAAACTCACGACTTCTGACCTTCTTATCGTAATGAGCCTTCATTTTCGCTTGAGCCCCGATTAGATTGTCACGGGCAAGCTCTAAAGCGCAATGCAGTCTCTCCCGAGTGCTGCAGACATAGTCAAGCAGGGATTCCTGGTTGCCAGATTTGTTGTTACTCCAGGCCTCTCGCACCACATCCAAGGGACCACGAACTCTGTGCCCAAACACTAACTCATTGGGTGAAAACCCTAACGACTCAGTTGGTACCTCTCTCACTGCAAACATAACAAAGGGTACCGCTAGGTCCCAATCCTTTCCACTATCATAGCAGAAGGTGTGCAGCATTGTCTTTAAAGTCTGATGATGCCTCTCCAGGGCACCTTGTGACTGCGGATGGTAAGCACTGGACAAAATGTGTTTGATGCCCAACTCTGTCATTGTCTGCTTAAACAAATTAGATGTAAAATTCACTCCACGGTCTGACTGCAACTCCTTGGGCAGGCCAAAATGAGTAAAGAACAGGATAAGTTGCTTGACTACTGACTTCGCCTGCATGCTTCTGATTGGTATAGCCTCTGGGTATCGCGTTGTAACATCCATTATGGTTAACAAATACTTGTTTCCAGCAGAAGTAGGAGGTAAAGGGCCCACGATATCAATGATTACCCGGGTAAACGGAGGTTCAACTGCAGGAATGGGAATCAAAGGGGCCACAGGAAGAACTTGATTAGGCTTGCCCACTATCTGACACGTGTGACAGCTCTTGATGTACGCAGCAACTTGTCCCGGCATACTTGGCCACCAAAACTTATATCTTAAGCGCTGCACTGTCTTTCTGTTTCCCAAGTGACCCGCTAAAGGTCCCTCATGTGCTAACTGTATTAACGGCACCCTATACTGCACAGGAACCACCACCTGCACTAACTCACCCACTCCTCCATCCACCGTGGCGCCAGTGGGCGTCCATCGGCGATGTAAAACATTGTCTTTAATCAGGAACTCCTCCTTACCACACTCCATACTTCTTTCTTCCCCTACTCGAGCAAACAAGGGCTTTAATGTTACATCCTCCTGTTGCTTCACCCTCAATTCTGCTGGCCCAACACCCGCCAGCTCTACTGAGGACTGAGATAAGGGACTGGTCGGGACACTGGATTGCGAAGGGCGATCAATCTCAGCGTCACCTCTAGTACACTCGACAGGGGGAGGAATGTCAGACTCCACACTGACATCATCATCACCTCTACCCTCAACAGTGACACTCTGTTCCTCAAGCGCGTTTGACGGTGGTCCTGCATCCCCGCAGTCGACCCCAGCGTCCTGAAATTCTCCTAATTCAGTCGATGGGCTGGGTTCAGTCTCCACACAGACACACTCAACACCACCTCTAGTGTCCTGAGTGGGAAGTGGGGCGCGCCCATGCACGCATTCCCACTCTCCTCACCCACTACAGCAACACTCTGCTCACTAGGTTCCTCCATTGGTGGCCCTGCCTCACCACAGTCGACCCCAAGAACCTGTGACTTCACCAGTTCTTCCTCCCGGGCTGCAACCTGTGCCATAGATCTTGTAATTGCACAAACCGGGAACATGGCTTCCACTTCTGCATCAACTTCAATACCAATTTCTGGGGCGTCAAAACACTTCTCTGCCACAACAACTGGTGGGGGAAGAGATGGAAATACTTTCTCCCCAGCCAGGTCGTTCCCCAGCAGAAAATCAATCCCCTCTACTGGCATTACATCAGCAACAGCTACTTGAGCTGCAGCCTGAACAATGGGGCAATCGAGTTCCACATGAACATAATCATAGTATTCATCTGAGTTCATGCCTCTACACAGCACATACTTCCCTGAGTTTACAGGCCCTCCAGTCACGTTTCTGCACACAGACTGTTGTGCACAGGTATCACGAGCCACAGTAACTGGATAACTGATCCCATGAATTTTCACTGTACCGTGACATATAAAAGGTTTACACCAGTCTAGGGACGATTTCTGAGGCAGTTCATCCGGAGGTGGCGTAGCATGTTGGGTAACCTTTTCAGCCTGAGCTGGCAGCGAGCACAGCCGGCTGCACTCCAGCTTTCCACAGACTTCTCCCTCACCGTTACCACTCTCCCAACTCCTCTCGTTCACCTGACTCGAACCTACAATTAGTGCCACTGGTTTGGCATTTTGGGAGGCCTTCCACTTACGGCAGTTAGGCTTGATGTGCCCACTCTGTTTGCAAAAGTAACAAACTAGCTTCGAACTGGATACAGGGCTCTTTCTCCCTGAATTCTTTTTCTCCTCTGAACTTCCCTTGGACTGATTCACGGGAGATTTATCCCAGGCAGGGCCACTCACAGTCCTCTCCCTGGAATACTGAAAATTAGCGTACTTGACCCCCATACTCCGCAAGGCAAACACCCGGTCATCAGCCCACGTCGCTGCTTCCTTCACGGTCTTGAATCTCTTCTCCCTAATTTTAACACCAATTTCTTTGTCAGCCATGTTGGTAAAATGTTCCATCAAAAGCAGTTCACGCACCTCGTTATACGAAGTGGCGCTCTCACTCAGCAACCACTCGTC
The DNA here is from genome assembly GCF_032717465.1 of Coenobita brevimanus. Classification (NCBI taxonomy): domain Eukaryota; kingdom Metazoa; phylum Arthropoda; class Malacostraca; order Decapoda; family Coenobitidae; genus Coenobita; species Coenobita brevimanus. The sequence continues at coordinate 20,594,190 of NC_137021.1, forward strand.
TAACCTCTCCTCCAGATACCTGGCGTAGGCCATATAGGTGTCAGCAGGCCTTTTCCGAGCACCACGGAACAACAACCGATAAGCCTCTGGTCTAAGTTCATATGCCTTCAGGATGGCTGTTTTAAATTCATCATAATCATCTACATCCTCAGGGCTCAAACTATTATACACTTCCAAGGCTTTTCCCTTCAGCACATTAGATACCAACCCCACCCAGCGCTGCCTTGGCCACTCAAACTCCCTAGCCTTCTTCTCAAACCTGACAAACCATTCTGTCACCTTCAACTCATCAAATGCTGGCACTAATTTTAGACTCCTTGAGAACCAACTCTCCCTATCCTCTGCACGGCCTGAGGTTTGGGTATCTGAAGTTGGTCTATTAGCAGTCACCTCCAAGCGAGTCTTCTCCAGCTAAAATCGCATTTTTTCACGCTGCAACTCCATCTCTCTTGCACGCTGTATCTCCATCTCCCTCTCTTCTTTTGCACGCTGCATCTCCATCTTTTTTAACTCCAACTGCAACTGAGCCTCCGGTGACAAGACTCCAGGGTATATGGGAGTGGAATGAACAGCTCCAGGGAAAGCACCAGACATACCCGGGGGAACTGCTCTAAACTGGCTCGGCGGCATCATAGATGGTAATGGTGGGGTAGCGAAACGAGGCAACTCAGCACCATAGTCAAACTCAGGGCTCACACGGGGAGTACCTTTGCTATGTGCCTCTCGTTGTTCCATATTTTCCATATCCACAGGTGACTCAGCACGTACGCGATCTGGTGTAGACACGCGTGACTCCATGGCGACAAATCAATGGCAGTACTGAATAATGAAATACTAATGCTGAGAAACTACAAACACATCAACTTCACCTCAAAGCACAGAGAACGCCAAGGTAACGATATCCTAGCAAGAAAAAGGCACTGTTAGGATATCCTGATGCGAGGTCGCCACTGTTGCGTGTCAGCGCCCGGCCCGGGGCTATTACAAAGAGACAACAAGTCAGCCTTAGATGATCGGCCTCCACTGCGTTGCAAAAATAACGCAGACCCCGGCACTGACACTCCGCAAACTAGAGAAAAACTGCGCAACGGAAAAGTACTTACTTAAGAACGCAACACTCTATACTTTGATAATAAAATGGAACAGCCTACCTATAGATCTAGCCTACTATCGTCACTACCGGAAGTAATACCGCCCGAGACAGTATACAGGAACACCTCCCACTTACTTCCGGTGGTGACGACTTCTACTTAACCCGTGTCCAAGGGGGAACGCAGTTAATGGCTCACGATAGTTCTCACTAGCCTTGTGCAAAGAGATGGGATTAAACAGTGTAGGGGTTAGGGGTGTGTGTGTATGTACGTGTGTTGGGGGAACGTTAATTAAGGCAGCGAGAAACTACGGTGAGCCAGACTGGCCCTCCAAAGACAACAAGGTCACAAAACAAAATAAAATAACTACTTTCCTCAGTCAGCAACAAAAAGAATAAAAATAAACTTAAATGAAAACGCCAGCTCGGCATAAAAATAACTGGGGAGAGAGAGAGAGTGTACAAACACCCGATACTAAAGCTGGCTGGGAAGATACTGCCTCTGATCAAGGCTCGCGCACGGCCAAGCGCGAACGCATGAGTCAAATTAATTAATAAGAACTTATATTCGTGCCCCTCTCTCTCTCTATACAATGAATTGGTACTTCTAATGCAAGCAAAACATCATTAAATATACTGGTAGCTCACATAAGACAATCAAAATAATCAAATGCATACTCAGCATGGTATAAAATAAAATTGCCCTCAGTGGCGGGAACGAAAGAAACAAAAGAATTTGTAGCACTCGCTAATATAAACTCCGCGAATGACGCGGATACATACTGCATAATCCCCCTAGCCCAGCTGTAACGGCTGCACCCGTGGGAACGGAAAGGCGAACAGCGTAACAATATATATATATATATATATATATATATATCCAATCCTACATTGTCCCATGAGGAGCATAGGAGCCCGGGGTTAAGCAGTTGGTCCTGGCATTTAAGATGCGAATGACCAGCCTCACTTACCCCTGAGTGGCATTACATAAGCAATCAACCCCAACCACCCCTTGGATATAAACCTTCATCGGTTCAATCCGATTGGAGCGCAATAATTACTCACTAAACCACCAGGCGCCAAAATTTGGTTATATGGTTACCACCCAGCGTAGTAAATGGTTTCCTGGTGTACAGGAAGCCATTTGGCTTTTCACTCAGTGTAGAGTCACCCATAGGCAGAAGGAAGAGGAATGAAAGAAGGAAAGAAAGACAGAAGAGGAAGTGTATAGTTACCCGTAGGCAGAAGGACGAGGAAAGAATGAAGTAAAGGAAGACAGAAGAGGATGGAAGGAAAGAAGGTTGGAGGAGAGGAAAGGGCAGACACCCGACAGCAGCACTACATCGAGTGAGTGGATGGTGAGCGCCCCCACCTACTACATAATATATAAATATATATATATATATATATATATATATATATATATATATATATATATATATATGTATGTATAATTATAAACCACACAGTGTTTATACAAATCACTAACTGGGTGTTGAAACATACAAGTCTTTGTATGTCGAAATATTCAGAAATGGTAATAATCCCAGCCCTTTTGGTACAGACGAGGAAAACAATATATTATTGTATGACAAAATATAGTCAGTCATAGAACACAGGGCTGCATTATTTTCATGTCTTTTGATAATCCGTGTATTGATTGCAATAATTCGTGTGTAGACTAAGAAGGGAACATGCTGTTAGAACTGTTAGATTATCCATTTTTACGTTAGGGAGTGAATACACCGATGCATGATAGTAATATACTCGACCTTGGCTTACCAACAGACAGTGATATATTAAATTTGTATGATGGTGAAAATTTTGACAAAAGCGATCATAATATCATCAGACTTGAAATAAACATAAACTGTACGAGCAGTACAAATATCCTCTTAGTTCCTGACTTATGAAAAGCTAATTTCTATGATACGAGAAACATAATTGCCTACACTCACTGTATTAAGTTACTACAGGTGAATAAAGTCGAAGAAATGTGGGAAATATTCACTAATTGATTGATGTATACTAGAAAACAAAAACTTTCTAAAATTATTGTTAAGAAGTGGGAATGGCAAAGGTACACAGGTAAGAGATGAAGAAAGCACGGAAACAAGAGCATTCCGCCAGCTGCAAATACATGTTTGTGGCTAAGGTGTGGAATGTAGTAATGGGTGTAGGTCTCCAAATCTTCAAAAGACGAAAATGCTGAGATAAGAGGTGAAAAAAACACTGAAACAAGAGAGCATTCAGGATGGGAGGAGATACCCATTACTACATTCCACACTGTAGCCACAAACTTGTAGCTGGTGGAATGTAGTAATGGGTATAGGTCTCCAAATCTCCTCCCATCAGAATGCTCTCTTGTTTCTGCTTTTTTCGCCTCTTATCTTAGAGCTTTTGCCCTTGGCAGATTAGGAGACCTATACCAAGTATTACATTCAACACCTTAGCCACAAACATGTATTTGTAGCTGGTGGAATGCTCTTGTTTCTGTGCGTTTTTTCATTTCTTCTTTGTCCACTTTTCCGATCATTACTCCTTAACAATCATTTTTGATGAAAGTTTTTGTTTTATAGTTTATGATTTTCTTGTGGAAGTATAATTATGTATAAAGCTAGTGTTAGATTTTGATTGTTAAATGCATAGCATGATTTCAGCATTCCAAGCATGCATGTACATGTATCATGTGATGCGGTCTGGATACATCTCTCTTTCATGCATAGCGTGATTTCAGTATGCATGCGCTCATTCTGAGCATGAATGGACATGTACCACGCTCTTAGGTCTGGCGCCAAGCTGAGAGATTGAGAGATATACTGCAATTATGGAGCAAACAATGACAGTTAAAACTAAACTAAAATGAGAAAACTGACAAATCATTTTTTTTTTATAATATTAAAGAGTGGAATAGAGGGTCCCATGATGCCTTGCGCTCTGTATACTGATTATTAATATGAGAAGGTAACGTGGTCTGTCGAGCTGTTATATCACATTTGGGGCAAACACTAGATATTATGCATGTACGCGCGCGAACATGCGTAACACCATGCATTAATGCAGGTACGTGTAATTGAGAAGTATCCTGAATTGCATCACTTAGGCTTAGTCGTGAAAGTGAGCAGAAAACTAGTTCGCTTCTCAAGATTGACTGGTATTCAAGGTAGTGTTTAATCTATTGTTAGCGTTCCACACAAAAGTAGAAAGCACTGTTATCGAAAAGTAGAGATAAAGTTGAGATCCGGAGAATCACGCTGTAAGCTGCAGCTAGCTGCGGTAGAGCGATGCTGTTTAGATTGCTGTTGATTTGTAGAACATAGTTCCATTGCTACAGAAAGCCTAAAACGAGGGTGTCTTCCCCTGAAATGAAGTGTTTTGGCGCGTTCAAACTGCAGGCGAGCTGTAGCTAACCAATGTTGTGAAAATGGCGTACTTACGAGTGACGGTGATGGGGTTTTCAGGCCGTAACTCTCGAGCCGTAGCCTGAATGCTTTTCTAAACATGAAAAGAAACATCTGCACTTGACAAGAAGCGTTCTCGCGTATAGTACGTCCGTGTTCGCCTTCTTGTTTTGGAGTTATGACTGATGAAGAAGAAAGAACAAAATCGATATTTATGAGGCTCCATATTGCGACTCCTACGAAGGTCAGGAAGACTTTGCGAGTAGATTTGCACTTGAATAGCAAAAGACTTTTAGTTCAAAAGCTTAGAACTGGGCTATGCCATCGTTCTCACGCGAGAGCTCCTATACACTATTATGAACCTGCGCCATTTTACTTACGGAGCGGTTACCGCACTCCGTGATTAACGAAAATATATACCGATAATTACCTGAAGAAATAATCACCCTAATTAACCAGGCTGGATATCAAAAAGTGATGAAGAAATGAAGAGTTGCAATAGAGGAACATATAAATTATTAAAAAAAAAAAAAAAATAGGAAGCCACGAAGACAGAATAGAATATTTAACAGTACAGCTGCAATGTACGAAAATTACTTGCAAAACTAAACGAGTCTACTAGGCGAAAATTTCTCGTGAAGCAATGTCAAACCCTAATATATTTTTTCATTATGTGAGGCATAAGAAAAATGTAAAAGGCAGCATAGGACCTTTACCAAGCTCTCAAGGCGATCTTGTAAATGATAACCAAACCCCAACAACAGTAATGAACTACTCCTTTCACAGTGCTTATAAAAAAAAAAAAAAAAAAAAAAAAAAGGTAAACATTCCCAGTCCTCTGTCGGTTTTCTCAGAACCAGAAGATGATTATACGTTATCAGTCAGCGAAAGGAGAGAACATATGTAAAATTATCTTTAGAAAATCGACCCAAATATATGAACCATACCACAGCAGATATCTCCTCACATTGTGCATGAATGTTGAAGACAGTTAGCCTTTCCTATAACTAAAATATTCAATACATTATTGACTAAATGTAAAGTACCTAATCAATGGAAGCTCGCTAATATATCACGTATCTTTATAAAAGGCGATTTTTAAAATGCGCCACAAATTCTAATAACAGATAATCAACACAGATTTCGTAAAAAGAGATAACGGCTTACAAATATGCTTGACTTTTTTACAACCATATACGATATCTGGAAAGCTTAAACACCAAGAAGGAGTTAGGAGTTATCAGTGACCTCCTAAAAAAAATAAATAAATAAATAACAGTGTATAGCAGTCGTTAACAAGGCAAACGAAATGTTCGTTTTCATCGCAATGGTCCCTGACTTTTATTGTGGAAAGAGACAGGCTTGAGAGAGTGCAGTGCAGAGCACAAAAATGGTCCCATTGCTGCGAAATTTACCCTCAGTTCTTAACAGATTTAACGATGTTTGATAGGATTATTTGTTTAAAATGCAGATTGATACTGTGACTAGGAATAACGGAATGACGCTCAAAAGTTAGAGATCCAACACTAATAATAAAAAAATAATAATATACTCGTAATGGAACAATATACCAGACAATCAGCAACACCATTTAGCTCAAAAACTATTGGTACGTTTAGAATTAGGCAAGACAATATTCTTAGACTTAGTGTTGTTTATTTCAGGCTTAAGTGTGTGATGATGGCTTTTGGACGTTTGTTTAAAAATGAGAACATTCTGCGACTGTGATTGCTTTTCTTTTACAGGTCGGTAGAACAGAGGTTCTATAGTACATATTTCTTCCTATTTTGCCTCCCCTATAAAAATTTTGCTCTATCTAACAAGCTTGGTGTTTTTTCTCACATTTTCCAGCCGGTTTAATGAGATGTTGCTGTGGGTGAGGGAGAGTCTTCCTCTTTTCTATCCTTTTCTTTTACACAATAGTTAGATCTTAGTAGAATTAACTCTTTTTCCCCAACAGATAACCACGTCATTGGCCAGAAGGCATCCTGTTATCAGTGCTTACTATTTACTAATGTGTACACCATCGGATTGAAGAGTTCTCTAATAAGACCTATATTACTTTGAATGGGGATATATTCAGAGTCTGGTAATGACATAGAGGTGCTACAGATGATTTTTAAAAGGAATATAAAGGGCCAACTGTTCTGAAGGAAAGACAAGGTGGAGAGTGGAGTACCTTGAGTGAAAATATCTGCAAGAGGAGGAAAGGTCTGATGATGGTGTAAGGGGTACTGGAGATTATGACGAGGGGGTCCATTCCGATGATTACACTGAAGTCCATGTACTGCATACGAAGCAAGTTGGGGGTGAAGTCCAAAGCGCCAATGTCTGCTTCCTGTGGACAGTACTGAACATAAGTCAACAATTACTGATCATGAACTGCCCGTACGATTCATCAGTCGCTATGAACTGCTACTATAAGTTAACGGTCACTGAACATAAACTGGCAGTATGAATATGAACATGAATTGCCGGTATGAATCTTCAATAAATAAAAAACCAGCCAAATATGAGTCTCTAAATATGTATCACTATTACATAAATAAATAAATAAATAAATAAATAAATATATATATATATATATATATATATATATATATATATATATATATATATATACTGTATATATATATATATATATATATATATATATATATATATATATATATATATATATATATATATATATATATATATATGTATATATGTATATATATATATATATATATATATATATATATATATATATATATATATATATATATATATATATATATATATATACTGTATATGTATATATAATATAGATAGATATAGATATAGATAGATATAGATGGCTTGATAGATAGATAGATAGAGACAGAGAGAAATAGATAGATAGATGTATATATATAGTACTGTATATATATACATTTATCTATCTATATCTCTATCTATGTATCTATCCATCTCTCTTTATATATATATATATAGATATATATATATATATAGATATATATATATATATAGATAGATAGATAGATAGATATAGATATAGATAGATAGTTAGATATAGATATATATAGATAGATAGATATAGATATATATAGATAGATAGATATAGATATATATAGATAGATAGATATAGATATATATATATATATAGATATAGATATATATATAGATAGATATACATATATATATATAGATAGATATAGATATATATACTCGTATATATTGACAAACCCCCCCAGCACATACTTTCAACTGTTAAATAGCCTTGCAGCAAGAAGAGGAATACAGAACAAAGGGGGGACCTAACTTGCCCATATATACCATGTCTATCACCTCACTTCACCTGAGCTGAGCTTATTTCTTGACTAGATCAAGCCTATACAAAACACGTGATGCCAGGCAGAAGAAACGTCTCCCGGCAGCAGTTATTTTATTGTTGTTAGATACTTATTCGTTACTGCCATTTAATGTCAGTACACAATTGAAGTCTAAGGTAATGGTGCAAATGTTTTCAAGTTACATCCTCTGAAAATCTAATCTCTCATTTGACCTTTCAAGGACACACAATGTCAAAGGTCATAATGCCAAATGGAAGCCCATGTGAGACTTTCTATATCTTGCTAATAGTAAAAATCTCTGTCTTCAACAAGTTTTGAGTTATTGCCCGCTGAATATCCGTGACCTTGAGTTTGACCTTTCATGGTCACTTACGGTCAAAGGCCATGGTACCAATCAAAAACCCTTATGGAACTTCCTATATGTTGGTAATGGTAAATACCTCTGTATCTTCAATGAGTTTCGAGTTATGGCCCCCTAAATATCCGTGACCTTCAGTTTGACCTTTCAAGGTCACTCAAGGTGAAAGGTCTTGGAGCCAAATGGAAGGCCACATTACGATTTCCTGTATGTTCGTAATAGTATATATCTTTATCTTCAATCGGTTTAAAGTTGTAGCCCTTTAAAAATCCATGACCTTGACTTTGATCTTTCATTGTCACTCGATTACCTCCAAAATTTAATCACTTTCTTTTGGAACCAGTGACCACATATCCTGAAAGTTTCATGTCATTTCATTCAGCCTTATTTCCGTAATGTTGCTAACAAAGAAAAAAACAAACAAAACAAAAAAAGGTAATATGGGGGATACTTCTTTACAATAAACTCTGTTAACAATTTATCACATTTAGAACGACCATAGCTCATTCATAAATTATTCTCATACATTCCAGAAATTAAGCATGACTCATTTACATTTCTCACATCGAAGCTTTCTAACTTTGCAATAGTTTAGAACTAGGGGGGTGATGATTCTGAGCTAGAATCAAGTAAAAGATTAACTGGTTAGTCTCGTATGAGAATTAAAAGGGTGCAGAGAGTCTTTTCTGCTATCCTTGTCTATTTCTACAGGTCATAACGTGAAATCCTCCATTTGTACTGTGTACCCCTCCTTGCTGCAGGTGTGCTTATAAGCCTCCACCCTCATAACTCTGAGTCACTCTGAAGATGTAATATACGAAAGAATATACGGGTTCTATTTTCATTTCTGCTGTGGTCAGTTTGCATTTATTTTGTACACACACACACACACACACACACACACACACACACACACACACACACACACACACACACATATATATATATATATATATATATATATATATATATATATATATATATATAAAATCAGCCGTTACAAGGCAACTGCTGAACGAAGGCCTTCCCCAGTCTTCTTGAATTCCTTGACTGAGCCAATCTCTGCCACGCTTTGCCTGTAAATTTCTTTATCTCATATCTCCACCTCCTGTATGGCCTTTTTCTGCTACGCCCACAATCTGTTGGAGTCCAGCCAGTCAGCCTCTTGCTCCATCGGTTATCCCGTATTCGTGCTACACTGCCATCCCACCTCCATATCTCTTCTTTTATAACTTCTATAATATAATTGCCTATAGTCTGCTCTCACACCCAAGTTGATCTCTTCCTGTCTCTTTAGGATGTTCTCAACACTGACCTTTCCATTGCTCTTTGGGAACAGATTAAATGATTTTTTACCGATTTGGTAAGTGTCTAGATTTCACAACCGTCCGTCATCTATCTATCTAGCCTATATACCTGGGCTGCTTCCCCAAAGGAAAGGGAGGTAGCCGAGACAGGACGACACACTCCCAATTTACTCATCCACTCAAACACATTCATTCGCTTCTTAGCTCCAAAGAGGAGAAGGGACAGATCCTCACCGCACCACACCACACGAGGGTCAACTGCGCAATGCAATCAGTGACATCTGCAGCAGTACCCGACAGCAGAGCTGGTTTACCCCTGCCACATCATAATAGACCTATTCCCTTACCCGCAACTGACCTGATCAGCTGATCAGACAAATGCGGGAGAATATCCCCTCAGAGCTGCGTCATCATTTATTCATTTACAATTTCTCTCCATTCATATCTCTCATGCACAGCCATTCTACCTTGCTCCCCAAACATCCCTCTCGCACCCAACGCTTTCTTCATGCTGTCCATCCATCCTATTCGTGGTCTTCGTCTCAGCCTTACACCTCACATCAGATCTAGTTATCTTTTTCACCAATCGCTCATTATCCATTCTCTCCATATGTCCAAACCATCGCAACACCCTCTGCTCAGCTCAATCAGCCATCTCCCGAACAACTCTAATTCTCCTTCACACTTCATCATTTCGCACTCGATCCATACGCGTCACTCCACACACACTTCTCAGACACCTCATCTCCATTACATTCAAACTTTTCCCCTCTGTTACACCCATATTCCGTTTTTCAGCCCCATATAACGCAGTCGGTAACACAACACCCTCATACAGCCTTCTCATTACATAAATTCTAAGCGAACGACATCATAAATTTTCATTCCTCCCAGCACCTTTCCTACTTCATTTATTCAAAACTTCACTTCTGCATCTATTGTTCCTTCCACAGCAACATGTGACCCTAAATACTTAAAACACTCTACCTCCTCAAGCAACTCATCATTCAAAACTATATTCATCCTCCTACTATCTACCAACCTCGTACACTTCATCATTTTACTCTTATTCTCATTTACTTTCAATTTCCTCCTATCACACACCCTTCCAAACTCCTCTACCCACTGTATCAATCTCTCCTCTGAATCAGCCACCAGTGCAGTATCATCTGCAAACAGCAGCTGCTTCAGATTCCACTCTCTACCATCAACATTCACCAGACTCAGACCTCTACCTAACACTCTTGCATTCACCTCTCTTACAACACCATCCATATAAATATAAAACAACCAAGGCGACATCACACATCACTGTCGCAGCCCCACTCTCACGGGAAACCAATCACTCACAGTATTTCCCACACTTACACACGCTCTACTATTTACATAAAAACTTTTCACTCCTTTTAGTAACCTACCATCAAGTCCATACAATCTTAATACAGTCCACAAAGCCTCCCTATCAATTCTGTCAAACGCAATCCCTAAATCCACGAACGCCCAAAACACATCCTTGCCTTTCGCTAAATACTTTTCACACACCTGTCTCACAGCAACCACCTGATCCATACATCTCCTCCTTCTCCTAAAGCCATACTGCTCATCACCAATCACTCCCTCTGTACCCTCTCTAACTCTCTTAATTAACACTCTACCATACACCTTACTTACTGTACAACACTCAACAGACTTATATCACCCTTACCTTTATACAACGGGACCACACAAGCACTTGCCCAGTCAATTGGCACCATACCTTGCACAAAGGACACATTCAACAATCTTACAAACCAGGCAACAATAGTCGGTCCACAACCTTTCAGACATTCCACAGCACACCCATCCATACCTGCAGCTTTCCATGTTTTCATCTCCTTTACTGCCTCCTGCATTTCCTCCTTCGTGATAAAGGAATCATTCAACTCTCCCAACACAATTATTCCTTGCACCCTTCCATCCGCCACGATCTCAGCCTCCCTTTCCTCCTCTACATTTAACAATCTTTCAAAATACTCAGCCCATCTCTTCCTTACTGCATCCAACTCAAGTAACATCCTTCCATCCTCTGCTTTTACTCGCTCTTCCTTCCTAGACTCTCCCTTTCGCACCCTTATCACCTTCCAAAAAATTTTCTTATTCTGTTGAAAATTCTCAGTCACTCATCTGCTGCCACTTTAGCATCACGCACAGCCCTTCTCGCCCTATTCCTCTTTTCCTTATACCTCTCATATGACACCTCATCCTTCCTCTGCAGCCACAATTCATACGCACGTCTCTTCTCAATCACAGGCATACTTACTTCCTCGCACCACCATTCACTTCCTTTTCTTACACCACCACCCACTCGTCTCACACCACACACCTCTTCTGCATGCCCCACCACAGCATTCTTAAACAACTGCCATTCCTCCTCCACACTTCCATTTTCCTGATCTTTCACTGCGTTCCACTCTTCTTTCAATTCTGATGATACTCTATCATTTTCTCTCTTTTATCCAACTCACTCACTTTCACAACCTCCCTGCCACACCTAACTCCCCTAGCTCTCACCCATCTCTTACCTACTCTTATCTTTCCCTCTACCAGGTAGTGGTCAGACGTACCTCCACCCTCCCCTGTCAAAACTCTCACATCCAACAATCCTCCTATTACATACCTAGACACAACCACATAGTCCATCAATGCTCTATCAACAACCCTTCCACCCTCCTGTCTCTCCCATACATACTTACAAATATCTTTCTTCTCAGACAAGGTATTTCCAATCACCATCTCTCACTCAATGCACATCCCTATCATTCGTTCCCCATTTTCATTTCTTCCATGCACACCATGCATACCAACTACAACTTCAGCTGCTACATTTCCCACTCTAGCATTCAGATCTCCCATCATTGCCACATTCACATTAGCTCCAAAACTCTGCAGACACTCATCAACATCATCCCTTTCACTAACAGGCCCATATGCACTCACAAACACCCACAACTCACGTTCAAATTTCGCTTACACCCACATCAGTCTCGATGACACTCCTTCCATTCCATCACACACTGCTGTACTTCCGGACTCACTAAGAAGGCCACACCTTCTCTTACCCTTACTCTGTCAACACCTGACAATCTTATATTCACACTTCCAAACTTAGATTCACCTTTCCCTTTCTTTAACTCTTATGGAAATATCAGAAACCATGCCAAAACTATTATCAACCTTTCTAAATCAAACTTTCTGCATAGACAAGCTAACAAACTATTAAACTACCGAAATGATAACAAAATATTCTGGTCAACCCATAATTCATTCAAAACTAACTTCCCTACCACCTCTTCCATTCCACCGTTACAGTCCCCCAATGGAAATCTAGTAAGTGACCCACATGGAAAAGACAACCTTCTTGTTGACATTTATTCAACAAACTCAACCCTAAATACAGAAAATCACAATATTCCTTTACTTGATTTTGAAAACCCTCAAATATCTCTTTTCATGATTCACACCAGATACGTACAAGCTGTATTACAGAATCTCTCAGCAGAAAAAGCTACTGGTCCAGATGAAATTCCTTCAGTAGTACTTAATTGTTCTTCAGTGTTGGCTCCTCTATTGGCAAAATTTTTAGGGTTTAGCATCCGTACCTCAAGTTTTCCAGCCTCTTGGAAAGAAGCAAATATCTATCGTGTTCCTAAAAGGGAGCAACTTATGATCAATCAATCTATAGACCAGTTGCAATAATTTCCGTTCTCGGTAAAGTTTTTGAGACACTAATTAACAAACACATACTCAAGCATCTATTAATCAATAAATTAATCAATGATCGGCAGTATGGATTTAGACAAGAACGTTCAACTGTAGACATTCTTTGCCTTCTTACCCATCAGATTAACAAATCAATAGACCAACACGGTGAAACACACACAGTAGCACTTGATATATCAAAAGCATTTGACAGAGTATGGCACCAGGCCATATTGTCTAAGATGTCACACTATGGTCTTGCATCACTGGTTCCTCTAATTTCTTCTTACCTGCATAATAGAAAAATACGGGTCTTGGTAGATGGAATTTATTCTCAGTTCCATCCCATAAATGCTGGCGTTCCTCAGGGATCAGTTTTGGCGCCAACCCTCTTTCTCATTCATATAAATGACCTCCTATCTATCACTCAAAACCCAATACATTCTTATGCTGATGACTCGACCCTTCATAGTTCTTTCACATTTAGTACCTCCTTTATAAAATTTGATATTACAAATTCCCAGTTAAACACAGCAATTTCTCTGAATCAGGACCTTTCTAAAATTAATCACTGGGGACAAACAAATCTGGTCTCATTTAATGCTCAGAAAACTAAATACATTAGTTTTTCCATCAGAAAGAATCCCTCAGACTCTCACATAATTTTAAATGATGTTAATATTCCCATATCCACTACGAAAGATATCCTAGGTGTTACTCTAAACTCCAACCTAACCTGGACAGCTTATGTTAAATACCTTGCTAAAAATGCTTCATAAAAATTGGGACTTATATACAGAGTTCGTGGGTTCTTCATTGACGAGCAGATGGCCACAATATACAAAAGTCATGTGCCTTCTCAGATCGAATACTGTTCACCGCTATGGAGTGGATGTGGAGTGGTTGCATTGAGGCAGTTGGACAAAATTCAAAATAAAGCCATTAGATTAGTCAATAATCCTGCCATTACGCAGGACCTTCCTCCATTATCAGTACGTAGAGAATTTGCTTCTTTAGCATTATTTTATCGATATTTTTACCGTACGTGCTCTAACGAACTGGCTTCAACTGTACCTCCCCTTCATATTTTTTCCCGAAATACTCGGGCAGCTGGGAGCGCCCATGACCTCATATTCTCACCCCCACAATGCAGAACCTCTGCTTATGAAAATTCATTTATCCCCAGAACTACTACTCTTTGGAATTCACTTCCTGGGAGTTGCTTCCCACAAACGTTTAATCCACTTCAATTTAAATGCAGTTGTTATAAATATCTTATGAATGGAGGAAGCTTTTAGGCACACGGACTTTTTTTTTTTCCTCCTCCATTCATCATCTTAAAAAAAAGAAAAATCTTAGTTTTACTCAAAGCTAACACATCCAACTTCGTGTCACAAACATTCTCTCAATCTCCTCCCGTTTAGCCTCAATCGTACTACATCCACGCACAGTCATAGACCCAATCTTCAGGGTACGGGGATAACTCAGTCCCCCATCCCTTTCTCTGGCCTGTCTCTTTTTAGGAACTAAAAAACAGAGGAGGGGGTCCCTAGTCCCCTCACCCCACCCTTTTTAGTCGCCTTTTACGACATGCAGGGAATACGGTGGCAGTATTCTTACCAAAACAACCGTCAAAGCTGGGATATATATTCGTTATACTGGGTGGTAGGTGGGGGCGCTCACCATCCACACAGTCGATGTAGTGCTGCTTTGGGTGTCTGCCCTTTCCTCTGTTCCTTCCTTCCTCTTCTGTCTTTCCTTCATCCTCTCCTCTTCCTTCTGCCTTTGGGTGACTTTACACTCCCCCCTTTTGTTTTCCTTCCCTTCATTCTTTGCTTTATCTACTGCCTATGGGTGCCTCTACACTGAGTGACAAGCCAAATGGTTTCCTGTACACCAGAAGACCAATTACTACGCTGGGTGGTAACCACATAACCAATTTATAGCGCCTGGTGGTTTAGTGGGTAACTAAGGGGCTCCAAATGGATTGAATCACTTCTCGTTGACAAATTGGAGAAAGAAACACCGATGTGGGACTCAGTGTTTATTGATGTTTTGCCTCATGGCTTCCTCAGAATACAATTGCTGAATATACACCACATTTCCAGTATATATAACAGAAGGCAGTGGGGGTGTGAGGAGGGGTGAAATATTGGCTAGGGGTAGTAGGGAGGGGGCAGGTAGGATAAGGAAGGTAAGGTCCAGGGGAAAGGGAGTACACATCATGGCACAAGGACGGAGAGAAACAAGGGACAGGTGAAGTGGGAAGTCCTTAGGGAGAGGGAAGAAGTGTTGGGTAAGGAAATAGAGGTCACCTGTCCCTTGTTTCTCTCCACTCTTGTGCCATGATCTGTAATCCCTTTCCCCTGAACCTCACCTTCCTTACCCTACCTGCTCCCCCCCTACCACCCCTAGCCAATATCTCACCCCCCCTCACACCCCCACTGCCTTCTGCTATATATACAGGAAATGTGGTGTACATTCAGCAATTGTATTCTGAGGAAGCCATCAGGCAAAACGTCGATACACACTAAGTCCCACATCGGTGCTTCTTTCTCCAGTTGGACTGAGCCTGTGTAGGTTTATGTCCAAAGGATGTCTGGGGTGTATTGCTCATGTAATGCCACTCAGGGATGAGTGAAGCTGGTCACTCTCATCTTAAATATCAGGACCAACTTGTCTAATTCTGGGCTCCTATGCTCCTCATGGGGAAACATAGGATTAGATGATGATGATGATGATAATATACTTTCCGTTTCATACAAATTGACAAGATATTTTTCATGATCCCTCTATATTTAACGAAAGCTTTCCATCCAATAGTATTATAGCGTTTTATTTACCTGTCATAATTTTTCATTAGTTTTGGTATTTGCCCCAAGTAACTTTACACCTTGACTTAGTCAAGAACTTTTTTGCTTATTCTGATGACGCTCTTTGCCGCATTTGGATTTAACACTACATTAGTTTTACTCAGGTTCATCTCTTTCCCACTGTTACCTGACGTGTCCCCAGGTGGCGGATAGGGGAAGGTCATGCTGATAATACGAGGTACAGTCTTAGACGGCGCAGACCATGGGAACCCCTATAGATATATAAGGCTCCATCGAATATATTGAATATGGTGGCACAAAAATTACATCTCACCGGAAAATATGTGGCATGGAAATTAAATTATTTTTCACAATCCCCTCAACCAAACATGAATTCTACTGCTTATATATATATATATATATATATATATATATATATATATATATATATATATATATATATATATATATATATATATCACCACTTACTGAACACAAATAAGGAATATGAACACCAGTATGAATTACTGATACTTTAGTATAATCCATGACTGTGAATTACCAGTGAGAAAACATTTTCAATGAACAATACGAATCACTAACATGAACAACCAAAATCTGATCATATCTCACTATTCAGTGAACATGAATCATCAGTCACTGAATATGAACCAATGTAGACATTATTTAGGCACTAGTATATATTTCATAACACAATATACAGGATGTAGTATCTGCTGTAAACATACACAGCTTCTCACTAGGAATGTCAATCCACATAATGTATATCCACAATCTTATTGTCCCAAACCATCAAGAATCATTAACATATGAAGTATCTCAAACAATCTCTTAGTCCAGATGACCAAGAATTTCATGACTTATTCAAACACATGGAGTAACCAACCCTAGTCGGTTAGTCCACGTGAATGGAAATCTACTAGACATTACATCATACCACACATCCTCTCCAAGCTGTATATAACGTTGGAGAGAATCCCTTCAGATCAGAAGGGGTTGGAGGGAAGGCCAGATAACACGAGGGTCAGCTAGGAAGGCTTGCCCTCACACTCCGTTACTCTGTAACTCACTATTCGATACGACTGTACAATAAACTCCGTAACCCAAGAGTGCTCTAACGCACCTTGCTGATACACAAAGGGGGAAAGCGACAGAGAGAGAGAGAGAGAGAGAGAGAGACCTACCTATTCACTCTAGCCGACGACACACCATTTTAATAAGCAGCGACAAGTTCAAGCCATACTATGTCTCACGACTTTATTCTGGCAGTGCTTCGTCGATCTACAACCGACCTCCCTATCTCCCTACAAGTACCTACGACCATGCTATCGAGATTTATGGCGAGCGGTAACAAAGTACCGAACTACAGTACAATCAAAACAAGCCTTAATAGTTTATACAACGATAACATTCGTCATCGAGATTTGTGGCCACAAACGTATGAACCAACTCCTTCGAGCCTACAAGTCTACAAGCCTATAAGCCTACAAATCAACAAGTCAACGAACCATCGTATCTACGAGTCTACATTATCAAGACTGATAAGAAGCAACGCTAGAATCAAAACAATCTACGACTCCTCTACAAGCAACAATCAGCAGTCAAATTAAAAACAAACAAGCAACTCAGAGAGCAAGAGCTGACAGAGCATCAGTGCAACTTCGCCCCTAATCGCGCCTAAGCACCTCAACCATAACTCCACGATTACGAAGAGCAGCAATAAATTACGTCTATCAACAACTCAACAAGCAAACAAGTTAACCACAACAACTAAGGAAAATCAAACACTACAAGTTCTTATCTTGTAGTGTTTGAACAAAGAAGTGAGAAACGACAAACAATAATAAGTAAAAGTGAGACAAGAGGAAGTGCATCTGTAATGTGCCAATAGTGTTGACCCAACATGGTGATGTATCAACACATCTGACTTCCATTCCTTCGTCCTCCTTGAATCTCCACCACCCTCCACCATGATCACCTTCTCCAGCTCTACCACCACCACCATCTTCTCCACCACAATGAAGCAGCAGTTCAGCAGTGTCATCATTTGCTAAGATCATCATAACACGCCAATCAGTCCAAATGCTTGACAGCACCACCCTGCACCTGCCTACCTGCCTACCAACCTGTCTGCCTACCCCACAGTGATGACACCGAGTGCTGACGTAGTCATACCAGGACCCTGACCTACCTCAACCAGACCCTACCAACACCTTTTAACCAGCATCACTATCATCACCACTACTACAATAAATATCAGTGAGTCAAACATTTACTCTATTAGTTTAATAGTACTACTTCATTTATACACAACCTTAAGTATATACACAGTGATAGACAATATATATCCTTACATGAACATATAATACATTTTTTTTTGTGTGTGTGTGTCCGACTCTGGGCAAAGGCTTCACAGCCTGCTTTCAAGGCCCAGTAGTCCTCCCACGTACCGCACACCTCTACATATCACCACTTCGGCGCTAACACCCACCGTCCATACATGCTAGGGCTGTCTCATACAGAACTGGTGTATTGGTATTAGCGGGGGTATTTTTACATGTCGGCGGGTCTTCTGGTAGATCAGTAAAGTCTGACGTTTATGAAATTCATATCCTTAAATGTAAGTACACACATATCCATCGACTCCTCTCGCATAGCTTGGCCTGGCCAGTCGTCACTATGCCCGAGATTTCCAGCGACTCTGCTCGTGCCTGCGACCCGTTGAGGGGGGCACCAAACAGCAGTTCTGTGCCGTCAGGAGCCACCACCATCCAGGGAACCGTGAATTGGTTCAACGTGAGATCGTGCTACGGTTTCATCAAACGCCGGGACACTGGCGCTGATGTTTTCGTGCAAGGATCTGGGATCGTTGCACCAAATCCACGGCATTTCCAGCGCTCACTTGCCGAGGGAGAGACGGTGGAGTTTTGTGTTGTACAGGCTTCCAAGGGTCCCGAGGCTAAGGACGTCACTGGGCCGGGTGGTGTTGCTGTGCAGGGCTCTGCCCATGCACGGCGGCGTCACCCTGCCCAGAGACGCCGGCCAAAGGGTCATGGAAGTGCTAGCAACACAAACACACTCGTTGCGATGTGTATCGCGACGGCTGAGGCTTTTAGTGGGGGTAGCAAGGCGGTTCTGGCTGTTCTCCTTCCTCAGATCTTTGAGGAGAACGGCCTTCCACGCCTTGCTATTCCCCGAAGCTTCACCCGCGATCCTCGTCTCCCCCCTTGTCAGGAGCGTCAGGCCCGGCGACAGCAGCCACCACCACCCCGCACAACACCGCGAAAACGGCTGTGTTTGGCTGCCCCTCTCAACCGGACGACTGGCGCCACCACCTTGGAACCTTTGATCGCCGACCCGGAACCGTTACAGGCCATGGATTGTGAGCATGGGGAGACTGTCGTGGAGGTCCACCTCCCTTCGTCAGGAGCTGAGGAGGAGCGTGTCTCGTCCCCCGTCCCTTTAGAACACCAGGACGTAGTGGAACCCTCCTCCTTGCCCTCTCCATCTGCCCCTGACGAAGTGGAGGAGCCTCTTCCACCTTCACCACCGCCTGCCGACATCGCTCTCTCTTCTTCTCCCCCTCCACCTAAGGAGAAGAGGAAAAAACAAAAGAAGAAAGGGGGAAAGATCAAGAGCGACCCCTCCTCCGTTGCTCGCCGGATCGAGGCCCTCCTTCCACCACACTCAGGGACTCGTGATCTCGACTCTCGCAGTCCACCTCTCGCCGAGGCAACACCTCCACCGCTGTTCCCGGCGGGACCAGCTCTCCACAGCAGCCGTACCAGCCAAGGGGCGGGCCTGTCCCCTCCACCATCGGGAGTGCCCTGGTCAGCCCACCAGGAGATGTAGGCCGTCCGCCCTTTCCATGGCCGACCGCCATTCCTCCGACTCTACCTTGACCGGGGTTGTGCCCTACGTGTCCACCGGGACCGGGCCTACCCTCCACGCCACCACCTGCTGCTGTGGAGAGCTGGAGCGAGTCCGATGGGGGTTGAGGGCAGAGTTCGGGACTTCCACCTGAGCTTTCGGCGCCCTTACCATCGGCGCCGTTTTGTACATCGCTCTTTCGTCCCTCTCTGCCCTCTGTTTAACATCCGAGCAGCCAGCCGCATTCCATCAGCGAGTCGTTTGGGGGTTCGACCTGAGCAAGCCGGCGCCCTCTCCATCGGCGCCGTGCTGTCTACCGCTCTCCCCCTTGCCTCCACGATCATCGGGTTGTTATCCATCGCCGCCTTGTTCCCTTCCTCTGCCGCCCTTGCCCTGTCTGCACGTCTTCGTCCCTGCTTTGCTCCTGTATAGGAGCTTTTTTCGAAACTCTCTGACGGGCTCTCAGTTTGCCCGTTCCCCACCACGCTGTGGGGAGAATATACAAACAACAACATCGTGATCTCGATGCTCGCACGGATGCGGACCTAGAAGAGCTACTCGATTGCCTCACGGATCCGATCAACGACGCTGATACACTGCCTCTCGTATATCAGAAACTGTATCAGAAGATCCGTGAGGCATACATTTCCAACTCCCTCTCTCCATCTGAGGAAGCCGTCATCCGTGAGGGCATCGAGATAGATCCATCACGTGCTGCTCTCATCAACTACATCGCCACCAGACTGCTCTCCTAACTGCTGAGCCACGCCTGATCCTGTCCTGCCTTGCTGCTTCGACATGTAGCTGTCACCGCTATGCTCTCTTTGGAGGGCTTTGTTTTCGCTTTTCTGCGACGGGCTCTTTGTTTGCCCGTGTCCTCACTACGTGAGGCGAATATCACAACAACAACAACAACAACATATCCATCATATTACAGTTACAGGGAAAAATCAAGTGAAAATGCCTGACACAAATATAGCTAGTAACAGTATGCTACACTCTACCACACACTTAAATACTTACAACCAGTACCTAAAGATGAAACATATCAAGCTGACTTCGCAACCTTTGGAGGACTACTGCATAGTACAATGTCTACTCACGGGCCGCCCGGGAGCGAAAGAAAACGTACCCGCTCCCGGGTGATGACGTCGCACTCTCCTCTCGTCTCCCGCGTCCCAGCTCAAACCTTACATTGTTACACAGTAATTTTTTTCTTTTTCCCTACCATATCTTAACATGTGGTTGCATATTGTCAGAAAAGAGGCAACTAAATAACATACTCATCTCTAGCCAAACTCTTTATTGTTTCAGTCGTACCCTGCTCATATTATCATAAGCTTTGAAAAAGTGTTTAAGCATATTGACTAGAAAATTATATCATACTCAAAAGTTCATTGAACATGACTCTCTCTCTCTCTCTCTCTCTCTCTCTCTCTCAAGCAATCAGTCATTCAGTAAATGCATACATCTATTTATTGTCTTATGAGTTTACTAATTTTTTTAGTTTTTCTGGATGAAATAATTTTTTTATTCAGTAATCGCATTCTAAAAAACATACGACAGGGATCAAAATAAGTAATTACTTCATAAGGCAGAAAAACAAATTCATCAGTTTGACTGGCTAGATTGTGGGCAGTGGCATTTCCAGGTTGCAGGGCTTTAGCTCCATGGTGACAAATAAACAACTTTTCCATTGTTTTTAATTATTCTAGGAATTCAAAGCTAGGTTTCATCAATTTGTTATTTGTCACTATGGAAATAAAACCCTGCAACCTGGAAAAGCCACTGCCCACAATCTAGCCTGTCAAGCTGCTGAATTTGTTTCTCCTTATGAAGTAATTATTTATTTTGCTCGCTGTCGTATGCTTTTTATGTTGCGAGTACTAAATCTAAAAAATAATTTCATCCAGAAAAACTGTAAACAAAATGAGTAAACTGATAACTGATAAAAAGATGTATAAAATTCTGACTGATTGATTGCTTGAGAGAGAGAGAGAGAGAGAGAGAGAGAGAGAGAGAGAGAGAGAGAGAGAGAGAGAGAGAGATTCATATTCAATGAATTTTAAGTATGACATGAGAATTTTCCAGTCAGTATGCTTAAATACTGTTTCCAAGCTTACAATGATATGAGCATGCTGTGACTAAAAACAATGAATTGTTTGGCTAAAGATTAGTAAATTCTTTATTTGCATCACTTCTGACATAATGTGCAAGTACACGTTAGGATATGGTAGGAAAGAATGAGAAATTTAGTGCATAACAATGTAAGGTTTGAACTGGGACGCGGGAGACGAGAGAGAAGAGTGTGACGTCATCACCCAGGAGCGGGTGCGTTTTCTTTCGCTCCCGGGCGGCCCGTGAGTAGATATTGTATTCTACGGATATTGATAGTATCAAGCGATGTGTGATGCAAACGAAACTAAGTGAATACTGTACATATTGTAAATATTATTTATCTTATTTTATATAAAATAAAATATGGAGTTACATGCAGTATCATTTAAACTGTGCAACATAACGAAGCCAATACACCTATGGTGTCTCAAACAAGTACATCAAATATGGCTGATTCATGATAAGACTGTATTGCTATTATTGTATAAATTATACACATGTGTATCAATCATATAGCTACAATGACCACACGTGATTACTACAGTTATGTTACAATTGCTACAATTATGTAACTACAAACACTAGCATTACTGCAATTATATTACAGTTGCAACAATTATGTAACTACAAACACTAGCATTAATGCAGCTATGTTACAGTTGCTACAATTATGTAACTACAAACACTCGCATTACTGCAGTTGTTACCAGTGCTTCAATTATGTAACTACAAACACTAGCATTACTGCAGTTATATTACAGTTGCCACACTTCTGTACCTACAGTTAGTTACAACCACATTTTGGGACAGTTGCATTAACACGATTTAACTACAATGTAACTACAATGTTGTAATAACCACACTTGTGTAGCAGTTGCATTAACACAATGTAACTACAACATCATTAATACGATGTACCTATCATTTGATACAACCACATTTTGTGACAGTTGCATTAACAAGATGTAAGTACAGTTTTTTGGTAACTCCAGTTATGTAACAGTTGCATTAACAAGGTGTAACTACAGTTTTGTGGCAATCACAATTATGTAACAGTTGCATTAACAAAATGTAACTACAGTTTTGTGGCAACCACAGTTATGTAACAGTTGCATTAACAGGATGTAACTACAGTTTTATGGCAACCACAGTTTTGTAACAGTTGCATTAACAAGATGTAACTACAGTTTTATGGCAACCACAGTTATGTAACAGTTGCATTAACAAGATGTAACTACAGTTTTATTGCAATAACAATTCTGTAACAGCCACACTTGTGTAACAGTTGCATTAACACAATGTAACGACAATTGCATTAACACGATATAACTGCAGTTCTCAATATCGTAGTCGTACGTACCTGTAGGGAGATAGGGAAGTCAACTGTGGTTTGTCAAGCACAGCCAGAATAAAGTCATGAGACGCAGTGTCAACGATGTGAGTTTCAGCACACTTGGGTTACTGAGCTTTTACTGCACGGTTACATCAACAGTGAGTTACAGCATAATAGAGCCTAATGACCCTAGCGTTGGGCCTTCTCTCTAGCCCGTCTCTCCCTCTTCTGATCCTCGTATTATCTGGCCTGCTCTCCAACCCCTTCTGATCTAAAGGGAAGCTCTCCGACATTATACACAGCTTGGAGAGGATGTGTGTGTGTGTGATGTAATGTCTGGTAGATTCATGTGGACTAACCGACTAGGGCAGGTTACTCCACATGTTTGAATACGTCATGAAATTCTTCTTCGCCTGGACTACAAAGAGATTGTTTGAGATACATCATATGTTAAGAATGCTTGATGGTCTGGGACAACAAGAGTGTGGATATACATTATATGGATTGACATTCCCAGTGAGAAGCTGTGTACGTTTCCAGCAGAAACTACATCCTGTCCATTGTGTTTATGAGATATATACTAATGCCTATACAATGTCTGTATAATGTCTACATATCGCTCGGTCACGCCCACTGTCATACCAATGACAGTAAATATTGCCATAACATATTAATGCATACTATATACACATTACAGTGAACTTATAAGCTAATTAAGTGAAATACATAATACTGTAAAAGTAACATAATTGTATGAAAATTGTATAATTGCAGTTACATCGTGTTAATGCTATTGTAGTTACATTTTCAAATGCAACTGTTACGCAAGTGTGACTGTAACATAACATTGTGTTACTGCACCTGTTACATAATTGTGTTTGCCATAAAATTGTGGTTACATCTTGTTAACGCAATTGTGTTGGCCATAAAACTATAGTTACATCTTGTTAATGCAACTGTTACATAACTGTGTTTGCCATAAAATTGTAGTTACATCTTGTTAATGCAACTGTTACATAATGTGGTTGTAACAAATTGTAGTTACATAAATATGGCAATTGTAACATAACTGCAGTAATCACAAGTGTGGTCATTGTAGCTATATAACTGATACGTATGTATATAATTTATACAATCCTAGCAATACAATTATATCATGAAACAGCCATATTTGATGTAGTTTTTCATATGAGACACCATAGGTGTACTGTCTTAGTTATGTGAGACACCATAGGTGTTATCTTAGTTATGTTGCATAGTTTATATTTAAATGATATTATAATTATGTAGCCCCATATTTTGTTATTTTATATAAAATTAGATAAGTAATATTTACAATATGTACAGTTATCACTTAGTTTCACACATCACTTGATACTATAGTCCTCCAAAGGTTAAGTCAACTTGTTATGTTTGCTCATTTTAAATTTCATCTTTAGGTACTGGTTGTAAGTATTTAAGTGTATGGTTGAGTATAGCAAACTGTAGCTAGCTCTCTTTGTGTTAGACATTTTCATTTGATTTTCCTTCTCACTGTAAAATGAAGGATACATGTCTACTTATATTTTTCAGGTCGTACTAGATTTTCATATGTACAGTATGTATTATATGTTCATGTAAAGATATATATTGTCTATCACTGTGTATATACGTAAGGTTGTATGTAAATGAAGTAGTACAATTAAACTAATAGAGTAAATGTTCAACTCACTGATATTAATTTTTTTTTTATGCGAGGAAGAAGGAACCAAAGGCCATGAGCCCGCAGTAACAGTTCCCTCCAAGAGAAAAACAAAATACATTAGAGAGCCAAATTCAAGATCCGATCATTTTGAGATGCCTGGACACACTGCGTTTGAAAGACTGGAGATCATAGGCAGCAGGAAATACAGATAGAGGGAGACAGTTCCAGAGCTGACCTGTTGCATAAATGAAAGACTGGGAGTAACGGTTAACTCTTGCATTAGAGAGTTGGACAGAAAAGGGATGAGAGTTTGCTACCAGACGGGTGCTACGCGCCCGTCGTAGAGGTGGAGGAATGCAAGCAGACAGTTCAGAGGAGCAGTGACCATTAAAGTAGCGATAGAAAAGAGATAAAGATGCAACAGTGCGGCGAAGAGACAGAGTTTTTTTTTTTTTTTTTTTTTTTTTTATGCGAGGAAGAAGGAACCAAAGGCCATGAGCCCGCAGTAACAGTTCCCTCCAAGAGAAAAACAAAATACAATAGAGAGCCAAATTCAAGATCCGATCATTTTGAGATGCCTGGACACACTACGTTTGAAAGACTGGAGATCATAGGCAGAAGGAAATACAGACAGAGGGAGACAGTTCCAGAGCTGACCTGTTGCATAAATGAAAGACTGGGAGTAACGGTTAACTCTTGCATTAGAGACTTGGACAGAAAAGGGATGAGAGTTTGCTACCAGACGGGTGCTACGCGCCCGTCGTAGAGGTGGAGGAATGCAAGCAGACAGTTCAGAGGAGCAGTGACCATTAAAGTAGAGATAGAAAAGAGATAAAGATGCAACAGTGCGGCGAAGAGACAGAGGTTGAAGGGAGTCAGTAAGAGGAGGAGAGTTAATGAGACGAAAAGCCTTTGACTCCACCCTATTGAGAAGAGCTGTATGTGGGGAGCCTCCCCACACATGAGAGTTGTACTCCACACAGGGGCGGATAAAACCCCTGTATAGAGTCAACAATTGTGCAGGGGTAAAGAAAGAGCGGAGTCGGCTTAGCACACCCAATCTCTTGGAAGCAGATTTTACAAGAGATGTAATATGATCTTTCCAAGATAAGTCCCGAGTAAATGAAACCCCAAGCATGTTCAAGGATGATGCAGGATTAATCTGAATATTATTAAACATTAGTGGGTATACCTGTGGAAGATTTTGTCGGGTTGATAGGTGTAAGAACTGAGTCTTAGATGCATTAAAGACAACCATATTATTTTTACCCCAGTCAGAGATACGAGCCAAGTCAGACATTAGGTGTGCCATAGCCTCATCCCTTGTTTCTTGAAGTAACTGTTGAGATGGGCGTTGCGGGAACCGAATGGAAAGGTGAAGGGTGGAGTCATCAGCGTATGAGTGGATAGGGTTAGATGTACAGCTTAGAAGATCATTGATGAATAAAAGGAAGAGAGTTGGTGATAGGACAGAGCCCTGAGGAACACCACTGTTGATAGATCTAGGAGAAGAACGATGGCCGTCTACGACAGCGGCTATAGAACGACCAGAAAGGAAGCTAGCGATGAAGGCACAGATAGAAGGATAGAAACCGTAGGAGGGCAGTTTGGAAATGAAAGATTTATGCCAGACTCGATCGAAAGCCTTTGAGATGTCAAGTGCATTGGCAAAGCTTTCGCCAAAGTCCCGAAAGGAGGATGACCAGGAGTCTGAAAGGTAGGTGAGAAGATCGCCAGTGGAGCGTCCCTGACGGAACCCATACTGACGATCGGAAAGAAGGTTGTGATAGGAAAGATGCCTTAAAATTTTTCTATTAAGAATTGACTCGAAAACTTTTGAAATACAGGACGTTAAAGCAATTGGACGATAGTTGGAGGGTTGGGAGTGGTCACCCTTCTTTGGGACTGGCTGAATGAGAGCAAACTTTCAGCACGAAGGAAAGGTACAAGTTGACAGACAAAGGCGAAAGAGTTTGTCTAGGCAGGGTGTAAGCACAGAAGCACAGTTCTTGAGAACAACAGGAGGGACCCCATCAGGCCCATATGCCTTGTTAGTACTGAGGCCAGTAATGGCAGAAAATACATCAACTGAAGAAATTTTAATGTCAGCCATGAAGAAGTCAGAGGGGGGAAGTGATGGAGGAACAGCACTGGAATCGTCTAAGGTGGAATTGGAGGAGAAAGTCTGTGCGAAGAGATCTGCTTTATCAGTAGAAGAAATAGCTACAGAACCATCAGAGTAGAAAAGAGGAGGGAAAGATGATGAGGTAAAGTTGTTAGAAAGATTTCTGGCCAGGTGCCAGAAGGAGCGGGAAGAATTCGAGTTGGAGAGTTGAGAGCATTTAGTATGGATGAAATTATTTTTAGTAGAGCGAAGAACAGACTTAGCACGATTCCGGGCAGAAATATAAAGATGATGAGATTCAGGGGTGGGTTGGCTCCGGTACCTTTTGTAGGCCTTCTCCTTGTTGCGGACAGCATTAGAACAAGCGTGATTAAACCAAGGCTTTCTTGCGTTAGTCAAAGGATATGAGAAAGGAATGTATGCTTCCATGCCGGAGAGAATAACCTCTGTAATGCGCAAGGCACACTCAGATGGCTCACGGCCATGGAAGCAATAATCATTCCAAGGAAAATCAAAGAAGTACTGCCTGAGGGCCTCCCAGTTCGCGGCTCCAAAATGCCACAGACGACGTTTCCCTGGAGGGTCCGCAGGCCGTACCGGAGTGATAGGACAGGTTAAGGTAATAAGGTTGTGATCGGAGGAGCCCAACGGAGAGAAAAGATTAACAGAGTAAGCAGAAGGATTAGTTGTGAGGAAGAGGTCAAGTATGTTGGAGCTCTCTCCAAGGCGGTCAGGGATACGGGTAGGGTGCTGTACAAGCTGCTCTAGGTCATTAAGGATAGAAAAGATGTAGGCTTGTTCACCAGGTGGATCCGTGAAAGGAGAGGAGAGCCAAAGGTGGTGGTGAACATTGAAATCTCCAAGAATGGAGATTTCAGAGAAAGGAGAAATGGACAGAATGTGTTCCATCGTAGAAGTAAGATAGTCGAAGAATTTTTGATAGTCAGTAGAATTAGGGGATAAGTAAACAGCACAGATATATTTAGTCAGGGAATGACAGGAAAGCCGAAGCCAGAGTGTGGAGAATTCAGAAGAATCAAGTTCAGGAACACGAGAGCAAGATAAGTCGTTGCGTATGTATACACAACAGCCACCTTTGGCTTTGAAATGAGTATAGAGAAAGTAGGAGGATACAGAAAAGGGTTTGCTGTCGGTTGCCTCAGACAGCTGAGTCTCCGTCAGAAAAAGAAGGTGAGGTTTAGAGGAGGAGAGGTGGTGCTCAACAGAGCGAAAGTTAGATGAAAGGCCGCGAATGTTGCAGAAATGAAGAAGAAGAGAGTCAGACAGTGGTTCCAGGCACCTCGAGTCGTCACCGGGAGAGGGGCAGATGGCGGGGGCATTTATGGTCCCCCCCCCTGGGGACTCCGAGGCTTGATTAATCGACGCCATTTTTGTTGAATTTTGAATAGGAAGTGTAGTGTGTACTGTGCATGTAGTTTTGTGAAGATAGTTAGAGAAATTTGTACAGGAGAGCATGCTGGTCTACTCTCTGTGTAACTGAGACACTGAAAAAGTTCAACAAAGGGGAATGGTCAGGAACTAGTCATGAGGGCTGATGAAACGGGAGCTCCAGCACTCCCTGTCATCAGCTTTCCATCCACCTCGGGAGTACTGCCCTGCTCGACTGGTGCTACAGTGGTGGGAATAATGGCTAGGGTGCTGCTGCTGATGATAGTGATGTTGAATGGTGTTGGTAAGATCTGGTTGAGGTAGGTCAGGTCCTGGTATGACAGAGTCAGCACTCTGTGTCATCACTGGGGTAGGCAGACAGGCTGGCAGGCAGGTGCAGGATTGCAGGCAGGTGCAGGATTGCAGGCTGGTGTTGTCAGGCACTTGAACTGACTGGTATGTTATGGAAATCTTAGCACATGATGACACTGCTAAGCCGCTACCTTACTCTGGGAGCTGAGGTGGTGGTAGCACTGGAGAAGGTGGAGATCGTGGTGAAGGATGGTGGAGGTTCAAGGAGGAGAAATGTGTTAATGCTACATCACCATGCTGGGTGAATACTACGAAGTATTAGCAGATGAAGTTCCTCCTTCCTTGTTGTTGTTTGCTCTTCTTAACATGTAGTGTTTGATTTTCCTTACTAGTTGAGATTAACTTACAGGCTTGTAGAGCTGTTGATAGACGTAGTTTATCACTGCTACTGATTCTCGTAGATCATGGAGTTGCAGTTGAGGTGGTTAGGAACTAGTCTTGTTTGTTTAATTGCTGATTGTTGCTTGTAGAGGAGTCGCAGATTGCTTCGACTGAGACATTAATTGGCTTTGTTTACAGATAGCTACCACTCTCAGTGAACGTAGTGAGGTAGATATTGTAGTTTACCGTTGTAGCGGTTGTATAAACTCGTAAGGCATAGTTTGTCGCAGTTAACCGCTGTTCACCAATCTAGATTGCGTAGTTTATCGTACTTGGTTCGTTATGACCACTTGCCACCAGTCTCGATAGCATAGTTTATCCGAGTTGGTTCGTTGTTACCGCTTGCCACCAATCTCAGTAGCGTTGTGTGTCGTTAGGTACTTGTAGGGAGATAGGGAAATCAACTGTGGTTTGTCAAGCACAGGCAGAATAAAGTCGTGAGACGCAGTGTCAACGAGGTGAGTTACAGCACACTTGGGTTACTGAGCTTTTATTGCACGGTTATATCAATAGTGAGTTACAGCGTAACGAAGCCTAATGACCCTAGTGTCGGGCCTTCTTTCTAGCCCCTCTATCTCTCTTCTGATCCTCGTGTTATCTAGCCTACTCTCTGACCCCTTCTGATCTGAAGGGAAGCTCTCCGACATTATACATAGCTTGGAGAGGATGTGTGTGTGTGATGTAATGTCTAGCAGATTCACGTAGACTAACCAACTAGGGCTGGTTACTCCACATGTTTGAATATGTAATGAAATTCTTGGACGTCTGGACTACAAAGAGATTGTTTAGGATACATCATATGTTAAGAATTCTTCATGGTCTGGGACAACATGAGTGTAGGTATACATTATATGGATTGACATTCCTAGTGAGAAGCTGTGTACGTTTCCAGCAGCAACTACATCCTGTATATTATGTTTATGAGATATATACTAATGCCTATATATTGTCTACACAATTATGATACAGTATTCGTACAATTATGTTACTTTTACAGTATTATGTATTTCACTTAATTAGGTTGCAAGTTGATTGTAATGTGTATAGAGTATGCATTAATGTTAGGAGTATATTTACTGTCGTTGGTACGACAGTGGGTGTGACAGAGTGATATGTAGATATTATATAGGCATTATAGTCGCAGCGCGCGACTCTGAGGTTGTTATTATCGTGCCCTGGCAACCTACCATTCAAAAGTGCGTCTGATTTCGTGTATAATATGAGACGCTAAGTCTACTAATACCAGGTCTGTTCACTTTCCCTCAGGACGCAGGGAGGCGTGGCTTGTGTGTGACTTCAGTTGACTTAAGTAACAGAAAATGTATAAAAGAGCAGACTCAAATTAAACATTTATAATAAGGGAAAACGAAGAAGGGGAAGAAGTGTGGACTCGTTTAACCGTATAACATAGCAGTAAGTTCCCTCACACCCTTACGCCTTCCCTCACACCCTGACGCCTTCCCTCACACATTTCAGTCCCTTCCCTCACTTCGAACTGAAAATGTCATGATCTGGAGAGTGTAGCATACATCCACTCACCACCACGGTCAGGCGTCAACTGAACTTGCGTTTCGTGCCAGCTGACGTCACTCCGATACTCCGCCCCCTGCGCCAGCTTGGACCCGTTTTAGATGAAAGTGATCCTACTTGGTATTAGTAGACTTAGATGAGAAGCATGTGATTCGTGTATATTATGTTCGTGTATAATAATATTCGTGTATGATATACTCATGCATAATAATGTAATTCGTGTATAATATGATACGATATCGGACGCACTTTTGAACGATAGGTGTCAGAGTACGACAATGACAACCTCAGAGTCGTGCAACGCGACTATAGTATATATCTCATAACGCAATGTACAGGATATAGCGTCTGCTGGAGACATACGCAGCTTCTCACGAGGAATGTCAATCCACATAATGTATATCCACAATCTTATTGTCCCAAACCATCCAGAATCCTTAACATATGATGTATCTCAAACAATCTCTTAGTCCAGATGACCAAGAATTTCATGACGTATTCAAACACGTGGAGTAACCAGCCCTAGTCAGTTAGTCCACGTGAATAAAAATCTACCAGACACTACATCATACCACACATCCTCTCCAAGCTGTATATAACGTTGGAGAGAATCCCTTCAGATCAGAAGGGGTTGGAGAGAAGGCCAGATAACACGAGGGTCAGGTAGGAGCGATTGCCGTCGCGCTCCGTTACTCTGTAACTCAGTATTTGATATAACTGTACAATAAACTCCGTAACCCAAGAGTGCTCTAACCCACCTTGCTGATACACAAAGGGGGAGAGAGAGAGAGAGAGAGAGAGAGAGAGAGAGAGAGAGAGAGAGAGCTACCTATTCACTCTAGCCGACGACACCGTGCAATAAGCAGCGACAAGTTCGAGCTATACTACTTCCCACGACTTTACTCTGGCAGTGCTCTGACGATCCGACTTCCCCATCTCCCTACAAGTACCCATTGCAAGTACCTATGACCACACTATCGAGACGAAGACCAAAAGAACACAAGAGAGGACAGCAGTAAGCCAGTTGGCAAATGCAAAGCAGGCTCCTACAGGAGTGACGAAACTACTAGAATAAGACAAGGATAGAAAAGATGAAGAAGTCTCTCCCCCACCCACGAAACCCTTCAACCAAAGCCGGCAGGAAAAAGTCAGAAGGAACACCATGCACTATAGAAAAACTGGCGTGGACATTTTATAGGAAAGTGTGAAAGAAGAAGAGAGACTATCGTGGTGAAACCTGAAAAGGAAAAAGAGTGAGTTAGTACTGCTTATTAGCTGTTATTATATGCAAACCTTACTTGCATTTGCTTATCTAGCCTATGTTTAAAACTCTCAGAGTAAGGGGGAGCAAGTACGTCACTAGGCAGCTTATTCTGTTCGTCTACTCCTCATGTTCCAATTAAATTTCTACCTAATTCCTTACTGAAACAGAATTTATCTAGTTTGAAACAATTACGTCTATCCTGTACACTTGCTTTAAGCACCTTGCTAATATGTCCCTTATTTACTCCCTCCATTCGCCTCAACACCACAGTTAAGTCTGCCCTTACTCTACGCCTTTCTAGTCGGCACAAATTTAGTCCTACATATGAAAGGTTCCGAACATCATGTATCATTCTTGTAATTCTTCTCTCTACATTTCCTAACGAATTTATATCCATTCTATAGCATGGACATCAAAACTGGATGGTGTAGTTTAAATGTGGACTTACTAATGCTAGATAAAGTTGCAATATTACTTTCGGTGTCCAATTGCTCACATTTTGTGAAATAAACCCTAGGACCCTATTTGTTTTATTTCTCGCATTAATACTGTGTTGCCATGGTTTGACGTCTTTACCAACCATAACTCCTAGATCTTGGGCATACCGATTTACAGTTTTCTTTATTATCTAATGGTACGGATAGCTACACGGATGGCTACATGGAATGTAAGGGGTGCGAATGATGAGGTGGAAGAAAGAGAGATTGTCCAGGTGCTTGAAGGTGCGAAAGTGGATGTATGTGGATTAACTGAAACAAAATGGTAGGTGAGAGTGTGAGAGACTGAGAATATGGATGGGGTATATACGTGGGAGTAGATGAGAATGAGAGGGCAAAAGATGTGTGTATTGTTGTAACAGATGGAAGGAAAATATACAAGACTATGGATCAGTTGGCTCAGGCATTATATGGATAAGATTGAAAGCTGACTACAAATGTGGGTGATTGTGTGCGTGTATGCACCAACACAAGATCGTGCGAGCAGAGTGGGAGAAGAGTTCTGGACAAATGTGGAAGTGTGCATGGAAAA
This sequence comes from Coenobita brevimanus, assembly GCF_032717465.1. Taxonomy (NCBI): domain Eukaryota; kingdom Metazoa; phylum Arthropoda; class Malacostraca; order Decapoda; family Coenobitidae; genus Coenobita; species Coenobita brevimanus. Next base: position 20,627,348 of record NC_137021.1, read on the forward strand.
ACCTGAAATGAATGAGAGTGTTTTTGATTGGTGATATAAATGGAAAAGTAGGGAATGGGAAGGTGGATGGAGTAGTTCGTGAGTGGGGTGTGCCTGCAGAGATGGGTGAAAATGGCAGTGCTTTAGTGGACATTTGTGCCAGGAGGGGGTTGGTGATAGCCAATTCCCTCTTCAGGCACAAAATGATCCATAGGTATAGGTGGCGAGTGATGAGAAGGATGGGTGGTGAACTGAATGAATGGAAGGCAATGATTGATTATGTGTGTGTGGATGACAGGATGAGAAGGTGTGTAATGGATGCAAGAGTATATAGAGGTTGGGGAAGAGGACTTTCTGACCACAGAATCTGTGTCCAAACGAAATGGAAAAATAGAAAAAGGGAAGGACAGGAGGAAGTAGCTCATACAAGAAGGTGGAAGGGTTACAAGAGGATGGAAAAAGGGCAGAATATAAGAGGGAAGTGGAGGTAAATATGGATTGGAGCAGATGGCGGACGTGGAAGGTGTTTGCAAGATATTCACAGAAGAAATCTGTGCAGCATGTGAGGTGGTGTGTGTGTGGTGAAGAGAACATGAAAGGGGGTGCAGGGAACAGCATGGTGGAATGAAGAGGTGAGAGAGGCTGTGGCACAAAAGAAGAAAGCATATAGTGAGTGGATGAGAAACAGGGGCGTGGAAGAAGTTGAGAGACGGAAGAGAGAGTTGTATGTAAAAAGGTAGAGAGAGGTGAAAAGATTAGTAAGAGAAAGAGGAGAGTGGATGAGGAATTTAGAAGGAATTTGAATGTAAAGTGGAGGGAATGTAAGAAAATGTTCCGGAAAGAGGTTAAGAGAGTTAGACAGAGTGCCAAAGAAGTTAGTTGGGGGATGAAAGACAAAAATGGTAGATTACTAGTAGAGAAGGGAGACAAAGTGAGTAGCTGGAGAGAACACTTTAACGAATTGTTGAACATAAACCATGAAAGTAATGCGAGTATAAGTGGCTGGGGAATGGCTGGGAGACGGAGGGATGTGAGAAGAAAGGAAGAAACCAGTAGGATGGAAATTGTTGAAGCAATGAAGAAAAAATAGGGAAAGCCCCAGGAATTGCGGAGTGTGTGGTGAAATGCTGAAGCATGGGGAGAAATACTACTAGAATGGATGTGGAAGATGTGCAGATTGGCCTGGGAGGAAGATAGAGTCCCGGAGGATTGGAAGTCAGGTGTAATTATTCACCCGTACAAAAGAAAAGGGGAAAAAGAAGTGTGTGGTAATCATAGGGGCATTTGTCTTCTTAGTGTAATAGGAAAATATATGGTAGGATACTTATTGACAGAGTTAGGGAAATAACAGAGGAATTAGTCAGAGAAGAACAGGGAGGCTTTAGGAAGGAAAGAGGTTATGTAGATCAGATATTCATTTTTAGAACTTTAGTGGAAAAGTTTCTAGAAAAGATGAAGAAGTTGTATGTGGCTTTCATGGATTTGGAGAAAGCATATGACAGGGTGGATAGAAAAGGATTGTGGAAAGTATTAAGAATATACGGAGTAGTTGGAAAGTTGTTGAATGCCGTGATGTGTATGTATGAGGATGCTAAGGCTGCATGCAGTGCGTGTGAATAATGAACTGAGTGAATTTTTCTTTTTGAAGGTTGGATTAAATCAGGGATGTGTCATGTCTCCATGGTTGTTCAGTTCGTATATGGATGGGGTTATAGAAGAGATACGAGGTAGGGCAGTGAATGTTGGAGTGGCCTTAATGAAAGAGGGGAGTGTTTGGAAATTTCCTGTACTGTTGTTTGCAGATTATGCTTTTGTTGTTAATTGAAGACGAAGGGCAGCTGCAAGGCTTGGTGGATGAGTTTGGGAGAGTATATAAGAAATGGAATCTAAAGGTGAATGAAGGGAAGAGTAAAGTTGTGGTCTTTGAGAGAGGTGAAGTCAGTGAATGTACAGTGAGGTTGGATGACAAGGAAATGGAAAATGTGAGTGCGTTTAACAACTTGGGTAGTGTGATGAGTAGGGATGGAAGTTTAGAGGGTGAAGTGCTTGAAAGGGTTCAACAAGGAAGAAAGGTTGTTGGTCCCTTGAAAGCAGTGATAAGATACAGGGAAGTGAGCATGGAAGTGAGAAAGTTACTACACGACAGTATTGCGATACCAACTCTAACGTATGGAAGTGAAGCTTGGACATTGTTGGAGGGACAGAAGTCGAGAGTGAGAGCTGTGGAAATGATTTATTTGAGAGGAGCATATATAGTCACATGGAGAGACAGACTGACAAATGAGGAAGTGAAGGATCGTTGTGGTGTGGATGTGGATGCGACAGGAAGCGTTAGGAGACACACACTGAGGTGATTTGGCCATATGGAGAGGATGGAGAGTGATAGACTAAGGAGGAGAGTGTGAGTGAGGTGGAAGGGGGTAGAGGAAGTGGAAGGCCAAGGATGAGATGGAGGGATGGAGTGGAGAGGAATATAAGAGAGGGGTGTGTGAGCTGGGGGCAGGGCAGCATAAATAATCAATAACTGAACATGAATCACAAATATGAATCATCACACTTTGTATATGAACCACCAGGAACATTAACAAATCATTGATAATGCATCACAAAAGTAATAATAATAATAATAATAATAAATAATAATAATAATGCCTGCATAGTTCCAAACGTATGTCTCCATTGTGCCAGAGGAGTACCACCGGTGTTAGAGCTGTTCCACTTTAATGCTAGAGTGATGCCACCACACTGCCAAAGTGACGCTATCAAAGTGCCAGAGTGATGCTGCCACAGTGCCAAAGTGATACTACCACAGTGCCAGAGTGATGCTACCACACTGTTAGAACAATGGCACCACAGTGCCGGAGTGATGCCACCACGATGCCAGAGTGATGCCACCACGATGCCAGAGTGATGCCACCACAGTGCCAGAGTGACGCCACCACAGTTCCAGAGTGATATCATCACAGTGCCAGAGTGCCAGAGCGATGCTGCCACAGTGCCAGAGTGCCAGAGTGATGCCACAACAGTGCCAGAGTGAAGCCATCATAGTTCCAGAGTGAAGCCACCACAGTACCAGAGTGATATCACCACGATGCCAGAGTGATGCCACCACAGTTCCAGAGTGATGTCACCACAGTGTCAGAGTGCCAGAGTGATGCTACCACAGTGCCATAGTGACGCCACCACAATGAAAGAGTGACGCCACCACAGTACCAGAGTGATACCACCACAGCTCCAGAGTGATACCACCACGATGCCGGAGTGAAGCCACCACAGTTCAAGAGTGATGGCATCACAGTGCCAGAGTGACGCCACCACAGTTCCAGAGTGATGTCACCACAGTGCCAGAGTGCCAGAGCGATGCTGCCACAGTGCCAGAGTGATGCCACAACAGTGCCAGAGTAAAGCCACCACAGTTCCAGAGTGAAGCCACCACAGTACCAGAGTGATGTCACCACGATGCCAGAGTGAAGCCACCACAGTACTAGAGTTATGTCACCACGATCCCAGAGTGATATCACCACAGTTACAGAGTGATGTCACCACAGTGTCAAGGTGCCAGAGTGATGCCACCACAGTGCCAGAGTGATGCCACCACAGCTCCAGAGTGATGCCACCACAGTGCCAGAGTGATGCCACCACAGTTCCTGAGTGATGTTATCACAGTACCAGGGTGACGCCATCACAGTGTCAAAGTGATGTCACCACGATGTCAGAGTGACGCCATCACAGTTCCAGAGTGATGTCACCACAGTGCCAGAGTGCCAGAATGATACCACCACGATGCCGGAGTGAAGCCATCACAGTTCAAGAGTGATGGCATCACAATGCCAGAGTGACGTCACCACAGTTCCAGAGTGATGTCACCACAGTGCCAGAGTGCCAGAGCGATGCTGCCACAGTGCCAGAGTGATGCCACAACAGTGCCAGAGTGATGCCACCACAGTCCCAGAGTGAAGCCACCACAGTTTCACAGTGATGCCACCACGATGCCAGAGTGATGCCACCACAGTGCCAGTGATACTACCACGATGCCAGAGTGATGCCACAACAGTTCCAGTGTGATGATCTCATAGTGCTAGAGTGATGCTACCACAGTTCTAGGGTGATGCTATCATAGTGCCATAGTGATGCCACCACAGTGCCAGAGTGATGCCGCCACGATGCCAGAGTGATGCCACCACAGTTCCAGAGTGATGTTATCATAGTGCTAGAGTGATGCCACCACAGTTCCAGAGTGATGCTATCATAGTGTCAGAGTGATGCACCACAGTGCGAGAGTGATGTCACCATAGTACCAGAGTGATGCCACCACAGTGCCAGAGTGATGCTATCATAGTGTCAGAGTGATGCACCACAGTGCGAGAGTCATGCCACCGTAGTACCAGAGTGATGCCACCACATTGCCAGAGTGATGCTACCACAGTACCAGAGTGATGCCACCACAGTGCAAGAGTGATGCCACCACAGTGTCTGAGGGATGCTACCACAGTGCCAAAGTGATGCTACCAGTGTCAAAATGATGCTCCAAAGCTCCATAGTGATGTTACCACAGTGCCAGAGTGATGCTACCACAGTCCCAGAGTGATACCACCACAGTGTCAGAGTGATGCCACCACAGTGCCAGAGTGATACCACCACAGTGTCTAAGGGATGCTATTACAGAGTCTGAAGGATGCTACCACAGTGTCCGAGTGATGTTACCACAGTGCCTGAGGGATGCTACCACTGAGCCACAGGGATGCTACCAAAGAGCCGGGCCGATGTAAGGCAGCGCCAGAATGATGCCGCCACAATGCCAGTGATGCCACTACAGTGTCAGAAGATGCTACCATAGGGCCAGAGTGATGCCACCACAGTGCCCAAGTGATGCTACTACAGTATCAAAGGGTGACTCACACCGTGCACCAGCGAGCCGACCACTCCGTTCCATGAACCATTGGTCGTGAGGATGCCAGGGCCTTCGGTAAGCACTAGACACGCTGTCATGTTGAGCCGAACTGTCACTATCTTGAGTATGTCGGGCAAGTACCCGGCTGCCTCGCTCAGCTCCACCGCACCATCGGGACTCTCGAAGGCTGAGTTTTTCTGGCCACGAGTATTATTATTATTATTATTATCATCATCATCATCATCATCATCATCATCATCATTATTTTTCATTTCTATACTTATATACTGGAAGATGAAGGACAACTGCAGAAAGGATATGTACCTAGGGTCCTAAGATTCTCATATCCTGATTAAACAGCCTTCATGAGCAGAAAAAAGTAACGATAAGAACAAAGAACAGAGGAACGATATGCGTCTGCAGGAGGCGTGGTGGTAGTCAGCTGGTAAGTGAAATGATTTACTGTTTGAAAATATGCATACTTCATCCCAGACAAGAATCGCCGTTGTGGAAAAACAAATGAGCGACGGACCTAGACGTGGTTGAGGTGAAAGTCTTTCCTCATCAATGTGGAAAACTACCCATTTATTCTTTTTTGAGCAATAAAGGTGATTATGACATGGTTTCGATTCTTTAATATATATTGCTAGATAGATCCCTTATAGTTAGACCACTGAAAATTAGCATTAGTGTATAATATCAACTCATTTAAAGGAAGGAAAACTACTTAGTGGAACACTCTAACTGCACTCAGCCAGGTGAATCATTATTACTCTACGGATTATAACAGCAAATTAATTACAATGCGAATGCTAACAACTTGCATTAATACTTACGTCTCCAGGAATTGCAGAAGCATTCTGTAAATCGTGTGTAAATTGTACCACGAACAAATCTGGCACGGCAAGAAGGTCACCATTGAGTTCACATACTGATTATGGCCCAAGTAATGTCATCACAAGCTCTTTCTTTACTGGCTATGAATAAACTATTGCAGTTTGCATTGCTAAACATAGAGAATGAATGCAACGCTAGTATAAGTGGCTAAGGAATTACTGGGAGAAGTAGTGAGATGAGATGGGAAGAAGAGATCAGAAGGATGGAAGTAATGGAAACAAAAATGGGGAAAGTCCCAGGAATTGATGAAATGCGAAGTGAAATGCTGAAGACCGGGGAGAGACAGTAGCAGAACTTATATGAAACATGTGCAGACTAGCCTGAAAGGAAAGTAGAGTCCCGGAGGATTGGAAGTCAGGTATAACGATTCCCCTGTACAGAAGAAAAAGGGAAAGAGAAATGTGTTGTAAACACACGGGCATTTGTCTTTTTAGTGTAATAGGAAAAAAGCATATGGTAGGATACTTATTGACACAGATAGAGAAATAAGAGAGGCATTAGTTGGAGAAGAACCAAGAAGTTTCAGGAAGGGAAGAGGTTGTGTTGATCAGACATTCATCCTATGGTATTTAGTGGAAAAGTTTCTAGAAGAGGAAATGAAGTTGCATGCTGCCTTCGTGGATTTAGAGAAAGCATATGACAGAGCTGATAGAGAAGAAATGTTAAAAATATTAAAAATATATGGAGTAAATGGGAAAATGTTGAATACAGCGAAGAGTAAGGATAAGGGAGCTAGGGTTGCAAGGATGTGGAGCGTGAGCTGAGTGAATTTTACCATCTGAATGTTGGATTGAAACAAGGATGTGTTATGTCTGCATGGATGTTCAGTCTGTATATGGATGATGTTATAACAGAGTTAACAAGGTAAAACAGTGGATGCTGTAACGGCCCTAATGAGAAAGAGCTGCGTTTGGAAACTTTCTGTTCTGTTGGTTGCATATAATATTGTTATGTGAAGTCAGAAGGGAACTACAAGATTTGGTGAATGTGTTTGGGAAAGTATATAAGAAATGGAATCTAAGGGTGAATGGAGGGAAGAGTAAATTTTCGGTCTCTGAGAGAAATGCAGTCACTGAATGCATAGTGAGGCTGTCTAGTAAGGAAATGGAAAATGTGAGTCCATTTAAGTACTTGGGTAGTGTGATGAGTAAGGAAGGAAATCTGGAAAAAGAAGTGCTTGAGAGGGTACAGGAGGGAAGAAAGGTTGCTGCAGCACTGAAAGCAGTGATAAAAAATAAGGAAGTGGGCATGGAAATGAAAATGTCGCTGCATGACAGTACTATGATACCCACTGTTATGTATGGAAGTGAAGCTTGGACCTTGATGGAAGGACACAAGTCAAGAATGAGAGCAGTAGAAATGAGTTACCTGAGGAGAGCATGTGGAGTTGCATGGGGAGACAGGCTGACAAACGAGGGAGTGAATGGGCGTTGTGGTTTGGATGTAGATGTGACAGAAAGCGTTAGAAGGAATACATAGACATTGTTTGGTTAGATGGAGAGGATGGAGAGTGAGAGACGAACTGGGCGAGTGTATGTGAGTGAGGTGGAGGGGGGGGGAATGGTAGAGGGAAACGGAGAAGGAGATGGAGGAAGGATGTAGAGAGGATCTTGAGAGAGGGGGATGTAAGTTGGGGGGAGGGCAGCGAAATGGCAGGGGACAAGGTGACATGGAGGTGATTTGTATGTGTTCACCCCTAATGGGATTAAGGTATCTGGCCTTAGACAGGCAGTTTGTATTTGGCTACTTAACTGTATATATTTTTCCATAGTGCAAGGATATACTAATGACTGCAACTGTTATATAATTAATTACGTCTTTATCTGTTGGACGTGAATAAAATTTGTCTCTGAGTTGGTTACTTTGTTCTGGAATCTTGATCATTTAACCTCCGTGCTTTTCGATCAGGATACGTTTTAATTCATTACTCATATCTACTCCTGCATTACTCACATATTTATCGTGTTAGTTACCCACATCATGTTTTCTGTCATCCTTGCCACTAAACGAGAATGTGTGGAATAATGACGCTGGAGCGATTGTTGCTTTTTGGCAATGCAGCCACACACTGGAACAGAGAAGAACTTCATGATTTTAATTTGTTATAACTCATTTTTTTTTTTCATTTTCACTAGACCTACCGACGTGCCATAAACGCCCTCCTCAATACCATCGAATCTGACATGAATTACACAGCCATGTCACATATTTAGTATGAGTCCTGACTGACACAGCACGAGCATTTTTGTCGAAATGGTAACATGTGCAGGTGTATAATACAAAGAAACTGGATCTCGGGGAATATGTAAATAACTTCCACTCTAGAAGGTGGACCGTTTCATGTAAGGCGTACAAATATGGTAAAATATAACTAGAACCAAAGAGCGTAGAATTGCAGGAAGGACATGATCTCCCAGTCCGCTTTCAAAGGACGCCTTTTTCCAGTGGAGTAGGTAGTAATTCTTCCTACCTTCTAATGGAGTAGGTTGTAATTCCTCCTACCGGAACACGTATGTTATATTATATTCTCGTTTGATATGGACGGTTTATTCAGCTTTCATATAACCATTCATTTGGGACGTATATTCTTGGACTGGTTGGCGTGTGATGCACACCCAGAAATGAGAGCAAAATGCATTATAGATATTATGCTTATAATTAATCGTAGTTGGAAAATTTTCTTTTTTTGTCTCTTAATATGAAACGTTGTGGCAGATGTTCTCCAGTAGCAGTGCACTTAGCATAAATGGCAGCATCATGATATGGTGGAAGGAGTATGGTGGGGAGATGGGAGAGAGGTGGAAAATTACGAGAGTGCTCTTTCTCCAGCTGACACTTGTGTTCTAATTCGCAGGGAGAAGTTGTATGTATACATATATATATATATATATATATATATATATATATATATATATAGATGTAGTTATAGTTATTTTAAACATGATAATTTGAAATAATACTACTGCCTAAAAAGCAAGCTCGAAATGCGTGTGCTATTATTGCTATTATTTTTTAACAAATTGGCTATGCAATTTAAAATGTGGCAAGTAAATTCAGTATTATCATTAGAGCTGGCAACATTGCAGCCATGCTCTGTTCAGTACTGTAGCTCACTAGATGTGTTTGTATCCTATTTCATGGTCACGATAGTGTGACTCTTCAGCCAGCAGCCTGTATGAGAGAGGTTATTGACTGGCGCTCCGCATCATGTAATTTCTTTGACTTTTCTGCATATCTCTTTTTATGTTTCAACCCGTATTATATTCTAAATATATATCTTTTATTTATCCCTTACAATTTGTGTAGTTAAATTTGCAATTTGCGGTCCGTAGGCTACCTGTCTGTGTAAGAAATGTGGTTTTAACATTACTAATTTAGTAATTCTTAAACCAAATTCTTAGGCTCAGCACTGTAGCACACCTTTCGACAAAAGTCAATCATACACCACTAACAATTTCTTCACCGACAGGGTGTTCTCCTAACCCCCCCTAGTTCATAAGTCTTGTAAACTTCATAGAACCATCTGAAAATGTGGATGAAATGAAAAATACATCATCACAATGAAAGTATTCCAAATAATAGCAAAGTAAGGATGGGTACAAAAATGTATTGGCAGGATAAGAGCCTCCAGTCGGTCTGTGGGTAAGTTGGAGGTTTGCATAGTTAACCGTCCTACAGTCACAGGTGGAAGGAGATGTATTATTGCATTGCAGTAAAATAATGCTAATATTGAAATACGGTACCGAAGCGTGTGAAGGAAGCTGGAGGGACATAATCTAAGCCAAGAGAGACAGCTCTCCAGTAAGGTTACTAAGAAGAGTTAGTGTAGTGACACATATGAAAGTGTCTGAAACAGGTAGAGCTGTGAGGACAATGGCATACCATAGACATATAAGATAATAAAGTCATTGGCATACACTATAATTATAGGAACGGCTTGAAGGCATTGGCATACGGTAGAAAGGTACGATGATGAAGCCGCTGACATACAGTAGGCAGGAAGGGTTGTAAGATGGCAGTGTCAGTAAAAAATCTAAGGGCAGGCGGGGGCAAGAGCGAGGGCGGACTGGAGCGTTAAGCAGTAAGCTGAAGTACCAATTGCTTCATAAAAGAGAGACTCCTTGGCCCAGGTAGGATTCAGTCAACCAAAGTGTTGTTTAATCATTGCCCATCGAGAGCCAGAAGATCGGATGACTGCATTTAGAATAATGAAATAAGATAGAATAATAAAATTAAACACATTTGTTGATGAAGCAATACCGATCACTAAAGTTATATTCATCAGTACATGATTACTGAAGAAGGAATGGGTGCAACAGTGAATCGTGTAGTTGAGGTGGAAGAAAATCATGGTAATCTGAGTTTCTGATTCAACAGAACAAGCTGACACAAGAATATGAAATCAATACGAGAGACATTTTCAAAAAAAGGCTGGGTCTAATTGTGATTTTTTTTGTCTAGAATTCGTAAAATATGCCATTTTATTATAAATATAGACAAAAACAAAAACATTTTTTGTCATATGGTTCTTTAAAGGTTTGTGAAGGCAAGTCATTCGTCACAATTTACCCCAGATACGGGGCAACTTGTTATGCACCCCGGGGTAAAATGACATGCATGTTATAGAACCCAAATACGTCCATAATTATTCTATTGCCATTAATATGTGAATACAGGCATAGTGGCATATTGGATGTAATGTAAGTAAAATTAAAATATATCATAATAATGCATTCAGTCACTCATCACATGCTCTGTCAGGAACTGAATAATTCATTTGTGCGACTGTTATCATTCAATTACTCCACCACCGTCACCAGCACTGACTGGATCACTCACTTGTTCCAAATTCACCATTTATAGATAGAGACAGACAAAGAGATAAATATAAATAGCTTGATTTATATAGACAGGCTGATTTACTGATGTAGATAGATGAAGGAATAAATAGAGTGTTTGAGACACAGATAGATATAGTAGATATATCAGATAGATAGATAAATAGATAGACTGGCAGATAGACCGATAAAAGCAGATACCACCTATATCTACATAAAGATTATCTTTACCAACACCATTCATTAACCAATAGGTTACTTTTACATAACACAGTACTGATCTGCAACACTTTTATGTTATCATTATCCATAATTCGTTTGACTGTTGCGTCCATGACACTCTGTTTTCCATGGATAATTCCAGGCATGGTTGAAGTGATGAACTGAAATACTGGGATGATTTAATACAGTTGTTCTCGAATGAGGCAAAATGATGCTGTAACAACTAACCCATAACGAAACCCAACACTCGTTTTCTGTACACTTGGCCATTTTTATATTTATAAAAATGGCGCCACCATAATAAACCTTTGCTAATTACAAAGCCTTTTCACATACATGGTTCCACACATTAGGTGACTCAGCTGCATCGACAGGTGATATCAAAATAACTTTGAACATGGGGAAAAAAATTGACAGTTAAACTATTAATTTTTTCCCTTAGCTCTTACTCAAGCAACGCCTTTAAGTTGCCAGTTCAGGCTCTGCCCTTGCATGAAAGCTGCATAGCATGGCGACGACCATTCCCTCACCTGTAGACTAATTAGGGAGATACTGAGGGTGTAACAACTTGGACATGTAACAACTTGACCCGCTCTCCAATACTTTTGTTCAGAGGTAGGGCCTGTATCCTAGCAAAATTATACAACTTTAGCTTAATTACACATAGATATTGCTGTACGTCAGGCCTATTATTATATTGGTGCAATTTTCAGCAAAGTATTTTCACCATCTCTCACAGTAACTGTACTATGAAATTTTATTTCTGTATAACTGAATATAATCCTTGAAGAAGACTAGCACCCTATGAATAAGTAAATGTATACCAAATTAACTCACCAGAAATTCCTATATTTGTATTCCAGTCCTCTTCCTCTACCGTGCTATAAATGCTCTGTCACTATGCATTATATTGGATACATCCCATATAGATGGTGTTAGTGAAACCTCATTATTAAAGCAGCACATGAATGACAGTAATATAAAATCTACCGCCTCAACCCGCTCTCGCTCGCCGGCACCTGCCCACACGCAGTCTTGACGCACGATAAGTCAAGGTGTCTGGGAGCGAGATCGACGTCACATTATGATTCAAGATTTATTTTGTAGGCGGGAATTTATAATTCACTAGCAGATTTTTTGTTTTTTTCTGTTTCAACTGGTGTTGTTCTCGTTCTTCTTAGCAAAGCTCGTTACACTGGTCTGCTACCTGATTTCAGGGCTGACTGGCCTGTAAATCTACATACTCCTCTCAAATAACTCATTTCCACTGCTCTCACTCGACTTGTGTCCATCCAACAAGGTTCAAACTTTACCTCCATACGTTAGAGCTGGTGTCACAATACTGCCATGCAGCAACTTTTTTTTTTTTTACAATCAATCAATTAATCTCTCTCTCTCTCTCTCTCAATACCTGTATGTATGTATATATATATATATATATATATATATATATTCCGATTTTCCTAGAAATCCTGTTAACTGATGGCAAATTACGCATCTCGTAATGATGGTGCCCCGAATTAAGGGCTGAACCAACAATGTGGCAAATATTCAGTGTGAATACTGGTGGTGGGTTATGAATAATCATATACTTAAAAATGTTACACAGTGTCGGTTATGTAGATGATATATATATATATATATATATATATATATATATATTCAGAGACACAAGTATATTCCTTAAGTTTGACGAATAGATAGCGGAAAAGTCGAACCAGCTGAGACAGGATTTTCGTTGTGTTTTGTTAGCTGCCAATTTTCTTCAGACAGAAATGGGAAGATACTTATTTCTCTGACTACAATCTCCTGACGCACATGAGCATACCCAGTACAACACTTCAATTTTAGTTTGCATTACTCTACTTACAGACACCATTTCTTCATGAGTAGTTTGTCTGCATGGGTAACATTTACTTTTAGTGATCACTCTTCTTTGGCATAGGCTACATTCCAGCAGTGAAACAAATATTTGGAATGATAGTGATACAAAACTTTTCGTACAGTTTCTTCTCTCTTGTCCTCTTCCCCTTCCTTATATATATTGTCACGGGGTTTTTATGAATACACTATATTAAAGAATAATTATTCAATAATACTTAAGAACAGGACAACGAATTGTCTTGTGAAAATCAAGCAATGATTACTTTATGCCAGCTTACTTCGCTGATTCTCTAAGGACGAGAATTTATAAACTTTCTCAACAGTACACAGCAGAGACTAATTATTCACACGTGCTGTTTATTAGTACTGTTGGCCTCTGGAGAAAGTGACTCCATCCCTAACAATCAATAACTAATGCTATTAATGATAAGTTCTTGCTGCTGCATTAACTCCCGGTTGCACAACGGATTTTAAGCTTAATACAAAAGGACTGGCCTAAGTACCAGTTATGAGTAATGGAAAGCGTTTATGCAAACTAGGAGTTATAAGTGAAATAAGCTCGTGGAGAAATAAAACACGAATTTACATTACATTAAGCTCAAGAAAAAGAACTGTTAATTTATTATTACAATAAAATAAATTAACGTTACATGAGTCTCAAGATGAATTCAAGTAAGGAGATCGCACTCACTCGCTCACTCAAAAGCTAACTCTGAAACCTAGGAAAAAGCGAAAAGAAATACTGGTAAAAAAAGTGGACCAAGCGGATGACTGAGCGTCGTTGCTGAGGAAGGACACTGCACACGCTGAGCCTCTCGCCAATCACGCTAGGTGAGAATACAACGGCGGCGACAGGAACTAGGCGTCGTTGCTGAGGAAGGACGCTGCCACTCACACTACCTGCTTCCACAGTGCTCAAATCTTGACTGATTCAAATGTGGGAGAGAGGCGAGTGTCGTGGCCGAACTTGCTAACAGCCAACGAGTGTGAGCGATACACACCCGCAATATCACTCAGGTGGAGACGATCACTTATGAAATAGTGAAAATTTTTTGGCCATGTGGAGTGGATGGAGAGCGAGACTAACGAGAAGAGTGATTATAAGTGAGGTGGAGGGGGGGAAGGGTAGGGCGAGGCCAAGGACGAGATGAAGTGATGGAGTGGGGAAATGTATGAAAGAAAGGTGTGTGAGCTGGGAGAAGGGCACTGAAATGGCGGGGGACCTGTCGATTTGAATGTTATTTGTTTCTGCCTACTCCTTAAGGGATTAACCCTTTAACCGCGGGTGTCATTCCAGAATGACATTGCAAAATCTGGACCAAACCGCGGGTGTCATTCTCGAATGTTTGTGAATATTTTGAATACCCCGCGTTTTTTCTGTGCGCCAATTGTTTCAAGGGAGAGTAGCTATTAAGTTATTTCACTCCAGCCGACCCCCACCTCCCTCCTCCCCCCCCTGGGGCCCCACCTCCCACCCCCTGGGCCCCCCACCCCACCCTGGACTAAACATGCATCAGTATCTGTCCAGCTGTGTGAGTGAGAACACTGCTGATGTGGCAGTGAAGTGCAGGCAATTACTGTGCCTTTTACCTGCCTCAGTGAACATAGAGTGGGTGTTTATCGTATGTGCAGTGTTCATATATGTTTATAGTATTATTATCAGAATGAGGTTGGCATTTGGTAATGGTGTGTGAGCGAAAAATAGTGATTACAACACCGTTGATATGGCAGTGAAGTGCGGGCAATTACAGTGCCTTTTACCTGCCTCAGTGAACACAGAGTGGGTGTTTATCGTATGTGCAGTGTTCATATATGTTTATAATATTATTATCAGAATGAGGTTGGCATTTGGTAATGGTGTGTGAGCGAAAAATAGTGATTACAACACCGCTGATGTTCACAGTGGTAATTACAGTGCCTTTTACCTGCCTCATTGAACACAGAGTGGGTGTTTATCGTATGTGCAGTGTTCATATATGTTTATAGTATTATTATCAGAATGAGGTTGGCATTTGGTAATGGTGTATGAGCGAAGGTAATGGTGTGTGAGCGAAAAATAGTCATTTTAGATCGCTCACTTCTAATGGCACTGCCCATCCAGTGATAGTCAACGAAATCATGAAACCTACATCATTGCAAAGCCGAAGGTTAGTACTTTCTAATGGTACCTTATTTTTCGCTCTAGATTTATTCTGTGCAGAGTTATAAAGGTTTAAAGTTTGTTTACATTTTGGTCGAAACCCCCGCGGGAGAGGCCAGTCGGGGCAAAACAATGCCCGAGGTTAAAGGGTTAAGGCCCAACCAAATGGGCAGATTCGTGTGGCCATGTGGAATGTGAGAGGTGTGAATGAGGAAAGCAAGAGGGAAGAAGTGGTGAATATGTTGAAGAGTGCGAGATATGCCATGAAGGCACTGTGTGAAACGAAGATGAAAGGGTGTGAAGTGGAGGAGTGGGAGGGTGTGAAATGTGTAAGATCGGGAAGGAATGGGCGAGGAAGATGCATTGAAGAAGTTATTTTATTTATGAATGAGGTGTGGGAGAGTGGAATGAGAGACTACAGTGTGTCAGCTCGAGGTGTATGTATGTCAAGATCAAGTTTGAGAAGGTGAAAGTGGCAGTAATTGTAGTGTATGCACCGTGTGAGGACAGGAGTGAGAGAGAGAAAGACAGGTTTTGGGATGAGCTGGGTAAAGTAGTGGGAGAAATGCCCAGGAGCTATATTGTAAAGTGATCGTAATGGGGGATATGAATGGAAGAGTAGGCAATGGTCCTGAGGATGACATAAAGGGTTGTTATGGAGTACCAGGAGAAAATGATAATGGGAAGAGACTAAAGGATATGTGTCAGGAGAAGAGGTTGTGCATTTGAAACTCGTATTTCAAATACGGAGATGCACATAAATATACATGGTATAGAGGGAACGGGGATTGTGTTGAAAGAACCCTGATTGAGTACGTGGTCGTAGAGAGGTCGATGATGGGATTGGTTGCTGATACGAGGGCTTTGAGAGGACGATCTGGAGGTCTGTCAGGTCATATGATTGCGGTATGCAAGACCAAGCTGAGAGGAGTGAGGTGGATCAGGAGAGAGAGGAGCAGTCAGGGAGAAAGACTGAAAGTTGAGAAGCTGAGGATCAAAGAAATGGCAGATGATTACAGGACCAAAGTAGAGGAGGAGTTAGAATTAGTGAATTGGAATGATATGGATCTGGACAGCCTGTGGAACCCATATAGGGATTGCTAGGTTAGGAATGCTAAAGTGGTGTGTGGTGTGGCAAGAGTAACATCAAAGAAGAACCGTACAGCATAGAGGGATGAGGAGGTTAAGAGAGTGGTGGAGGAAAAGAGGAAGAAATGGCTAAAGTGGCTACAGGACAGGGGTTCAGTTGAAATAAGAACTGAATATGTTGTGAGCAAGAAGCACGCAAAGAGACTAGTGAAGAGGAAAAAGAAGGAGGTAAATGAGGATCTAAGAAGAAAAATGAATGCAAACTACTCTAAGAATGTCATTCTGGAAAGAGGTGCAGAAATGTAGATGTGAAAGCGGAAAGAAATGTGATGGTGTGAAGGATGTAGGTGATAGATTATTAATCCATAGGGTTGAAGTAAGGAACAGATGGAAAGAATATTTTGAAAGCCTGATGAATGGGAATAGAGACAGCGAGTGGCTGTAAACATGATTGGTTGTGGGGGTGTGCAGAGAAGGAATGCAGTGCCAGGAGATGTGACACTGACACAGGTGAAGAGTGCTGTGAATCGACTGAAAAATGGAAAAGCAGCTGAGGTTGATGAGGTGTATGCAGAGATGCTAACCGTAGTGGAGAAAGTGCAATGAAGTGCTTGTTGGAGATATGTAAGAATGCATGGATGAGTGAAACTGCCTGCAGAGTGGAAATAGGCTGTGATTGTACCCCTGTACAAAATTAAAGGTGTGCGAAGTGAGTGCAAGAATTATCGTGGCATAAGTTTATTGAGTGTGGTAGGTAAGGTGTATGGAAAAATCATTATAGAGAAAGTAAGCGAGATATCAGAAGCCC
>NC_137021.1:20649095-20756442 GCF_032717465.1 Coenobita brevimanus
ACTTATTACTTTAACATCTATCATAATTTGCATGTCTTTCTCACTGTGATTGTATTATCTTACACTTACTTGAAGATAGGTACAACCTGACTTCATTATTTACAGTCCTGGCATTTACAAGAAGGTATTTACAACTTGACTTCACTATATAGTCCTTACACGTACAAGAAAATATTTACAACTTACACTTATGAAAAATATTTACAAAATGCCTTCACTATGTACAGCACTGGGTGAGGCACACAGGCAGAATGAGGCAGAGCGTGCGTGAGAGGGGAAGGGAGTGAGTGTATGGCCTTGACAGTCTGGGGGATGGAAGAGGAACAGTTACCATAAAGGCCTGCCAATTCTTACCTATAAATCTTGAAAAATGCACACAGTGAAATTTTTTTTATTTTAAACCTTTTTAAAACGACACTGGCACTGGCCACGGAATTATGTCAGACCGTTTTAAAACGGCACTTGCATGCGGCTGGTTAAACAGTCAGATCCCATTTTGTTTTCTTTTTTTGGTGGGGGCGAGTCATTTTATAAGGATCAAGAAATGTGTAATACAGAGCATGAGACTTTATTAGACTCTGAAGGAAATGTTATTCATGATAACCAGCAGTCGCAAAAACAATGACTGCCTCCTTTAACAGCATTTTCACAAGAGGAAATAGCAGAACCTTTCCATCTCAAAACCCATCTTCTCAGGATTATAGGATGATAACTTATGAATCAACGTAAAGGCAGGACAAGAAGAGCAAATCATCATTCAAGAATCAATTCAAACAGACACACAGATACAGATTATCATAAAATGCATTTTGAGTACCTGGTCAATCGACGCTCGTTCATATAATACCCATCTGTCAAAAAGGTTATTGAAGAAAAATTCCTCACATTATCTCCCAGTCAGTCTACAGCCAGTATTAAATAAAATAAATAATGTTAGAGATAAGCTTACCTTATTTCTTGACAGACAATAATATTAGTGACCATCAGCCACTTACTTTGTAGTGCTGCAGATCTTCATTCACTTTCACCGTTCTCCTTTTGTGTTTGCTGTCTTCTTTTCCTCTTTTTTCTATACTTCCTATCACTTTTTATTCGTCTTCTTTCTACTTCAGATGGCTTTACATTGCATGAGAAACTTAATGGTTTCCTTTAACCCAGGAAACCATTTACAATGCCGGGTGGTAACCACATAACCTAATAATGGGGTATTGTGGAGCCTGCTATGGCGTCCCTGTTAACTGGACGAAGAGACGCAAATGCAGTGTACATCTAGGAACCAATTCTCCACACTTCCACAAGCCTCACCATAGCGAGGCATTCTCCACCACAAGGGAACATCAGTTCACTGCACGGGACGTCCCTGCAGGGGTTGTTGTTCAACTGCAGTTGATGGGTCTGTTCAGCCAGATAGATCAGGGTTACTTAACAACAACAACAGGTACTCAGCACTAGTTCCGTAACAGTAGATTGTGCTTTACAGATGGCTGGAAAATTTTAAAAACTTATACAATAATTGAGGCTATAAATTATCTTCAGAAGTGATCCATTTACATTTCCCGATAGTGTTTATTAATATCCCCTATTTAAACATACTTAAAAGATCAAAAGACGACGACTTCTCAGATTATTTTCATGGAATGATGACAGGCAACAGGTACTAATAAACGGCTAAAAATTTGCAGCAGAGTTTCCCAAGGGCTGGTTCTGGGAGTATTCACTTCACTACTAACTCGTTGATATAAAAATGGACTTGTTTCTAACGTAACAAATTTTTCCAAAGGGAAAATCGGAGGTTGAGTATTATCTAAAACAGACTGTAAATTCACCAAAACGGCATAGTTAACTTAATATAAGTAGGTTGTGGTAGATGAAATTTAATGTAAACATAAACTGAGGCACATTAGCAACAAAAACATGGAATGTAAGTATCGAATGTTCAGGACTCCACTGACGGAGTAAAGAACGAGAGATCTAGGACATTATTAGGATCCGGAAAACTCGAAATATTGTATAACAGCGAGTTACGGGGCAAATAAAATGCATGGCTTTATAGTATGGGCCACCCGCTTTCTCCATATCCTTAGTTACCACCCATATAGCATGCTGTGTACCGTAATGGTCGCCAAGCCTTATTAACGACGTAGAAAAACTCAAGAGAATGAATGGGAAGTGCCACTCAAACTATCTCATCTTTGAGAATTTGTCATATGAAGAAAAACTAATCTATCTATCTATATACCTAGGCTGCTTCCCCTAAGGAAAGGGAGGTAGCCGAGACAGGACGACACACTCGCCATTTACTCATCCATTTAAACACATTCATTCGCATCTTAGCCCCAAAGGGGAGAACGGACAGATCCTCACCACACCACACCGCACAAGGGTCAACTGCGCAATGAAATCAGTGACATCCGCAGCAGGGCCCGACAGCAGAACTGGTTTACCCCTGCCACATCATAACAGACCCATTCCTTTACCTGCACCTGACCTGACTAGCTGTAATTATCTTTCCTCTAGAAAAGTGATCACTCAGAAGAGCTCTAACAATTACTTAAAAGTTATAACACATTCGACAATCTCAGATATTACAATTTGTTCGATATATACTTAGGAATAATGAAATGAAACAGAAAGTTAAGACATGCAGTACTAAAATGAGGAAAAATTGCTGTAGTATTCGTGTAGTGGAACAAAGGAATAATATACCACCAATAGTATTTAGTGTAGGAACTGTTGATTCATTCAATATTTTACTAGAAAAATATTTCAAAACAAAAGGCCAAAACTGAGTGTTATGTATCACCAGGCTGACATATACTGAGGACAGTGAGACGTTTGCTTAATAATAAAAAGATTCTGCGATTGTGTATGCTTTTTTTTTTTTTTTTTTCAGATTTGTATATTAGAGATCGTATTTTACATAGGTTTACCTCTTCTGCCTTTCCAATAAATGGCCTAAAAGTTTTTCTACCTTGTTCTATATTTTCTTTGATGGTGTAGTGGGTGGGGGAGAACAATCCTCCAACGCCACCCGTTTTTTGTTTTGTTTTTTACATGTTCTCATACACTTTGGTTTGGTGAGAATTTTTTCCTAATAGATAACCTCATAATTGGTGAATAGGTCTCCTTTCTGTTATCTGTACTTTCAATGTTCTCCTACATACTCCGACAGATAGCTCTGAGACAAGTAAGGAGGTGTAACATCTTTTGCAAAAATCATCATCGCCTCCTGACGAGTGTCTACCTTTGATCTGAATAATAAAGAGGACTGCATTAATTGAGCTAGTAAAGTTATCTGCGAAATGTTTAGGTGTCAAAGCAGTATGAGAGCTTGGAAACTGAATCACTCAATTTATTTTAGAAACACTACAGTCAAAACCAAAAGAATTGCTGACCACTAGTCTTCACTATGCTGTACAAAAATGTATTAAAAACAAAAAAAGTCCTGGTAAACTAAATTATTCCTGTACAAGATAGACATCAGACAGGAGAACAAGTCGGATATTTTACTGTTTTTATATAAAGAGAAATTAACCGAAGGTTGTAAATTTGTAAAAATATAAAAAAATCCAATATAAATTCAAGATTAAATCATTTCACCAAGGCTGGGCACACTTCTATTAAGAAACTGGAGGAAGTGAAAAAGATATGCTGATTAAGATAATTGTAGAGCTGACCAGCTGAAAACGGTTAACTCTTGCATTGGAGATTTGGACAGACAAAAGTAAAACTGTGTAAGTAAATGAGTTCTGCGTTCCGCCATACTAGAGAGGGAAGACACTCATCCAGTTAAAAAATGAATGACCAGAAAAGCAGCAACGTAGGAGAGATGTGTACTATTACGGCGCAGAGAGAAACTGAAGGGGGCCAGATGGAAGAGGAGAATTGATAAAGTGACAAAAAACTACTAACCAATTATTAATAAAGAAACTAAAAATTAAAGTCAGAATTTAAGAAACTTATAAGCAGTGCACTTATTGTTTAAAAGTAAGCATTTGATTGAACTGAAAGAGCAGCATAATGGGAGCAATGAGAGGAAAAAATGTAGAAGAAACTTGCGTTAATTACTAGAGGAGATTTGCAAATATATCTCCAGCATCAAAAAACTCCACAGTCCCTTTATCCTTTTCTTACCCTGAACGCATCCGAAAAGTTTACTCTAAGTTGGATAAAACTGTATAATTTGACCTTGCCATGTGATGTTGATATTAGCCCTGTTGTTCTTTTTAAAAGTAGGTCAACCCCTTAAATAACCAACCAATCTACCAAGTGTGGTCCAAGTCAGACAGGCAGTTTTAGTTATTTGTTCACATAGACACACTAGTCGAACTTCGACCTACCTCTGTGACCCTGATGCTTGACTGAATCACAACTTATGCTTACATTTCCTTTAACCTTTGTACTCAGTTTGATGTAAATCGGATAAAAATTTTAAGCTGACCTAACTGCTTTAACGTTTCTCCTAATCCTGTTACCTGAACTTTTCACCTATTGTTAAAACAAAATCCACAACATTTCCACAAAATTCGACAGAAAGAAAAAAAATGCTTTGGGCATTTTCTTGACACCAACACACGGCCATACACACGTCAGACAAAACAAAACACCAGCGCACGTTTCGCTGCGCATGTGTAACTAACAATTCTCCTTAAGAGGGAGTTAATGACCCATGTGTAAGTTTACCGACCTTTATATACAGTATACCTTCTTTTCTCATCATGGTGACACTCTCCGTAGACGTTATAAATAAATTTCTACATTGTCGTCTTTAGTGTGAGTGAATTAACGATCCTCTGTGTTCTGCCCCCATTCTCTCATAACACTTTAAGGAATTGTTGAACGTGGAGGATGGAAGTAATGCGAGTATAAGTGGCTGGGGAATGGCTGGAAGAAGGAGGGAGGTGAGAAGACAGGAAGAAATCAGTAGGATAGAAGTTGTGGAAGCAATGAAGAAAGTTAAATCAGGGAAAGCTCCAGGAATTGATGGAGTGTGTGGTGAAATGCTGAAGCATGGGGGAGAGATAGTAGTAGAATGGATGTGGAAGATGTGCAGATTGGCCTGGGAGGAAGGTAGAGTCCCGGAGGATTGGAAGTCAGGTATAATTATTCCCTTGTCCAAAGGAAAAGGGGAAAAAGAAGTGTGTGGTAATCATAGGGGCATTTGTCTTCTTAGTATAATAGGAAAAGTGTAT
Organism: Coenobita brevimanus; assembly: GCF_032717465.1. Classification (NCBI taxonomy): domain Eukaryota; kingdom Metazoa; phylum Arthropoda; class Malacostraca; order Decapoda; family Coenobitidae; genus Coenobita; species Coenobita brevimanus. The sequence continues at coordinate 20,654,288 of NC_137021.1, forward strand.
GGTAGGATACTTATTGACAGAGTTAGAGAAAGAACAGAGAAATTAGTTGGAGAAGAACAGGGAGGCTTTAGGAAGGGAAGAGGTTGTGTATATCAGATATTCATTCTCAGATCTTTAGTGGAAAAGCTTCTAGAGAAGGAAAAGAAGTTGTATGAGGCGTTCATGGATTTGGAGAAAGCATATGACAGGGTGGATAGACTAGGATTGTGGAGAGTGTTAAGAATATATGGAATAGATGGGAAGTTGTTGAATGCTGTGAAGAGTATGTACGATGGTGCGAAGGCTGCAGTGCGTGTGGATGGTGAACTAAGTGAATTTTTCTCTTTGAAAGTTGGGTTGAAACAGGGATGTGTCATGTCTCCATGGTTGTTCAATCTGTACATGGATGGGGTAATAAAAGAGGTACAAGGTAGGGTAGTGGATGTTGGAGTGGCCCTGGTGAGAGAGGATAGTGTTTGGAAACTCCCTGTACTGTTGTTTGCAGATGATACTGTGTTGTTGAGTGAAGACGAAGGGGAGCTGCAAGGCTTGGTGGATGAGTTTGAGAGAGTGTGTAAGAAACGGAATCTAAAGGTGAATGTAGGGAAGAGTAAAGTGATGGTCTTTGAGAGAGGTGAAGTCAGTGAATGTACAGTGAGGTTGGATGGTGAGGAATTGGAAAATGTGAGTACGTTTAAGTACTTGGGTAGTGTGATGAGTAAGGATGGAGGTTTGGAGGGTGAAGTGCTTGAAAGGGTACAGCAGGGAAGAAAGGTTGCTGGTTCTTTGAAAGCAGTGATAAGAAACAGGGAAGTGAGCATGGAAGTGAAAAAGTTACTACATGACAGTATTGTGATACCAACTCTAACGTACGGAAGTGAAGCTTGGACGTTGTTGGAAGGACACAAGTCAAGAGTGAGAGCCGTGGAAATGAGTTATTTAAGAGGAGCCTGTGGAGTCACATGGAGAGACAGGCTGACGAATGAGGTTATAAAGGAGCGTTGTGGTGTTGATGTGGATGTGATAGGAAGCGTTATGAGGAACACACTGAGGTGGTTTGGCCATGTGGAGAGGAAGGAGGGTCAAAGACTGACGAAGAGAGTGTATGTGAGTGAGGTGGAGGGGGAAAGAGGGAGGGGGAGGCCGAGGATGAGGTGGAGAGATGGGGTGGAGAGGTATATGAGAGAGGGGAGTGTGAGTTGGGAGCAGGGGAGTGAAATGGCAGGGGACAGGGCGACTTGGAGGCGATTTGTTTGTGGCCACCCCAAACGGGATTGAGGCGTCTGGCAATAGATAGATAGATAGAATCTATCTATCTATCTATAGCCCGACGCCCTAATCCCGCAAAGGGTGGCCGCAGACAAAACGCCTCCTAGTCGCTCTGTCACCCACCATTTGACTACCCTCCCCCCAACTTACTCCCCCCTCCCTCATATACCTCTCAACTCCATCCCTCCACCTCATCCTCGGTCTACCCCTCCCTCTCCCTCCCTCCACCTCACCTACATACACCCTCTTAGTCAGTCGTTCATTCTCCATTCTCTCCACATGCCCAAACCACCTCAGTGTATTTCTCCTAATCTTCTCAACCACATCCACATCCACCCCACAATGTTCCTTCACTTCTTCATTCGTCAACCTGTCCCTCCATGTCACTCCACATGCTCCTCTCCAGTAACTCATTTCCACTGCTCTCACTCTTGACTTGTTCCCCTCTTGCAAGAACCACGCCTCGCTTCCATACGTCAGGTAGGGATCACAATATTATCATGCAGTGACTTCTTAACTTCCATACTCACCTCCCTATTTCTCATCACTGCTTTCAGTGAACCAACAGCCTTCTTTCCCTGCTGTACACTTTCACGCACTTCATCCCCCAAAGTTCCATCCTTACTCATCACACTACCCAAGTACTTGAATGCACTCACATTCTCCATATCCTCACCATTCAACCTCAATGTACATTCTGTGATTTCATTCCTCTCAAACACCATAACTTTACTATTGTTTACATTAACTTTCAGCTTCCTCCTCCTACACACTGTCCCAAATTCATTCACCAAACCTTGCAACTCCCATTCATCTTCACCCAAGAATACTGTATCATCAGCAAACAGCAACACCGGAATCTTCCAAATCTCACCCTCATTCATTAGAGCTACCCCCACATCCACTGCCCTACCTTGCACCTCCTTTACAACCCCATCCATATATATATTAAACAGCCATGGAGACATCACACATCCCTGTTTCAGTCCTACATTGAGATAAAAGAACTCACTCAGCTCACCATCCACTCGCACCATAGCCCTAGCTCCTTTGTACATACTCTTCACAGCACTCAACAATTTCCCCTTCACTCCATATATTCGTAATACCTTCCACATACCTTGCCTATCTATTCTGTCATAACTAAGCTTTCTCCAAGTCCATGAAGGCAGCATACACTTTCTTTCCCTTCTCTAGATACTTCTCCACAAAACATCTTAGAATGCATACCTGATCTACACACCCTTTTCCCTTCCTAAATCCCCCTTGTTCTTCTCCAACAAGCTCCTCCGTCATATGCCTAACCCTATCAATGAGTATTTTACTTACCAGTCACACTAAGAAGGCAAATACCCCTATGGTTACCACATACTTCTCTCTCCCCTTTTCCTTTGGATAAAGGAACAATTATACCTGATTTCCAGTCCTCTGGAACCCTTCCCTCTTCCCAAGCCAATCTACACAACTTCCATATCCACTCCACAACAATCTCACCCCCATACCTCAGCATTTCACCACACACTCCATCAATTCCTTGGACCTTTCCCAACTTGATCTTCTTCATTGCTTCCACTATTTCCGCTCTACTGATCTCTTCCTCCCTCCTCTCATCTCTTCTTCTCCCAGCCATTCCCCAACCACTTATACTCGCACTGCTCTCACTTTCTACATTCAACAAATCCTCAAAGTGCTCCCTCCATCTCCTCAATTTCTCTCTCTTCACCAACAATCTATTATTCATATCTTTCATTCCCCTACTATTTCCACTTTCACACTGCCTTACTTTCTTTACCTCCTTCCAAAACAATTTCCTACTCTCCCTCCATTTCACACTCAGATTCCTCCCAAACTCTTCATCCTCTTTCTTCTTACTCTCCTTCACCAGTCTCTTCACCTCCCTTCTCCTGCTTACATATATCTCTCTCTTTTCTCTCTCATCTTCTCCCCTACCTCTGCTCGCTAACCATTCACTATATGCCTTCTTCTTTTGTTCCACAGCTCGTTTCACCTCATCATTCCACAATGCTGTCCCTTGCACACCCTTGCATCTCCTCCTCACTCCACAAACCGCCTCACATGCAGCAACTATCTCTTCCATGAATATCTTACATACATCTTCCACCCCTTCCATCTGTTCTAGCTCATACCTTCCCAATCTTTCTTCCACTATGCTCTTATACTCTGCCATTTTCTCACTCTCTTGCAATTTCTCCACTCTTGTCAGAGCAGCTGTTTCCTCCTGTCTTCTCCTTCGTCTCCTCAACCATTTTCTTTGCAGCTTTACCTTGGCCATCACTAAGTGATGGTCAGACACTCCATTCCCCCACCCTCTCCACACTCTTGCATCCAACACTTGTCTTCTCATTCGCTCATCCACACACACACAGTCTATCATTGTCTTTCGTTCAACAAGCTCACCATCCATCCTCCTCATTACTCTCCATGTATACCGGTGGATCATCTTATGGCGAAAGTAGGTGTTGGCTATTGCCAACCCCTTACCAGCATAGATGTCCACCAAAGCACTACCATTCCCATCTACTTCAGCTGGCACACCCCACTGACCAACCACTTCATCCACTCGTACATTCTCAACTTTGCCATTCATGTCTCCAGTCAAAAACACTCGCTCCTCTCAAATTTGTCCATACATGCTTCTACTCTCGCCCAAAACTCATCTTTCACTCTTGCCACTCGGTCCTCTGTCGGCGCATACACACATACCATCGCCCACGCATGTATACCTACTTTCATCCTCACCCATACAATCCTTACACCCACTGTTCAATACTCTCTTATATTCTCCTTCCACTTCTTGCTTATCGTCAGACATACTCCCTCTCTTGCCCTCTCATTCTCATTAACTCCCGCACATATACCTAAACCATATTCCCATTCTCTAACCTTTTCACCTTACCATTTAGTTTCAGTCAGTCCACATATATCCAATCTTGCATTCTCAAGCACCTTAACAATCTCTCTCTCTTTCACTTCATCATTCACTCCTCTCACATTCCAAGTTTCCACCCTAAGAATGTCCTTTGTCCGTTCCTTAGTCGTCAACGTATGGTCCATCCGGGTCTGAGGCGCTTTATTCGCTTGTTTAGTTAGCTCTTTTTACGGAGTGGGGCACTAACCCACCACCAACCCTTTTAGTCGCCTCGTACAACAAGCAGGGATACTGGGGGAGTATTCTTGAAACCCCCCTACCCCCAGGGGGGTAGTCAATAATTTAGCCCATTTTCTCCTAGAGGCCTCACCCTTACCTTGGAATAGGCTATATTAACGGGACGACCCTGGAAGTTCATTAAAGGAGGCTGCCAGAGGGGATGCTGAAGAGATAAATGTCCTGATGCCCAGGAGCCTGCCTGTTGCAGTGCCCAAACCCCGTCCTCTCCAGCCGATACCACGCCCACGTTAAACCACCTAGGAAAGAATGAACTCAGAAACTGTGACATTTCTTATGGATGAAACTACTGTAGTATTCTATTCCAGTTGATGACAGATTATGTTATTCATCTGAGAATGTTTCATATAATATCGATAGAGTTAATACTGTAAAATTTCAGCCTCTACTGATATACTGCAGCTAACAGCCGACGACTTTAATCAGCTGAGCCAGTCAGGGAATCTGAATGCACTTCACGTTAAGAACAACTCTAGCATGCTACTGCATCTGAAGTCAGAGAACTGTATAACTAAGAGTCATCAGAGCGAGAGAGAGAGAGAGAGAGAGAGAGAGAGAGAGAGAGAGAGAGAGAGAGAGAGAGAGAGAGAAATTATACTTCCGGTGGTTACGTTTTCATTTTAATTATCCGTCCCTGACCCGGAGGGGCTCGGGGTCAGGTATTGTTGTCACTCGGTTTGTCTGTTTGTTTGTCTGTCTGTCTGTTAACAAAATACGCGAAAACTATTATGATTTTGACTAAAATTATAGGGAAGATGGGCTCTGGCCTTCTGATCACCTGACAAAATTTTAGGTCAAATTGGGTCAAGGCCTAAAAAATGTTAATGTAAAAATCTTCTTCTCGCCATAACTCCTTTCAAATTCGTCATATCGACATGAAACCAAATCCTAAATGTGCATCTTTCAAATCTGCATCCTATAACATGCCCCATTACATCAGATTGGTCACCCCTCCACCCCAGTTAGCGGTAGGGGAGGTCAATATCAGATGAGTTGGGCTTTAAATTTCAAACGGGCATAAAATCATCAATTTTTACCCGATTTACTCCAAATTTGATATGTGACACCTTTGACTAGATATCCTGTTGTGTTTATACGTCAGCACTAAAATGACTGCCGGGGACGGGTTTGCTGTATCCGGCACCGTTTCTTGTTCTATTCATTTTTAAATCCAGTTACTACCGGGGGATTGATTCACTTGAGCAAAGACCTCTTCTACCACGAAGATCATGTCATTTATATTTAGTTTCTGCCGTATCCAGTCTGTCATATCTAGGAAAGATCTCTTTTACTGAACAGGTTGGATGCAGCTTTCATTAGCCCCTTCGGAAATAGGGGGCTGTCGCAAGTTGAGTAAAATCTGTTGTCGACAGTGGTGATATACCAAAGTATGGCGTCTCCATACGAAAAAGGCGAATGGATTATAATTTTATTCTTTCCACTGCCAAACATCTCACCTACGCTGAGGAAGTTGTCTGACGGTAGTAAGATTAAAGTACAGAAAACCTTATTGTCTACACTCGCAATTTCCTCATTTTGATGGATAGAATACGAAATAGTTGACCCAACGTATGTACACCTCCCAACAATAAAAATAATTATGAGGCAATGCATTAACGAAACATCCTCTTCCATTGACCGTAGACTATATTCATTTATTTCGTTCATTTATCCCTATCTTGCTGCTACCAAAAGTACTCTGTTTCAGCTTTGTTGAGGACAGTGTACTAAAGGAGTTAATGACGCTTATCTCCAACCCCCGCATTTAAAGACTCTCAAGCTGAATAAAAATCTTGCATAAGTATAAAGAATATATTATAGAATAACCAGAATTGTTGTGCAGGGGTTTAAGTAACATGTTTGGGTCAACCTAAGATGTTAGCTGCATAGCGCCGTATTCGATGTCTTATAGTGAGGTTTCGTAGCACCATTTCCTTAGGAAATTACTTTGCATGCTACACTTTTCGTTCTCTTGTACGTTAATCATATCGTTTCAATACCGATATAGTTTACAGCAACAGACAAGTATGCACTGGTGCAAAATAATTCGCAATGGAACAAGTGTTATGTAATCACAAGAACTACTACGAGTACGACCGTTAGAATCACCAGGCACTGCGATGCACAAGAGGAACTATCGTTCAGGTTCACCTCCATAAAAATAAAACAAAGATCTCATTACTTGTACTGACCACTCTTTAAACATATTTACCTTTTCCCAACCCTTACTAGTCGCAAAGAATTCGCAAAATACTTCTCTAAACCAGTGATGTTTCTATGAACCCTTCATTCTGCTGACAGCATTTCCTTTGACTCAGGCGATTTTATTAAACACAGGAATGGATTGGTAAAGAGTCAACAAAGGATATATAAAAAATCTTCAACTCAAATAATATTTCCTAGGATGAATAAAGGCGTCTCAGAGAGTACTGAGTGGCATTATGTGAGCAATAATCTCCATCTTCCTTCAGATTCAAACCTTTATGGGCTTCATCCACTTGGAGAGCCTAACCCAACTAGGACACCGGACGCCATTTGGTTTTATGATTACCACCGAACTCATTAAATTGTTTCTGGGTAACAGTAAATCAGATGGCTTATCAATTACTGCAGAATCACTGGAAGTCAATACAGCAGGAAGTGAGTGGATACATGAAAGTACTCATGCCTACCACAAAATGCAAGGATAAACTAGAGGGGCACTCACTGGAGCGCATCTCTCCGGCAAGGGCAACGAAATTTCCAAACCACTCTTCAAATTGGGTTAGGCTTTCTCATCATTAATTAGGGTTTCGCAAAACGTGTTTTCCGGATCCAGAATCTGCTATACGATCCGAATCGGTCCCAAAAGTTAAATGATTGTTCCCTGGGACATGGGCTATCTACCTACTAAATGTGGTCCAAATCTCCCTTTTTTGTCGAGTAATCCTCCTAACAGACAAAGAAACCAAAAAAAAAAAATCGGTCCCAAAAGTTAATCGACTATTTCCTGGGAAGTGGGCAATCTACCCACCAAATTTGGTTCAAATTTCCCTTTTAGATTTTGAGTAAAACAAACAAACAAACGGGTGTGAAAACATATTCCCCTTGTCGGAGAGGAAAATGTAACATGCCCTCTACGTGAAGGGGTCTCCATAATGGCAAACATTGTCTCCAGAGGGTGACAGACATCTGCTGACTATAACTTCGTCGTAATGAGACAGTTAACCACTGACTCTCTTTCAAGGCATCCGCAAAATTATGATGACTGGTTACCTCTGCCAAGGTTATGTTTTGCCGGGGTTGGTTTGTTTGTCTGTCTGTCTGTTTGTTTGTTTGTTTGTCTGTCTTTCTGTCTGTTAGTAGCATTACTCAAAAGTTATGAACGGATTTTGACGAAATTTTATGGAAGGGTGGGTCATGGGCCAAGGAAGAAATGATTAAATTTGGGGCGGATACGGGTCCGGATCCGGAGTATCCCGTACAAAACCTCCAAGTGCTCTCAATGAATTTCAATTAAATTTTCTGGAAAGGTGGGCCATGGACGAAGAAAGAATTTATTAAATCTGGGGGCGGATCCGGATCCTTTTTAATGGCAATGGCATTGGCGAAAGTATGCGCTCTCTGAGCCTTTTCTAGTTATACATATATAACTGCAATGTCTTGAGCTGATGCAGGTCAGAAAACTGTGTTCGAACTGAATGCATTTACCATCAGTTAAATCAATTCTTTCAATACAAGAATTTTTTTCTTGGGTAAAAAAAAAAAAGAAAATAAAGAAAAAAACATAGATAAGAATAAACTAAGAGACTTGATCAAAGTGAATGTGCTGATAAGTCTCGGATACACTTCCGGGGAATTGATAGTTTTATGCTGAAAAGATGGAACCCAAGGCATAGAGCCTGCAAAAAATCTTTTCCGACAATATGAATTTAAACTAGAAGTAAAGCAGAACATAGGATCTGTTCAGTTTGAGATGCCTGGATACAGTGAATTTGGAAAAAAAAAGAAAAAAAAAAGAGATTAACAGTGGGTAAGGCAGACTGTGCAGTTCCAGAGTTGAACGATGAAGCCCTTCTTAGTGCCATATTCGCGCCCGTGTCCAAGATCGGTGGGCACCTGCTGGTTTGAACCCAAATAATAAAACAATGATGGGAAGAAAAACAAGTGGACATGATTAATTTAATCGGCTTCTGATCTACTGTTTCTAGCTCCTTTCATAACCATGCTTCGAAACTGATAAGCAAAGTGCTCGAATGCAATAGGTGTTGGTCGAGTGGCTGGGCTTTAAGATTGAGCCATTGATCTATCCCTTGACCATTCAATGATTACTGTCACAGTCGAATTACTTCATTATCTGGCACAAAATCGATCCATCAAAATTGATTCAAATCGAACCAGTGGTTTTTAAGTCGAATTTATCCTGTAGCCTTACCTTTTGCGAATTCCCCTTCGTCCAGCCTTAAACCCTTCTGTCAGGCTCGACCCAAATCCAGTCAGACCCATTTGAACAAGTGGTGCCAGGCACAACAAACCTCCCCCGACAGCAGTTATTTTATTATCAACCTTTTTCAAGTTATATCCCTCTGAAAATCTGTGATCTTTCGTTTGACCTTATTAGGTCACTCATGGTCAAAGGTCATGGTGCAAAATGAAAGCACGTGAGAGACTTCCTATATCTTGATAATGGTAAATATCTCTATCTTCATCCATTTCCGAGTTATAGCTCCCTTAATATCCGTGACCTTGAGTTTGACTTTTCAGGGTCACTTAAGGTCAAAGGTCATGGTACCAATTAAAAGCTCATATTGGACTTCCTATGGGTAGATAGTAGTAAATATCTATCTATAACCAGTTTCGAGTTGTATCCCCCTGAATATCGGTGACCTTGAGTTTGACTTTTCAAGGTCACTCTAGGTCAGAGGTCTTGGTGCTAAATGAAAGCCCCTATGGGCGTTCCTGTATCCTGATAATAGAATATATCCCTATCTTCAACCTGTCTCGAGTTATAGCCCTCTGAAAATCCGTGACCTTGATTTTGACCTTTCAGGGTCACTCGATTACCTCTAAAGCTTAATTACTTTCTTTTGGGACCAGTGCCCACATATCCAGAAAGTTTCATGTAATTTCACTCTGCCGTTTTTCCTTAATGTTGCTAACAAAGAGACAAAGAAACTCGACAAAAAACAATACCTCGAGGTAATTAAAGGGAAGAAACTTTGTTCTGTGACCTTTACCTTTGACCGACTCTTGCATAAGTGAATCATTTCATCCTTTCTTGTTCTTCAGTCATTTCACCAAACTTGTCAAAATTCTATCAAAACTATCTGTGTTGACGATGCCCTTGCCCTAACACCTATTTCGTTTTTGACCCAAAATAATCACCTGTCTCTAAGATTAACCTCAGTAATTGAGTCAGAGTTCGTGCAATTCCATCTATTAGATTTTCCGTAATCTTGCTATCAGACAGAAAGGGACAGGCGGACAATCGAACCGGATCAACCACATGACTACCTCGCACGAAAGCACAGTCATGTATGAGGCACTGACTATAATAAAAAAATTATCCTACCTTTCAAGGCTACGAGCAATGTGGTTGTGACTAAGGTTGTGGTCTTGTCTGGTGATGTAGTTGCCAGCGCCCTCCACCAACATCACCCCTCCCATCACACCACCCAGCGCTCGCACCAACTCCTCCCCTGCTCGCCTAAAACTGCAGTTGAGCTTAGAAGTTCCTGGTACAAAAGTTTAAGGCATAAGTTTTATGGATGAAGAGGAATTACTTAACGCCTTTAGTCCCAAAACATTATTCTTTAATACACCTTTTTTTGCTACACAGAGACTATCTCACTCGTTTGGGAGAAACTTTTCGAACTGGATAGGTTAGTTATGCAATTCGTTAATCCTTCACAAGAAGTTTTTCCGAAACTGAATACTATTGTTTACAGGCAGCAAGAATACGACAGAAAAAGGGAAGAACTTCTTGCTACCTCCAGACAATGCTGTTTGAATAAAAGGAACACCCTGGCAGTGTTCATAATGCAAATGTCTGGTAGTAGTAGGAATAAAATATAAACTATGTCATCGGAATAAAAAGGTTGAATCAGCACAATAGTCTGATCACTTTGAGGAGGTTTCTTTCAGGCCATTCGTCTAGAAATACGGAGAATTAAAAAAAAAAAAAAAAACTAACACGGCATATCCTATATAATGAGCCAGGACTACGGACTTGACTCCAGTTGTGTAGCCGGAGGTGAATGTTCGCCTAACATTTTGCTTCTTCTCAGTTTCCCCTGGTTTTTAATATGCTTGATCAGAGAGAAGATGGACATGCTTTTTCAGGTTGTATGTGATTCTTTAGCATGACGGATCAGGAAAGAAAATGAGGGGACATGCTCTATTTGTACAGTAAATGTTGTGGAATAGTTCGCGAACTTTAGTCCTTGATTTTACCTACTGATGGGACTAAGGAATTATTTATGCCACCGAGCTGTAAACACCATGACTTCAAGGAAACCTTAATGTAGTCATAACCTAAACAATGTGTCACTCCACCCATTGAACTGTGACTTCACAGGTCGTATTTAAGTAGGATTACCAACCGTTTTACAAACAAAACTCACCTCTAAAATTTTTAAGTATTAACATTCATTTTTTTTTTACTTTAATATTTATTCTAGCTTGAGTGTGTGGTGCTAGTTGCTGCATGAGCAAAGACAAAGGTAAATAAGCAATCAGATTCATTATTTAAGCTTAGGGGAGTTTATAAATACAGCCCAGCTTTTACCTGCAGTCGTAGGCTTACCTGCGATGGTGTTAGTTTGTGGAGAGAGAGATTGTCGAGCAGGAAAGCTTGGCGGAAGGGCATCCGGCCAGGTTAAGTTTACCACTGCATTGTTTTTGTTGTTGACATCTGGCAGGCATGTGTTCGTTACTGTCCATATCCATCTGGTCCGCTACGTGAGGGTAGTGGGAAGTCAGATTACATTCAGATTGTTCATTTGTCATATTGTCGTCGACAGAGAGACTTCGTGACACCTTATTTTAACGATTTATTTGCCATATAAAACCTTGTTCCTTCTGTAGCTAACGAAAACTTCTTTCTTATATTCCATCCTTGTTATCTCCAAGGATTTTTTTTTTTTTTTGGCTTAGTTTTTATTTTTTTATTTTTTTTACGTAATGGTTGCAGCTTCCATTATCGCCTTCACTACAAGACGGCTGTCCAGATCTAAATAATACTGTGTGGTAAGTGTACGTTACTGATGGTTCTATGAATGCATCTGTGTGAACGAGAATACGACTTAATGTAATGAACTGGGATGAAACGTGCGATCTTTTTTATATACTGTATACTCGACGAACTGGAGAATGTATCTGTAAACCTTACTACAGCTTTACGCAGTTTAATATATGAATGAAAAATCTATTACATTTCATAGAAGTATGAAAAATAAGTTGACAAAATATTTTTCAAAATAGATTCAGCAAGGGAAATTTTTGCAAGTAGTACTGTATGATTATTAAATAAAACTCATCACACACACACAACGGACTGCACATTTACCATTCATCAAACTTCTGTAAGAGAAATAATGAAAAGGATGATATTACAAACGGCCATATTTGACATATTTATAAAACATGAGCAGTTATGTAGATGTGCACAATCTAAGTGTCTGAACATGTTAAATGAAAACCATGATAATATCTCTCACAGAGGTCGTATTGCGATGAATGTATGTCCTTTCATAACTTCCATATTAGAGAAATAGAATACCCAAGAAATCTGTTTCATTCTGTAAATGTTATGGTTAACGGAACTCGTTTTTTTTTTTCCCATTCCGTGAGTTCCCTCGGCCTGAACGGTTGGAAAGATTCTAGTGCTTCTCTTCAACCCAAGAATGTGACTAACGTCAGGCGATCTTTTATAAACTGTTAGAAGTCTCCCTTATTTGAATGTGTTCACTATAGCTTTCATATGATTATTCCGTTAAACCCGACGAAATCTTCGTTATTTAGTCATGATATTACCAAACGATCATTTTCGACTCGAGTAACTGCCCTAGCACAGTATGGTTTAGTATGTGCAGCTGGCCAAATTCCCAGCTTTAACATTTTACTTTGTCAACGCACTCCTTGTGCGGCGTCTGAACTCCCGGAGTTTCAAAGCACAGATCGTCGAATCATTCACATCTGAGAGAACTGAGGTGCCGCGGGATTAGCGGAGTTGACGGGTGATGTGGAGGTGTAGTGTGGGTGTTGGGAATCGTATGGATAAAGAGAGAAGACGAGTGGAAGAGAAAGGATTTGCTTTTATTGATATAATCTTAATACACTCGTATGATGAGAGAATATAAATAATTCATATTATATTATTGTACTATAAGATAACCGTGAAACTTTGTGATACACGTTTAAGTCATTTTGTGTTTATTTACGATAATGAATGAAGGAGAAATTTCACAACAATAATCACACTCCCGTCCCTTCGCTCCCGCACCCACCCAGTTCATGTAAATGCACTCGATTTCGGCCATCCTATAGTTTTTCTCCTGTTTCCTCTCCTCTAAAATTTACAGTATTAGTCGTTCAAGTGGAGGTGGGTGGTGGCGAACATCATGCACTTACTTATTGTAATGCTGCCTATTTCTTCTCTTCACACCTTATCATTGTTTATCTTTGTCTGCTCTCCTCTCTTCTTATCTTCCCTATCATTCCGTGTCACTTTTTATTACTCTTCAGGTGGCTCTACAGTGAATGACAAGTCTGATGGGTTCCTGTAACCCAAGAAACCATTTACAACGCTGAGTGGTAACCACATCACATAATAACAGGGTGATGTAGTCTACTATGGTGCCCCTGTTAACTAAATGGAAACGCAAATGTGGCGTCCATCCATGAACCAAACCACCGTTCTTTCCTCCGGTTCTCTTTGATGTGGCGCTGTCTGCCGCAAAGGAACACTGGTTCACTGCATGAGATGGCTTTGCAGAAGCGGTTGCTTGTCCTCGGTTGATGAGTCTGCTCGGCCAGACATACAGTGATTACTTAACAAGTCGATCAGATAATACCTGTCTGTACGGGAATGTCCTGACACCTCAGAATGTGGTTCCCTTTATGGTCGAGAGGGCTATTTGATTGTTTTTTTTTATGTATCCGACAATGGGCATAGGCTTCACAGCCTGCTCTCAAGGCCCAGTAGTCCTCCTACATACCATACACCTCTCTACATGATTATGGATTTTGGATGTACTTGATTGTAGTTACTGAGGCAACACATACTTCTTGTATTGGAAATGCAGCAAAACTTGATCAACTTCCATTTATGTATTATCACATCGAAACAAGGAATGTGAGAGATGACACTAGAGAGAGAGAGAGAGAGAGAGAGAGAGAGAGAGAGAGAGAGAGAGAGAGTTTCCCCTTTTTTCGATAGGAGCTAAGGCGTTGCCCCTGAGTGGAGGACTAATTGGGTGGATATTATTTTTTCCAAGTATTAGGGAATGAAGAAGTACGTATGCATAGTCTGAATAATTTAGCTAGAACAGAAACAAGTTCTGGGGAACACTTTTTCAAAACAACTGGAGGAATTTTCATCTGGACCTGGAGCTTTGTTAGTCGGTAAATTGTCTAGGATGGATTTTCTGTATCTAGTCTGTATCTTAAAGAGGAGCAATTTCGGGAGAGCCAAGTTCAAGTACATAGACGTTCTGGCCGACTTGCTCTAAGGTAGAATTTCTGGCAAATGTACTGGCGGGATGTTCGCTTTTCCACGCGGGTCATTTTTAGTTTTACCATTTGAAGATTATAGTGGAGGAATTGGTGATGACTTGTTAAAGTCATTATCTAAATAATTGAAAGCTGGGCAGAATATTCTATTGTCATTAGGATTATTTAATAATCTGCATGCTTTGTTGTGAAGAAAGTTTGATTTAGCGAGATTTATTACTGCTTTTGCATGGGTTCTAGCAATTTTAAATTGACTGAGCGATTCAGATGTTTTTGATTTTAAGTAAAAATAAAGGACTTTTGGGTCGCTGCTCTGGCACAGTTGCTGTCAAACCAATTTGGGGAGTCCGATCTTTTAGCGAACTGTTGACTGGGTATGAATAATTCCATACCAGCTTGTATCAAGTCATTAGGCTAATGTGGGACTGGGTAAAACTGATGTTTTTAGAGAGGAAGACTGCCATGGAATATCAGCAAGGTAATTTCTAAACCCAACCCAATCTTCCCTGTCAAAGTGCTATCTGGTCACCATGGCAGGTTCAGAACGGGGAGGTTTGGGGCAACTGACTAATGATGCTCTGATAAGTTTGTGGTCGGGGGATCCAAGTAGTGAAAGTACTTCTATCCTGTACTGATCTGGTTTATTTGTCAAGAATAGGTCAAAGAGAGAGGCGTTATGGCCAGGATTATCTGGTATTCTGGTTGGTTGTTTTACCAGTTGCGTGAGATTAAATGATTCTGCAAACAGCTCCCATTCTAGACCAGTATCGTCAGTCCTGAAAGAATGCGATAACTGTTCCACATTATGAACATTAAAATCACCTATAACGATAATTTCAGTGGTAAGGCTAATGTTAATGTTAGTCAACTGTGTGAATATGGAGTCAAGTACACTGGGTTCTGAAGAAGCATTGGGGGAGCGATTAAATATACAAATATATAAGACATATTAAGTATACAGATATCTGGTAATGTTTAGGTAATCTAGTTTATAATGAATAATAAAAATTAGCAGGTGATGTTCAAAATAGTGTCAACTGCAAATTCAGATCTGATATAACAACATGTGCCACCTTAGTTACGGAAGTTTGTGAGGAGATAGTAACCAGGAAAACTATCTATCTATCTATTGCCAGACGCCCCAATCCCGTTTGGGGTGGCCACAAACAGATCGCCTCCAAGTCGCCCTGTCTCCCGCCATTTCACTGCCCTGCTCCCAACTCACACACCCCTCTCTCATATACCCCTCCACCACATCCCTACATCTCATCCTCGGCCTCCCCCTCCCTCTTCCCACCTCCACCTCACTCACATACACTCTCTTCGTCAGTCTTTCACCCTCCATCCTCTCAACATGGCCAAACCACCTCAGTGTGTTCCTCATAAAGCTTCCTATCACATCCACATCCACACCACAACGCTCCTTTATATCCTCATTCGTCAGCCTGTCTCTCCATGTAACTCCACAGGCTCCTCTTAAGTAACTCATTTCCACTGCTCTCACTCTTGACTTGTGTCCTTCCAACAACGTCCAAGCTTCACTTCCGTACGTTAGAGTTGGTATCACAATACTGTCATGTAGTAACTTTTTCACTTCCATGCTCACTTCCCTGTTTCATATCACTGCTTTCAAAGAACCAGCAACCTTTCTTCCCTGCTGTACCCTTTCAAGAACTTCACCCTCCAAACCTCCATCCTTACTCATCACACTACCCAAGTACTTAAACGTACTCAGATTTTCCAGTTCCTCACCATCCAACCTCGCTGTACATTCGCTGACTTCACCTCTCTCAAAGACCATCACTTTACTCTTCCCTACATTCACCTTTAGATTCCGTTTCTTACACACTCTCCCAAACTCATCCACCAAGCCTTGTAGCTCCCCTTCGTCTTCACTCAACAACACAGTATCATCTGCAAACAACAGTACAGGGAGTTTCCAAACACTATCCTCTCTCACCAAGGCCACTCCAACATCCACTACCCTACCTTGTACCTCTTTTATTACCCCATCCATGTACAGATTGAACAACCATGGAGACATGACACATCCCTGTTTCAACCATACTTTCAAAGAGAAAAATTCACTTAGGTCACCATCCACACGCACTGCAGCCTTCGCACCATCGTACATACTCTTCACAGCATTGAACAACTTCCCATCTACTCCATATATTCTTAACACTTTCCACAATCTTTGTCTATCCACCCTGTCATATGCTTTCTCCAAATCCATGAAAGCCGCATACAACTTCTTTCCCTTCTCTAGAAACTTTTCCATTAAAGATCTAAGAATGAATATCTGATCTACACAACCTCTTCCCTTCCTAAAGCCTCCCTGTTCTTCTCCAACTAATTTCTCTGTTCTTTCTCTAACTCTGTCAATAAGTATCCTACCATACACTTTTCCTATTATACTAAGAAGACAAATGCCCCTATGATTACCACACACTTCTTTTTCCCCTTTTCCTTTGTACAATGGAATAATTATACCTGACTTCCAATCCTCCGGGACTCTACCTTCCTCCCCGGCCAATCTGCACATCTTCCACATCCATTCTACTACTATCTCTCCCCCATGCTTCAGCATTTCACCACACACTCCATCAATTCCTGGGGCTTTCTCCGATTTAACTTTCTTCATTGCTTCCACAACTTCTATCCTACTGATTTCTTCCTGTCTTCTCACCTCCCTCCTTCTCCCAGCCATTCCCCAGCCACTTATACTCGCATTACTTCCATCCTCTATGTTCAACAATTCCTGAAAGTGTTCTCTCCATCTGCTCACTTTTTCTCCTTTCTCCACTAGTAATCTACCATTTTTATCTTTCACTCCCCTGCTAACTTCACTTCCACCCTGTCTTACTCTTTTCACCTCTTTCCAGAACATTTTCTTACAGTCCCTCCACTTTACACTCAAATTCCTTCCAAATTCCTCATCCACTCTCTTCTTACTCTCTCTTACTAATCTTTTCACCTCTCTCTTTCTACATATAACTCTCTCTTCCGCCTCTCAACTTCTTCCACGCCCCTATTTCTCATCCATTCATTGTATGTTTTCTTCTTTTGTGCCACAGCCTGTCTCACCTCTTCAGTCCACCACGCTGTTCCTTGTACCAGGAAAACAAAATGAGGATATGTCAGTAGAGGGAGGGATTTTGGTTTATGTAAGGAACAGGACTAGAGGGAACATAGATTGGAGGGAAAAGTGAACAGAATTCAGATTGGTACCAAGACCACGGATATTAGTGAAACATAAGGCCGAACCTGCGCTTCTCTGCTGACGAGCACGAACAGTATTTGCAACAGCCTCTGTCGGCACTGTCTCTTGATTGCGACCAGAGCAACCCTATGACCCCAGCCCTACCCTGCCGGTGGTGGCAATCCGAGATGCCACAGACTTTGCTGATTATAATGCAGTGGCCATAACTAATGGAGGATGAAAACAGAAGGTATGATATCTAAAGTGTATGTAGTGTGAAGTAGACATTTGGAGGTAGAGGTATTATGAGAACATGTTGGCTTACTGTCTGTGTTAATGAAAACACTGACAATGTTCAGCAAAAGGAAATGGTCAGGAGCAGGTCCTGAGGGCTGGTGAAACGAGAGCTCGAGCTCTCCCAATCGCCAGCTTGCTATCCACCTGAGTATCGCCTTGTTCGGCTGGTGCAACAGTCGAGAGAGAGAGAGAGAGAGAGAGAGAGAGAGAGAGAGAGAGAGAGAGAGAGAGAGAGAGGACAGGAAGGCAGAAGGAAAGTAATATGGAAAAAGAGACAGAGAGATAGGGTGAGGAATAGGAAGATGTAACGAGAGGCAGACTAATGTATATGAGAGTGATACGGAGAGGAGGAAAGAGAGAAAGGAAGAGGAGAGGGGGAGGGAAAGAGAGGGAAAATGAGATTGAAGAGAGAGAGGAAAATATAGGGAGAGGGAGACTGGGCTAGAGGGAAAGAGAGGAAAAGGGAATACTGGACAAGAGGATGAGGGAGTGAGGAGAAGGAAAGGAGTATAAAGGAGTACAAAGAAAAGCAAGTAGCAGCAGATATAATGGTCCTTTCGTGGCTGATCGGTTTAGGGAATGTTATAATTAATAAAACTATTCTTTCAGTTAAAGACAAAGCTAGAAAAGCAAGAAGCTCCCCCCCCCTCTCCAGCCCACCCACCCACCAAACCCTTCAGTCGAAGCCGACAGGAAATAGCGAGAAGGACCACCATGCAGCATGGGAAACCTGTCATGAAAATTTCATTAGGTAGCGGGAAAGAAAAAACTTATTCTACACAATCTGAAAATGAAACTAACATTAAGTTAACATTATGCAGGGACGGGAATTGTTTTCACTCGGTTTGTTTGTCTGTCTGTCTGTTTGTTTGTTTGTTTGTTTGCGTCAGTTGATAACTTTATGCAAAAACTATTGGTGCGATTTTCACTAAAATAACAGGGATGATGTGCTATGACCTTCTCATCCCCTGCTTAAATTTTTAGTCAAATTAAGCCAAGGCCCAGGCTGTAGGCCTCCCAAAAGTAAAAAAAATAGTTTTTTGGCCAAAACTCCTTTCAAATTCGTCATATAGATATGAAACCAAAACCCAAAGGTACATTTGTCAAATCTGCATGCTATTACATGCCTCATTACCTCAGGGGGGTCACCCTCCAGTTTGCAGTAGGAGGATCAATGCCAGGTGGGTCGGGCCTTAAATTTCAAATGTGCATAAAACTGTCACACCCGATTAACTCCAAATTTGATATGTGACATCTCTGGCTAGATACGTTGTTGTGTTTACACGTCAGCATTAAAATGACTGCCGAGGAAGGGCCTGCTGTACCTTGGCACCAGATCTTCTATATCTATCTATTGCCAGATGCCTTAATCCCATACAGGGTGGCCACAAACTAATTGTCTCCACGTCACCCTGTCCCCCGCCATTTCACTGCCCTGCTCCCAGCTCACACACACCCTCCCTCATATACCTCTCCACTCCATCCCTCCATCTTTTTTTTTTTTTTTTTTAATGTGTTCGACTCAGGGCATAGGCTTCACAGCCTGCTATCAAGGCCCAGCAGTCCTCCTACATACCATACACCTCTACATGTCACCACTTCGGCGCTAACACCCACCGTCCATATTGAATACATGCTAGGGCTGTCTCATACAGGACTGGTGTATTGGTATTAGCGGAGGTATTTTTACGACATGTCGGCGGGTCTTCTGGTAGATCAGTAAAGCCTGATTTAATGAAATTCGAATCCTTAAACTGTTCCCTGCCCCAGCGGGGATTTGAACCTGGGTCCATTAGAACGGCAGGCCACCTCTCTACCGATTGCGCCACGCCTCCCCCTCCTTCTCTCCCCCTCCACCTCATTCACATACACTCTCCTCGTCAGACTCTCACTCTCCAGCCTCTCCACATGGCCAAACCACCTCAGCGTGTTTCTCTAACGCTTCCTATCACATCCACATCCACACCACAACGTTCCTTCACATCCTCGTTTGTCAATCTGTCTCTCCTTGTGACTCCACAGGCTCCTCTCAAATAACTCATTTCCACAGCTCTCACTCTTGACTTCTGTCCCTCCAACAAGGTCCAAGCTTCACTTCCACACGTTAGAGTTGGTATCACAATACTCTCATAGAGTAACTTTTTCACTTCCGTGCTCACTTCCCTGTTTCTCATCATTACCATCAGAGAACCAGCAACCTTTCTTCCTTGTTGTACTCTTTCAAACACTTCACCCTCTAAACTTCCATCCTTACTTATCGCACTACCCAATTACTTAAACGCACTTCATTTTCCATTTCCTCGTCATCCAACCTCACTGTACATTCACTGACTTCACTTCTCTCGAAGACCATAACATTACTCTTCCCTACATTCACCTTTAGAATCCGTTTCTTACTCTCCACCAAGCCTTGCAGCTCCCTTTCGTCTTCACTTGACAACACCAAATCTTGCTTAACGATTTTGTTCTGTGGTTGCATCATCCAAGCTCTGAAGAAAAAAAAAATGTTACATGCACTACAGAAATGTATTATGCAGGAGTGAACATACTTAATTGAAGGTTTGACGACAGATACTTATTCAAGTGATTTTTAAAGGTTAGTACTGTATCACAATTTACTTCATTAAAAGGCATTTTGTTTCATATACTGTATTTACAATTTTATTGAAGAAATGCTTAGTTTCGTGTGTCTGAAATCGTGAATCGATAATTTTATGCCCATTACCTCTTGTATAATATGTCGGATCAACTGTGAAGTATTTAGCGATAGCCATATTATCGTACCTTTTGAATATTTTGAATACTTGAACTGAATGTTCTCGTAATCTATGTTTAGTTAACGTCAAGTGATTCAGGGCTTCTAAACGCTCCTCGTATAGTTTGTTTCTCTATCTAGGTATCATCTTTGTCGCCCTTCGCTGAACTGTCTCAAGTTTATCCATATCTTTCTTTATAACAAGGTGACCAGAACTGAACGCAATATTCCATGTGCGGGTGTACTATGGAGTTAAACAAAGTGAAGATGATATTTTCGGTTTTATAACTGAATGCTGTACCTACGAATCTACTCAATATATTGGCTCTGTACACTGTTTGCTTGGTTTCATTTGTCATTATAACTCCAGTTTTTTTAATGGTTTACACTATCAAGCTGGACATTATTCATGTTATATCTGGCCATTATGATTTTACTGCCAATGTAGCACTTTATATTTCTTAATGCTGAAGTCCATTTGCCATGTTTGAGCTTAGTTAAACCGTTGAGTAAGATCCTTCTCAATCGCCTGCCTCTGCAATGCTGTCAGCTCAGTTACCTACTTTACATGTATTATCACTGGCAAATTTAGAAATCTTACAAAATAATCCTTCATCAGTATCCTTTATGTTTACTGAAGAAAGAATAGGACCTAACACTGAACCCTGTGGCACTTCCCTTGTAATGCCTATCCAGTCTGATTCGTTTTCATTTATTATGTCACTTTAATTTTGTCTGGTAAGCCAATCTTTGATTCACCCGAGCACATGCCACTGAAACTTCGAGTATGTGCCTTCAGCTTCTGAAGGAGACTTTTGTGTGGAACTTTGTTGAAGGGCTCCTGAAAATCAGGATAGACAGTCAACGGATTTAGTCTCGTTGTGTATGTTCAGTATATCGTTGAAAAAATCCAACATATTTGTGAGGCAAGAGCATTTGTTCCGAAAACCATGTTGTGAATCTCTGAAGATATAATTGCTTCTAAGTGTTTGACAAACTTGTCTCTGATAATGGTTTCAAGCAACTTACAACTCACTGCAGATAAACTAATTGGGCGGTAGTGTTCTGGTTATGCTTTGTATCCTTTTTTAAATATTGGGGTTATGTTTGCAAGCTTCCCCTCCTGTGGCACCTTACTGCTCTTTTGTGAAAGGTAAAAAATTTCAGATAAAGGCTTTGATAGTTCATTCTGTAGTTCTCTTAACATGAGCTGAGATATTTTATCCGGCTCTGAAGTTTTATTCTCCTTTTGTATAATAATTGCAGGTTGTACATCGCTTTCACTAACTGTAATATAACTGATTATATTTCCTTCTTTTATAGGAACTGGGGAAACGTCAGGAATCTTACGTATATTTTCTGTTGTAAATACTGATGCAGAGAAGTATTTAGAATTCTTCCTAAGTTTCATCTGCAGTATGTTCTCGATTATCAGTGATTAAGGGTCTTATTGCTGAAGTTATTACCTTTTTTATTTCTGATATAACTGAAAAATTCTATGGGATTTGATATATTAATACTGGCAATATGTACCTCAAGGTTTTTCTTACTTTGCTTAATCAAGTTGTTGGCTTTCCATCAAAGAGCATCAAATTTGGTTTTATCCCTTTGACTTCCGGTGGTTTTATGATTATTGTATTAAAGGTTCTTTGTTAAGGGACAATATTAAATAGCGGAACTCCATCATTTGGGTTTAGAATTTTTGGCAGACCTGTTATGCACTGTACAGACTCGTAACTTTACAGCTGAGCGTTCTCGTAGAACAATTTCCATGCATCATTGATATTTATTTCACCGATGGCTTGCCAATCATTGTCACCTACAATTGCCTCTAAGTTATCCAAATTAACCCTCTTAAAGTTAGGCGTTTTCTCATAACCGGCCTTGACATTGTAATAACTGCATTTAATGTTAAATGTAACTATACAATAATCTATCTATCTATCTATCTATCTATAGCCCGACGCCCTAATCCCGCAAAGGGTGGCCGCAGACAAAACGCCTCCAAGTCACTCTGTCACCCACCATTTGACTCCCCTCCCCCCAACTCACCCCCCCCTCCCTCATATACCTCTCAACTCCATCCCTCCACCTCATCCTCGGTCTACCCCTCCCTCTCCCTCCCTCCACCTCACCTACATACACCCTCTTAGTCAGTCTCTCATTCTCCATCCTCTCCACATGTCCAAACCACCTCAGTGTATTTCTCCTAATCTTTTCAACCACATCCACATCTACCCCACAACGTTCCTTCACTTCTTCATTCGTCAACCTGTCCCTCCATGTCACTCCACATGCTCCTCTCAAGTAACTCATTTCCACTGCTCTCACTCTTGACTTGTTCCCCTCTTGCAAGGTCCACGCCTCGCTTCCATACGTCAGGGTAGGGATCACAATACCATCATGCAGTGACTTCTTAACTTCCATACTCACCTCCCTATTTCTCATCACTGCTTTCAGTGTGCCAACAACCTTCCTTCCCTGCTGTACCCTTTCACGTACTTCATCCCCCAAAGTTCCATCCTTACTCATCACACTACCCAAGTACTTGAATGCACTCACATTCTCCATATCCTCACCATCCAACCTCACTGCACACTCTGTGACTTCATTCCTCTCAAACACCATAACTTTACTTTTGTTTACATTAACTTTCAGCTTCCTCCTCCTACACACTGTCCCAAATTCATTCACCAAACCTTGCAACTCCCATTCATCTTCACTCAACAATACTGTATCATCAGCAAACAGCAACACCGGAAGCTTCCAAATCTCACCCTCATTCATTAGGGCCACCCCCACATCCACTGCCCTACCTTGTACCTCCTTTACGACCCCATCCATATATATATTAAACAGCCATGGAGACATTACACACCCCTGTTTCAGTCCCACATTGAGATCAAAGAACTCACTCAGCTCACCATCCACTCGCACCGTAGCCCTAGCTCCCTCGTACATACTTGTATTAAATTCTCCTCCTGCAGTAAAGTTACTCACTAAATTTTCTGATGTGGCTAAGACAAGACCAATGATGATAGCTTGTGTTAGGATTTTAAAAACTAATATAACAAACTTTCCTGCAAGAGTGTTTATAGGGCTAACTCTTTGTGCAAGGATTGGGGTTCTCCCCATTTCAGTAAGGGTAAATTAAAATCGCCAACTATTACAGTGCTGTGTACAAGAATTTTTGACAGTTTAACTGAAGATTTCATTGTCGATATTGCATGACTGGTTGGGTGGATGATAAATTATCTCGAGTGTGATTTTGTGACAAGATTCATTTCTAAGCTGAAGGCAAATACCATCAAAATTTTCAATGGATTGCTTGGTGATTAAGATATAATTGAATCCTGATTTAATATATGGCAACACACTGCCCCCTGCTCTATCTTTCCTTTTTGCTACTGAAAATGTGATAGTCAGGTAAATTTAACTGTGCTAGAAAATCTTTTCGCTCAGTATTTAACCACGATTCTGTTATACCAGTTACGACATAATCTTTTATAAAGACATGAACCATTAAATCAGAAAATTTATTATGCAGAATACGTGCATTTGCAATAGAAGCTTTAATTTAATTTCCTTTTTGATGTGGAGGCTTATGCTGCCTATAGTTTGAAGAGACATTATGACAAGTGTGGGAAGGAGGTGGAAGGAAACATGGGTGAAATAGAGGTGAGCTTTATTCTCGACTGGTTTCGCCTGTGACTTCTTCTGGGGCACTGAGGGAATAATGCTTGGGGATAAAGCTTAGGAATAAGGCTCACCTCTGTTTCACCCGTGTTTCCTTCTAACTCGTTACCTATAGTGTTATCAGATTGTATGATGTCTACTTTCACCTCCTGTGATGATTGTCTTTCCTTCAGAAAAAATGCACTGCATCATTAAGCATATGACTGAGATGAGTGGAGCCAACGGCATTCAAGTGTAATGCATCGTTCGAAAATAGGGCTCGTTGCTCATGGAAGAGGTTCCATTATCAATGAACTCCATTCCCTCCTGCAAGCAAAGTGATTTGACCCTGTTATTAATACCGAATGCTTTATTGAGGAAGACATTCCCTGCGTCAGTCCATAGGAGTATACCTGAAATTTAAGTATTAGCTTTCTCCTTGTAGCGCAGGAACATCTTTTGGTATTTCTCCATCATCTCCTCTGACTGGGTTTGTACGACATCGTTGGTACATGTATGAATAATGACAAGGGTATAATTTTCTGTGTTCTCAAAACGGTGTCCACAACCTGTCACGTCATCTACTCCTGATCCTGGAATACAAAAGCTCTTTCGTTTAGAGGGTGTCCTGCTGCAAAGTTCCGCCAATTGACCACGGATGATGGAGTTCGCCACACCTCGTGCCTCGTGGGGCTCTTCCTTTATTTCTTCAAGAACCTGATATTTATTGTAAGCTGTTACAGGAACAATGCTTCATTTTCTCGTTAGCCTTGCAGAGAGCTGGGATGCGACAAAGGAAGGGAGAGGGAAACATAGGTTATAGAGACCCCGTAGAGGAGAAGGGTGAGGAAGAGAAGAGAGGGAAAGAGAGAGGGAGAGGAGATAGAGAGGAGGGAGGAGGAGTAAGAGTGAGGACGTGAGAGGAGAGGGAAGGAGACTAATAGACAGGGGTACATGTAGTGAAAGGGAAAGGGATAGACATGCAGAGGAAGACACCTGAGAGAGAGAGAGAGAGAGAGAGAGAGAGAGAGAGAGAGAGAGAGAGAGAGAGAGAGAGACAGACAGACAGACAGACAGACAGAGACAGACAGGCAGACAGACAGAGACAGACAGACAGACAGACAGACAGACAGACATTATTATTTTTTGCTTCTTTTTTTCTGGCCCATCAACCATTGGGGCCGAAGCCCCTGGTCATTAAGGCCGTATATATACTATATATATATATATATATATATATATATATATATATATATATATATATATATATATATATACACACACACACTTCCATGCATACATACAGACACACTTTCATGCACACGTACCATATATATATATATATATATATATATATATATATATATATATATAATTTTTATTTTATTTATTTTTTATATTGTTATTTTTTTTTCTTGGTTTTATATTTTTTATACCTAATATTATAAAGACAAACCTACTCTAAAGACCCTAAAACTAATCACCTAACAGACAAATCGCTAACCTATACTAAGTCCTACAGAGACAAATAGCTAGACGTACGCTAATGGTAAAAATACCTCGACTAACAGAGCACCATCGACTGCAGATATGTAATGCCTTTCTACATTACATACCTGCACTCATCACCTGGTGACTGTCAGTCGAGGCACAACCTAATATACGGGACATCAATATTAGAAAGGGAACCAGACGAATCAGGAACATTTCCATATACGTCAGCTGTCGGCCCTAATTAGAACAACTTAAACATGTTGGTATAAGGTATTTACATAACATGTACAAAAAGTGAAGGACCTCGCCCAACAGACCACCATTGACTGCAACTACCCAATACCTTTCTATATTGCACACTTACACTCATCAGCTGGTGACTGTCAGTCGAGGAACGGGGTTTAATGTAGGGGACATCAATATTAGAAATAGATCAGTGGGAAAGAGGAACTATTTCAAATATGTCAACTGTCAACCCTAATTAATAGTACAATATATACATAATTACAGTCAATAAAAAACAAAACTCTATAATAAAAAAGTCACATCACTCTGATCAGTCCAGTCTCTCGCAGGAAAGCCATCAATTTATCAATCATAACAATGTCCCCATCACCCACGATGGTGGAAAGGGTGAAGGAGACGTCTGCTGCACCGCAGTAATTTATAAGTGAAGCGCGTTCACGAATAAAATCGCCGACAGCGCAGGATGATATGACTGATAGATAAAACCGCATTGCAGATGTCACAATGCGGTGGGAATCGCTTTTTTATATAAGGTTTCATGTGCGTGAGCATGGTGGCATTAAGCCATAACCGCGCCAACACGTTTTCTTCCAGGCGACTGGGACGGTTGGCAGTGGCCCAGTCGCCCAGGTACGGCTTACACGTTCGAATATTTAGTCTGGTCTACCGACCTTGCCACAGAAGATTTATTGATTTCTTTCCGAGAGAGAGACTCGACCGTAGATCACGAGGAACGTCCCAAGTCTCCTCGAGTTCTACAGCTGACTTTGCAAGTACAGTAAGTCAGCCTGCTCATTGCCACAGATGCAACAATGACCAGGCACTCAGATCAGCGTGAATGACTTGTTGCATGAATGTAACTTATTAACGATGCGGCCCTGGATCTCGTGAGAGTCCGTAGTACAAGATGCAGTTGCCTGAAGGGCTGATTTTGAATCTGAAAATATGACAAATGAATCATGCCTAGAATTGAGAGCATAGTCTATGGTTTTGTCAGTAGCAAAGAGTTCGGAGGTAAACACAGATGTATGAGTCGGCAACTGATACCTGAGGGCACATTCGGTCGACCATACACTTGCACCCACACATTCACTCGACTTGGAACCATCAGTGTACAATTGGTGGGACCCCAAGTGACGCATGATGATGTTATGAAACAAGTGGTGGACCTCCGCCTCAGGCGCCTTGGCCTTTGGTGCTGGGAGCCATGATACGTCAACGGTAAAGCCGGGTGGCTCCCAAGGCACTATATTTTTTAACACCAACTTGTCACAGTCACTGAGGTCCACACCAAGCTCCTGAGTCAGTAAGTGGAGGCGAAAGGCAAGTGGCCGACGCACCCCCTGCAGAAGGTGGTGGTATTGACACAGGGGGGTACAGGCCACATTGCCAATATTACTTTTCCTAAATGTTCTTAGTCCATAGGACAAGGCCAGGTGGTCACGACGAATGCGGAGGGGAGGCACATTCGCCTCCACTTCCTTATGAGCTATACGGGTACACCGGACATATCCAAGACACATTCGCAAACATTTATTCTGCAACACGTCCAATCCTTTCAGCGTGGCATCAGATGCTGAGCCATAAGCGTATGCGGCATAGTCTAGCTTTGATCGAATAAGGGACTTATACGCCATTAATAAAGATTTTCTGTCGGTACCCCATGTAGTACCCGCTAGGTACTTGAGGACATTTACTGATTTATCACAACAAGCAAGCAAATTATTAACATGAATTTTGAAGTTCATCCAACGATCAAAATGGATTCCCAAAAACTTTACCGAATTTTGAAAAGATACCGCCTGATTATCCAAAGCTAAACACAAATTAGGTACATTATGAGTCGTAAAAACTACAGCGGCACACTTAATGACGGAAAACTTAAATCCCCACTGCAAGGCCCATTGGTGGACGGAGTCAAGGGCTGCTTGAATTCGCCCAGCCGAAAATTGTGCATTCTGGGAAGAGTGCCATTTTGCACAATCATCAGCGTACAGCGAATATTTAAGATTCCTCGGGATGGGAGCTGATGACAGAAAATCATTGATCATAATGCTAAATAGAGTAGGACTACTGTAAGCACACTTCCCTGTGGCACCCCATTTTCCTGGATAAATATATCTGATGTTATGTTATGGGGCAATTTGACAGAGAAAGTCCTGTCCCTTAAGAAATTTGAAATAAAAATAGGCAAATTTCCTCTTAAACCATAAGCATAGAGCTTCATTAGCATACCGTGTCGCCACGTCATGTCATAGGCTTTATGGATGTCCAAAAACACCCCTATCATGAATTCTTAATTGGCAGATGCCTCTGAAATACAATGCTCCAAATTCATTAAATGATCTAGTGAACTTCTGTATTTTCGGAAGCCACATTGTTGATCATTTAACAAATTCTTCGACTCTAAAACAAAAAGAAGCCTATTATTAACCATTCGTTCCATGACCTTACATAGACAAGAAGTCAACACAATAGGACGAAATGAAGTGGGATTCATAAGACCACCAGCCTCTTTGGGTATCTGTGTGACGTGTGCAAAGTGCCTTGAGTTTGGGAACGTTCGAGACGCCCAAATCTCATTGTACAGTGCTAACATCTTAATCAGGTTGGCCTGATTAAGATGCTGGATCATACCGTACGTGATGGTGTCTGGTCCAGGGCTGGTGTCTTTACAGGATTTAAGGGCAAGGAGCAGTTCATCTAGCGTAAACTCTTTGTTGTACGGGGAGTCTACGTCTTCTGTGGCAAAGTCAATGATCTGTAGCTCAGCCGTGCGTTTATGATGTTGGAAACGCGGATCATAATTGGCTGAGCTACTTACATGAGAAAAACTCTAGGCGAGGATGTTAGCAACGTCCACGGGCTCGTCATAGATGTTATTATTTACCTGCAGGGTGGTCACAGGGATTTTCGGGCCTTTATTATTTAATATTCTTATAGTGGACCAGACTTTACTTAATGGTGTTGTACGAGTCACCGTGGACACAAAGGACCGCCAGGAGTCACGTTTGGCCCTTCTTATTATTCTCCTTGCCTCAGCCCGTGCCTGTTTGGATGCAATAAAATTTCCCTCAGTGGGCTGGCTATCAAAAATCCTGTATCTCCTATTGCATTTTCTTAATGCTTGTCGGCAATCCGGCGTCCACCAATGTGCTCTATGCTTCACATGAACTGTAGAAGTCTTGGGAATAGCAGCCTCAGCTGCGTGTAATATGGAAGTAGTTACATTTTCAACCTTAACATCTATGGTCTCCCCAGATATATCTAAATTGGCGATCCTTGAGAAGGATCCCCAATCTGCTTTCATATAGTAAAATTTTGGAGGTGGAGGGTCCAAAACGATGTCATGTGTATAAGAAAGACAGATGGGTAAATGATCACTTCCCAAGGAGTCATCATAAGGGTCCCATGAGAAATCTTGATGTATGCCAGGGGAGGCCAAAGATGAGTCAATTGCTGAAAAGTTACCAGTACGATCATCTACACGACTCACTCTACCATCGTTCAGAAGACAGAGGTTGGACTGTAGTATTAGGTCAGCTACTTGCTCCCTAAGACCATCGATCCTCAAGCTACCCCATTGATAGTGATAGGCGTTGAAATCGCCAAACACTAATTTATTGTCAGGAAGATGTTCGAATAGTGCATTTAAAGCATCACTATCAATGGGGCCATGTGGAGGACAGTACAGAGAGCAAATAGACAGATATGTGTTATTAAATTTTACTCTGCACACGACAGTTTTCAGAGTAAAATTTAAAATCACTTCCGTTTGTGGGTGTGATTTGTGTGTATATATGGCAACTCCGTGACCTTCATATCTTCTATACGAGTGATAGTGTTTGAACTGTGGAGGATCAGGATGATCCTCCAGGCGTGTCTCCTGTAAACAAACAATGTCTGGCCTGTGTAAGGAAAGCAAGATTGCTATATTTTGTAACTTATTCTCGACAACTCTACAATTCCACTGTAATATAGTGAATGCGACGGTTTAAGATTTACAGGGGTGGCCAATGCTCTTAGTTTTTTTATGCTGCCCGCCAACAGGCGAGTGGCTACCGGGGCACCTTTCCTGGTGCTTGCATGTGGAGCTCTCCATATTCTCGTCAATGACAAGGCTCCTAGACTTCACTGAGGAAGAGCTATTCTTTCTCTCCCTCACTGGACCAGGAGCAGGAAGGACATGAGGACGTGACTGTTTGGTGAGGGTTGTCAAGTTAATCTTGTCAGACTTGTCGCACTTCTGTTTTGGCCGCACTGACTGCGAAGGAGCAGCAGCAGCCTGAGAGTATGAAGTAGGAACAGGGATGTCGGTCAGATAATTGCAATGTACAGGAGGCTTAGACTGAGAGGTAGGGCATGGGGCATGAGGCGCGAATGTAAGATCAGTCTGCGTTTCCACGGTGCACATCACGGGACGGGACACAACCGCCGATGCATAGGAGATATTAGGCTTGGGAGTTGCATGCAACTCCTTCACCTTCTTCCTTGCATCATAAAAGGAAATGCCCTCAGTTGCCTTCACTGTGCAGACCTCCTTCTCCTCCTTCCACTTGGGACAAACCCGAGAGGAAGTGGAGTGAGCACCCTGGCAGTGAAAGCAACATTCAGTCTCTGATGTACAGTTGTCAGCAGAGTGGCCTACAGCCGCACACTTGCCACACACCACGTTCGAAGCTCAACAAGTCTTTTCATGATGTCCGTAGATCTGACATTTTGCACAACATAGGGGGTTCGGGATGTATGGTCTGACATTTACTATTTCGTATCCAACTTTCACATTGGCTGGAAGAGATACTTTTCCAAAAGTCAAAACAACTGTTGCGGTCTTCGTCCTTATGCCTTCCGAAAATCTTGTAATAAATCTGGCCTCTGTTACATCTTGCTGAGCAAGTTCCTGTACGATTTCTTCCTCTTCCATAAGCACAAGATCCCTGCAGGTGATAACACACTTGCAGGAATTCATGGAGTGGGGGATCGTCATCTGGACATCGTAACTGTGGAACTTCCTCAGTTTCAGCAAATCCTTGACCTGGGCAGAATTTATAGTCTTTACCAAGAGATCTCCACTTGCAAGTTTTTAAACTTGTTCCACCTCACCTGCACACCCATCAATCACCTTCTTGATGATGAAGGGATTGAGGCTGGACAGGGGAGTTGAACCAACCGCATGGATCATGACAAACGATGCATTATTTACATTGATATCAAGTGCTCGGGTCCGTGGCCATTCAGTCGGGGGACAGTCCATCCGTTGGTCAGTCGGGGGTCGGTCAGGACTACCTCCCCCCCTGAAGGGGAGGGAAGCAGAAAGGGTGTCTGCCATAGAATCCACTCCCCCCTAATGGGGGAAATGGGAAGGAGGAGAGAAAACAGCCAAAGGACAAAATACCTGGGGTAGAACGGCTATGTCTGAGGTTGCCCTCTCAAACCACTCCAGGGAGGCCCGACCGTGTCTATTCACGCCCCAGAGCGATCAGTGGGGGGGGGATCCCTCCGTGGGCGAGTAAGCAAAGGTAAACTCAGGGTAATGGCACAGACACCTTCTGTACCTAGCTACAGGGAGGGGAGGAATATGAGTAACTAGCTATCCTATCGCACACCAGAAGGGTGAAAAAAAAAAGAACTAATGCCAGTGAGGCAGCCCTAGAAAGCTAGAGAAGAGAGCCAACGAGCATACATTCACTTCCTTCACGACCATGCATCAAAGTCCCCCCAAGAGACAGAGTAATGTATCATTCTCTCTCTCTCTCTCTCTCTCTCTCAAATGCTGCTCCATCCTACTCTTCCGTATCACAAAAGGTTTACCTCCTCCTGTGTTACCATTTATTTCACTTTTAGTGACATTCACTTGTATCCTACCGATGTAATTTTTTATATTCATACCATCACCATGCATTCCTGTTTATCCATTCAGTAATTCCACATTACATCTTATCGCCGCATATGCATTACCTGAACGACTATCACCATGAAACTTTAAAGGAAAGGAAAGAGGGACAAAAACGAAATCGTGTGCATTTCACAATATGAATTGGGTGGGTGGCAAGCTGGGTGGTGAGAGAAGGGGAGGGGAGGGGCTGTAGTGATGTTACTGTTGCGAAATTTCTCCGTCACTCATCATCGCAAATAACACAGAATGGCTTACACATGCATCACAAATTTCTTGTATTCCATTATTGTCTAAGAATATAGTCTGAATTATTGATGTTCTTTCATCATATTATATAATATTTCAATTAAGGCAATTCCTTTCTCTTCCACTGTCCTTCCCTCTTTACCCATACTGTTCTCAACCCCCACACTACAGCACTGCATTACCCGTCAATTCTCCTAATCCCCCGGCACCTCATTTCCCTTTGATGTGAATGATTCGACGATCTGTGCTTTGAAACTCCAGGAGTTCAGACCTTACACAGGGAGTGAGTTTGCAACGCAAAGTGATAAAGCTGGAAACTTGGCCAACTGTATAAAAGGTATGCATTGTGGCATTCGACTCTCACAAGCCAGGCATGGGCCACGGGAAGCTTGCTCTGCTATTCACGTCCAAGTTGAATTTTAAGGCTTTATCTAAATCCTTCAACAAAATATCGTTCCTTGACTAAAATGGTCTGAATAAGGCAAGACCTCCTCCTGTTGATGAGGTAACTGCCATAATAATAATTAGTAATCACACAGCAGCATTGTTTTGTTGTACAATGAACACTTATTCTGAATGACGTAAGATTTTGAGCACGCAAGGTTTCGCGATCATTTTCCCAGACAAGAATAGATTTTCGTTCATGTATATACATTGTTACGGAACAGAGAAAACTGTCCTGCAAAGTTCCAAGTTCAAAACAAAAGAGTTAGGTAAAATTACAAGTTAAAGTTTAATGTTCAAACTAACAACAAAACATTCAGGACTCATAAGGATAATGTAATGGCAAAAAACAGGTTAAATATATGGTTAACTGCAATAGCCTCTATTAACACGAAATTAGCAAGAGTAAATTTATCTAAGTCAGCCCTGATAAAATGAGAAAACCGGCTAATGCTCAGTGAATGCAAGAAATATTATTACAGATATAAAATATTATTAATAATGGCTGACACCCAAAACACATGAATCACAAAAACCTTACTAGGCCTACGAATTAACATATTATGCTATACAGTACAAGAAAAAATGTAATAACACTTATACTCAAATTACACAGCTGCTAGATGGTTGGAGACTTCCTGAGCACTCACAATAATAACAACTGTACAGGGGAGGACAGAGATGGGAACAAAATGAGGAGTAGATCTAAGTGGCCCTTAATGCAGAGACTGAGCTCATTATATAGGGGCCAGCAGAGCTTGATACAACTGTAAGAAGGACGCGCAAATGAAGCCATAGGGGACAAAGAGTTGACAATCCTGCTCTGAACAACAGAAAGAACGACTTACTCTACTATAAGGGTAGAAGGGGGGAGTGAGGTAGAACACGCTCGTGATCAAACATGCAGCATACTGTACGTCAGAATTACACAAAGGATGATGAAATCATAGGCTATGTAACACCTCCCCACAAAGAAAAAAGAAATTTACAGAGGAAATTTCTTATTACTCTAAAACAATCTGTCTAAAGTCTAGATAAGCAATCTGCAATAACATTTTCTTTCCCCTTGATATGTTGTATGTCTAATGAATACTCCTGAAGAAGTAGACTCCATCTTGTCAATCTCCGATTTTTATTTTTAACTTACTAAGGAATTTCAGTGGGTTATGATCGGTATAAATGACTATGGGGTCAAAACCAGAGCACAAATAAAATGAAA
The DNA here is from genome assembly GCF_032717465.1 of Coenobita brevimanus. NCBI lineage: Eukaryota > Metazoa > Arthropoda > Malacostraca > Decapoda > Coenobitidae > Coenobita > Coenobita brevimanus. The sequence continues at coordinate 20,687,908 of NC_137021.1, forward strand.
AATGCTGTAAGCCCAAAATTAAGGCCAAAAGCTCTTTCTCAATAGTTGAGTAGTTCTTTTGAGGTGGAGTGAACTTCTTACTGTAATAAGATACAGGCTGTTCAATACCCTGATCATCCTCTTGCAGCAAAACAGCCCCAGCTCCTGTATCACTTGCGTCAACAGCCATCTTAAAAGGCTTAGCAAAATTTGGAGTAGCGAGCACTGGCTGACTTAATAGGATAGCTTTAAGTTTGCTGAAAGAGGATTCACAATCATCGGTCCAGACAAATTTAACTCCCTTTTTCAGTAGGTCTGTAAGTGGTGATACAAGAATTGAAAAGTTAAGAACAAATCTCCTGTAATAACCTACCATTCCCAAAAATCTTTGTAGCTCTTTCCTACTTTTAGGTCTGGGAAGATCACTTATAACCTGAACCTTAGCTGCTGGTGGTGCAACATGTCCATCACCAATTACGTACCCAAGGTACTGAACTTTACCTTGACCAAACTCACACTTTGATAAATTAGCTACAAGATTAGCCTGAACCAAACGCTCAAGAAATTTACTGACATGGCATAGGTGATCTTTCCAGTTGTCAATGAAGATTAATACATCATCAATATAATCAACACACCCTGCCAAACCCTCTGTTACAACATTCATGAGCTTCTGAAAAGTGGCTGGTGCATTCTTCATACCATATGGCATTACAGAACATGCAAAAGTCTTTCCTAGTGTTACAAAATATGAGATCTCCGTAGCACGTTCAGTCATAGGTACTTGCCAGTATCCCTTTAACAAATCAAACTTACTTATGTACCTAGCCTTTCCGATCTTGTCTACGCAATCTTCCACACGAGGGAGAGGGTAAGTGTCTGTTTTGGTTATCTGATTAACACGTCTGTAGTCGATGCAAAGCCGCTGTGACCCACCTGGCTTAGGGACTAGAGTGACAGGAGAACTCCACTCGCTCTGACAGGGCTCAATCATCTTGTGATCCAACAGGTAGCCAAGCTCCTTCTGGATGAGAGGAACCTTCACTGGGTTCACATGGTAAGGAGGCAGTTTAATTGGCTTTGCGTCTCCAACATCGACATCATGCATCAACACAGTGGTTTTTCCTGGAGTAGCACGGAACACTTGCGGGTACTCCTGCAGTAATGCCGAAAACTCCTGCCTTTCCTCGGGAGGTAGATGAGAAAGCTTAGTCTGGAGATCATTCATGATATCAGGATTCTTCCCCAAACTATCACTCAGGCTCATGCTGCATGGGAGAGCTTCACTTGCAGACTCGGGTGGAACAGCTACAGTGCAGACTGGGTTATTTTCGTCCCGCCTGTGATATAACTTTAGCATGTTGATGTGACAAAGTTGCTTGTTCTTTCTACGATCTGGTGTGGCGATGACATAGTTGACATCACTGAGTTTCTTCTCCACGAAATAAGGACCACTAAACTTGGCTTGAAGAGGTTGCCCATGCACTGGTAGCAGAATCAAAACCTGATCTCCTGGCTGAATGTGGCGTAACCTGGACTTCTTATCATACCAAGTCTTCATCTTCTCCTGAGCAGCTCCTAAATTCTCTCTCGCCAGCTGTAAAGCAGTGGACAGCCGTTCTTTGAAATTCATCACATACTCCAGCAGGTTGACGTCATCTTCCTCCGACAGCCAGCATTCCTTGAGTAGCTTAAGGGGTCCTCTTACTTCATGGCCAAACAGTAGTTCTAAAGGGTGAGAAGCCCAGTGATTCATTTGGAGATTCTCTTGCGGCAAATACAACGAATGGAAGACCTTTATCCCAGTCTTTCTGATGTTCCAAACAGTATTTCTTGAGCATCGATTTGAGTGTTTGATGATATCTCTCCAACGCTCCTTGGGTCTGGGGATGGTAAGCTGAAGACGTGATCTGGGTGATGCCCAACTCTTTCAAAGACTGCTTGAAAACATTTGACATGAAATTACTTCCCCGGTCTGACTGTACCTCCTTGGGCAGACCAAACTTTGTGAAGAACCCTAGCATTTCCTTAACCACGTTCTTTGCTGAGATATTTCTAAGTGGAATGGCTTCAGGATAACGAGTAGCCATATCAATCAGGGTCAACACATAAGAAAATCCTGAAGAAGTCTTAGCAAGAGGGCCCACAATATCCACCAACACACGGGTGAATGGCGCCTCAAAAGGAGGAAAGGGAACTAGAGGTGCAACCTTTTCGGTCTGATTACACTTCCCCACAACTTGACAGGTGTGACAAGACTTACAATACCAGGAAACATCCCTGAAGATACCTGGCCAGTAGAAGTGTTTCAAAATGCGTGCCACAGTCTTCCTCACTCCAAGGTGTCCTGCCAAACTAGAATCATGAGCCACTCTAATGATATCCTGCCTACAGTACAAACACGAGGGATGACAACTTGATGTACAACCTCCCATTCACAGTTGGCTGATGCTGTTGGGGGTCTCCACTTCCTCATAAGTACTCCTGACTTTATATAAAAAAAAAGTAGAAGCACCAGCTGACTCTTCCTCACTGCAAGCAGAGTTAGCTAGACCTTTCAACTCAGGGTCAGCAACCTGCAACTCAACCAACTCTTGACGAGACAAATTATCAACACTACGGGGTACTGCCTCATCTGGTGAGTGGTCCAAATTAGCAAGAAAAGTGTCAGCTAGGATAACATCATCATCATCATTATCCTCTAAGTCACCAGTAACTTTAGACTTAGCCCTAGTGACAACACATGCAGAGAACACATCAGGGACACCACAGTCCTGGGCCGCAGCCACTGGCTCACTAGACAAATGAGGGGCTGGACACACTTGACTTCCACCAATATCATTTCCAAGTAAGAAAGTTACACCTGACATTGGGAGTGTCTCAACCAACCCAACCATAACGGAACCATTAACAAAACCAGACTCTAAATTCACTCTGCACAGAGGGACAGAGAAGTAATTATTCCCTACACCTTGTAAGATTACAGTTTCATCAGAGGAATTAACATTAGAGCCTAGAACACTGGCCAGCATAAGGGATTGGCAAGCACCTGTATCACGATATATTTTAACTGATTTCCTGTCATTACTGTTCAGAGGACTGACAAAACCATCAGACAGGAAATTAGCACATGAACTCTTGAGAGTGTCACCCACGTTACTGCTCAAAAGAGGAGCTCCATCATGAGAATTTAATTTACCCCTCAAAGCAGGTTCAGTTAACTCAGTTAAAGAATTCTGGGAACTCTCAAGGGTGGACACTAGACCAATTGACTGAATATTTAAAGACTCCTTTTTGTTCACATCATGCTGTCTCCTGAAACATTTCTCCGTAGTATGACCAAGCTTACTACAATAAGTACATTTACTTTTCTGAAATCTAGAGGTGAAGCTGGTATTTACTTCCTGAGAAACATCATCTTTGTTCTCTTTCCTGTTACCTGTACTGTGAGTAGAGGCAATGTACTTACTCTCAGCTTTCCTTTTTTCTTTAGAATATCTCTTGTGAGTGAGAACATATTCATCACCTAAAACTGCAGCATCAAACAAATTATCTATTCTTTTCTCATCAATATATAGGCTTACATCTTTATTAATACACCTTTTGAAGTCCTCCAACAAAATCATCTGCTTAAATTTATCAAAATCAGAATCCACATTCTTAGAATTTAACCACTGCTCTAACAGATCTTCTTTGATTTTTTCATACTCAACATGGGATTGGTTTTCTTGCTTATAAGTTGTCCTAAATTTTATTCTATAGGCTTCAGGAACAAGCTCATAGGCCTTAAGAATCAAGCTCTTAACTACATCATAATTATCAGATTGATCCTGAGGCAAAGATGCATAAGATACTTGAGCTTTACCGGTGAGAACAGTTTGAAGGAGTACTGGCCAATACTCTTTGGGCCAATTAAAACCTGTAGCTACCCTCTCAAACAACTGAAAATACTTTGTTAAATCAGATTCATTAAAAGGAGGGACAAGTTTAACATTTTTAGCCACATCAAAATCATCAGAGCTAGATGATCCATTTCCACCTTGTTTCATGCGATACTCATGGTCTGCCTGAGTCCTAGTAAGTTCAATTTGTGCCTGAGCCTGTATCTGTGCCTCCTGAATACGAGCCTGAGACTCAGCCTCCTTAGCCTGAGACTCAGCCTCCTTAGCACGTGCCTGAAACTCAGCCTCCTTAACACGAGCCTCCTGCAGAGCTAGCTGTAACTTAGCTATTTCAATCTGCGTTTGCTCATTTGGAGGAGTTACATTAAACAAGCTTTTATTAACCATGCCAACAATTTGTTCTTTAGAATGATGAGAGTGAACTGCAATTCCCAATTGTTGAGCAACAAGCTTAAGTTCATTCTTTGTTCTGTTTTCTACATCACACACTGTTTGCACATTTGACAAAAAATCTTTGGCTTCATCAAGCGTAGTAATAGTAGACATCATGAATAAATCAGAGTCACAAAATATCAAGCAATATCCTTATGATAATATCCTGAATATCCTGATAAGAGGTCGCCAAATTTATGTTACGGAACAGAGAAAACTGTCCCGCAAAGTTCCAGGTTCAAAACAAAAGAGTTAGGTAAAATTACAAGTTAATGGCTGAAGAGTCACACTATCGTGACAATGAAATAGGATACAAAAACCAACACTGGCAGACGAAAAAAGATGTATTCCAAACAGTTTCGGCGACAGCTGTCGCCCTCTTCAGTGGATCTACAGACCAAGAGTGGTACATACAAATGCCGAGAAGCTGCTTATATGCAGGGTGAGGACACGTTTTCCCAACCACACCTGATGTGACCTCACCTGACTCTCCCTCTACTCTGTCCACGACCTGAGTGAGGGATTACAAGGGGCGGCAAGGACCTTGCCACTAATCCTCTCATCACTGGATCTAATTTATACATTCCTTCACCATGGTTAAAATTATTATATCTCTCTATACATACAGCTTCCACAATCCTACGTTTCTTATAGTTACTACATTTGTACAATATTTGGCTAGAATTCCAGTCGATTCTATGGTCGTTTTCCGAAGAGTGAACGTACCCAGTGCAATTTGTATATACATTATTATTCATATCACCACAGTTCCACTAAAATGTCAGTTATTTCTTCTATGTTCCTTAGAGCACTCAGAATTAGTAGTCCCCAACATCTGGATACGGAAAACGCCAAGATATGGAAAATATTTTTAGATCTAAAATATCCCAGTTGGTTTATAAGGCAAGCGTATTTTAAAGCCAGAAAAGCCTTTTTTGTACCTAGATCAACGCCACAAAGTCGGCAAAATAAGCCATACGTCACGGTTCCGTATGTATCAAATCTTAGCTTGGTGAAGTCTGTGAGTCATGATTTGGATGTAAACATTGCATTTAGATATACTTCCACCTTAAGATCAATGCTGGTAAAGAATAAACCAATTAGTAACAAAACTGCAGGGGTATACAAAATTCCATGTAGAGACTGTGATTTGGTTTATGTTGGTGAAACGGGAAGGGATTTGGACACTCGCATTAAGGAACACAAGTATGCTTGTAAGATAGGCAACATAAATAACGCAGTGTACGTTCACTCTTCGGAAAACGACCATAGAATCGACTGGAATTCTAGCCAAATATTGTACAAATGTAGTAACTATAAGAAACGTAGGATTGTGGAAGCTGTATGTATAGAGAGATATAATAATTTTAACCATGGTGAAGGAATGTATAAATCAGATCCAGTGATGAGAAGATTAGTGGCAAGGTCCTTGCCGCCCCTTGTAATCCCTCACTCAGGTCGTGGACAGAGTAGAGGGAGAGTCAGGTGAGGTCACATCAGGTGTGGTTGGGAAAACGTGTCCTCACCCTGCATATAAGCAGCTTCTCGGCATTTGTATGTACCACTCTTGGTCTGTAGATCCACTGAAGAGGGCGACAGCTGTCGCCGAAACTGTTTGGAATACATCTTTTTTCGTCTGCCAGTGTGGGTTTTTGTATCCTATTACAAGTTAATGTTTACGAGTAATGCTCAAACTAACAACAAAACATTCAGGACTCATAAGGATAATGTAATGGCAAAAAACAGGTTAAATACAGTATATGGTTAACTGCAATAGCCTCTAGTAACACGAAATTAGCAAGAGTAAATTTATCTAAGTCAGCCCTGATAAAATGAGAAAACCGGCTAATGCTCAGTGAATGCAAGAAATATTATTACAGATACAAAATATTATTAATAATGGCTGACACCCAAAACACATGAATCACAAAAACCTCACTAGGCCTACGAATTAACACATTATGCTATACAGTACAAGAAAAAATGTAATAACACTTATACTCAAATTACACAGCTGCTAGATGGTTGGAGACTTCCTGAGCACTCACAATAATAACAACAGTACAGGGGAGGACAGAGATGTGAACAAAATGAGGAGTAGGTCTAAGTGGCCCTTAATGCAGGGACTGAGCTCATTATATAGGGGCCGGCAGAGCTTGATACAACTGTAAGAAGGATGCGCAAATGAAGCCATAGGGGACAAAGAGTTGACAATCTTGCTCTGAACAACAGAAAGAACGATTTACTCTACTATAAGGGTAGAAGGGGGGAGTGAGGTAGAACACGCTCGTGATTAAACATGCAGTATACTGTACGTTAGAATTACACAAAGGATGATGAAATCATAGGCTATGTAACAACATAAATTCTGTTTGTTTCGTTTATTCACTTGTTTTAGTTTGATTATTAGTTTATATTTACCTACTGTGCAGTAGTAAAACAATCTCAGAATAGTATCATCTCTCTCTCTCTCTCTCTCTCTCTCTCTCTCTCTCTCTCTTCCTTTGCTACGGTACGTTACTGCTTAAATTTTCACTTAATTTGGGTTCAGTTAGTTATACTTTGTGCCCCATCGCTTGTAGCCATCTTGGTACTGCCCATACCCCGTACATTCTTACTTCTGTTTTTATCCTTATATAGCTCTTGCTCGCTATGAGACTTCATATAAGGAAAAGAGTAGCATCCTGGACCCCCAATGGACGTCATGTGACTGAAGGGCAGTGTTGCCAACCAGTGACAACCAAAATTCCCCACAGTTTCAGGCTAAAATTCCCCAAAATTCTCCATTCAGTAATATTATAATCTCTAATTATTATTGTACAGTTTCAGTCTAATAGACAGATTATTGCAAACATATTAAGAAGAAATGGTTATTCACAACTGACTGATTAAAATACAGGTTTTTCTACTTGTGTATCCTATTATTTCAACGGAAATAAATACAATGGCTATAGAGTAATGTACTTTTGGGGGGGTTATGACGAACATTAAGCATGCGGTATCAACAATATACTCTTGGACAGTGTTACACTTCTCTTATGAATGGTAGGAACAATATCACCCATACTGCTTTTGGGTTAGCCTTGGAATATGCAATATGCGAAACAAATATAGCTTATTCTTCATCAAAGTATCCTTGAATTATGAAGAAAAACATTACACAAACTAACATCACTCAAATTACTCGAGTTAGCTTAGGGTATGTCTAATTTCTTTTTCTGTACAGTTAAATCTGGACAGGAAAAATAACAATGGGTACAGTTTGTGGAAGGCATAATTATCATTATTATTATTCAGCTGATCTCTGCTGCTGCTGCTGTTGTCACCAATTTTCGTTCATTCGTATGCATACGAAATATCGACTTTATTGGTGAAAAACAGATGCACTATTGTTTTATTTTGGAATATATAAAGTCACTCTGAAATTACGATATTTATGTATAACCTATTTCAATTTCTACAGCTCAATTTATCGGTTAAGTATCCTGCCATTGGCAAAAATTCCCCAAATTGAAAGCCGATTTCCCCATTTCTCCATTTGTACCCCGAATTCCCCAAATCTGGGGATAAATTCCCATGGTTGGCAACACTGCTGAAGAGATATTTGCCGTTAACTAGTGACATTTGGCAGTATAATAAGGAAGCACTACCCACCCTTTACAAGCCATGCACAAGTCAGTCTTTTTCCGCATATGAACGAGGTAATATATGGTTTTCCTCTCGTCCTTTGTCTGGCTTTGTGTTATAAGAGGTTAAAGTTTAAAGAATCGTAATAATTACATTGCAATAATATGCATTAGAGAGAGAGAGAGACGTTGGTCTAGGTGTCTGTTGGTTGCTGGCTGATAATTGGGCCACGGAATTTCGCATGGAGAATAAAAATAATGTTACTCATTGCCATGGTGATACCAAGAAAGCTAAAGGTGGTTTCTTCCTGATATGTCCACTGGAATGATAGAACTACTGCGCACCAGATTTTCCAAATATTCCTATCTTTCACGGATTAGCTGCCAAATGAAGATATGCAGTTATAAGCAAAAATATTTGCATGATTAGCTTGTGTTTGCTTTTTTCATTTTATTGGGGATGGGGGTGATGGGTGAGGGGAGGTTAGCATTTCATTCCATTCCCTTCCTGACCCAGGTTGTGTTTCTTCGTGTCTCTCAGTGCTATTTTTAACCGGTAAAATGTGCTTTGTGTGAGTGTGACGAGTGAGCTAACGAGAGCCACGTTATCACTGATTATTATTTCTTTTTGACGGTAGATGAACAATGAAACATATACTGGAACGAGAGATATTCTTTCATATACACCCATGCACACCCACACCCACACCCACCCACACACACACACACACACACACACACACACACACACACACACACACACACACACACACACACACACACACACACACACACACACACACACACACACACACACGCCCCCAAAACACAGTCCTATAGAAAACTCGAAATTCAGAGGGTTCCTACATCCTTATGGGTAAGTTTTTAGTAAATAAAAAATTTGCTGCCAGGAATGATTCAAGGAGGGGTTCTTTAGAATTAACTGGAAAGAAAATAAGAGGCTGATGGATCTGGACTATGCTGATGATATTGTACTGACTTGAGGCAGTATTTATGAAATGCAGAGGGTGCTTCATTCTTTGGTGGAGGAAAGAGAAAAAATAGGATTGGTAAAAATATTGTTGAAAAACAAATTATTAAAATTAACGTGGAGAACCAAATCGATTGTGTAATTGGGAATAAGGTGGTGAAGAATGTAGAAAATTTTAATTATCTGGGAACGATTGTATCATCTAACGAATCATTAAACAATGAAATTGAGGAGAGGATTAGACAGGCTTGGCGAGCTGTTGGAATGTTGAAATCTGTTTGGAATAATAATATGCTTTCGGTACATACGAAAATAAAAATGTACAAGTCCATGGTTAGCCCAGTTTTAATTTATGGGCATGAGACATAGTACAGTACAATTGCAACAGATCAGAAAGTACTAGGGTTTGAGAACAAAATGCTGAGAAGGATTCTTGGGGTAAAGTGGCAAGACAGAGTTACAAATGAAAGAGTAAGGGATATTACGAGAGTGGAACCAGTTGTTGAATATGTGAGACTGTCTCGCTGGAAATGGCTGGGGTACATATATAGAAAAGAAGGCAGTTTAATAAAGGATGTGCCAGAGTGGACTGCTAGAGGAAGAAGAGGCAGAGGTAGTCCGAGGGAAACCTGGATGAGGACAATGAAAAGGGAAGCAGGAGAGGAGTGTTGATGGGACCTGAAGGAGATGGCAAGAGACAAATATTGGTGGAGTGAGGTCATCGAGGCCCTATTCATCCCGTGGGGTGCCACGGGAAATGATTAATTGATTGATTGATTGAATGTATCACATGCGGAAAGAATTTCAACTCTTCTTCACATAGAAGTAAACTTATTAGCTTCTACTTAACATGACGACCGTGTAGGGCCGAGTCGGTCTGGGCCGCTCATTTCCTATCTTAACCGAGAGTAAACGTCACTCGCTTGCTTCGGTCGCTAGCTCGTAAAAAATTTTCACTGCTTTTCATTCATGATTAGATTCATGTGTATTAAGTGTCCGATTTGCAGGTAACATTTCGTTATATGAACTGTAATAGTCATAGGCTGCTCTTTTTGATCATACTATTGTCCATCTTGCACTGATGTTCTCATTTTTACCAAAAGCTTTTCAACCAACAGCGACGCACAGGTAAGTGAGGGCAAAGGGTGCCCACCATACACTCAGTGTAGGACAGGCTACCCTCAGGTGACTCTATCCTGAGTGAAAAGACAAATGGTTTCCAATAAGACAGATCACTATTTGCTACGTTGGTGGTGATCATACAGCCAACACCACGTGTTCCCTGTCTATTGTGGAAGTGACGAAATGGAATTGTGGTGGGTTGGTAAATAATCCATTAAACATGCACAAAAAAAGACAAGTGAAGAGTCTCCGATTTGGACGTACCATCAGCTGACGGCCAGGTCCAGACATTGGACATTTTATGGACAAAGACTTAGAATGTGAGAGGCGACTGTAGAGGTTGATGCATATGCAAATTAACTAAGACCGATTGGAGAGGCAAATGTGTAAAAGAAGGAGAGCTTGTACTTGAGGTCTGTGTGCTGCAATAGATGCATATAAAAAAAAGTGAAAGAGGGGGTATGAACTGCTGTGGGCATTTTTTGGGGGTGAAATGAGTGTGAAGTGGAGAATGTTGTAGGTGGTGAGGTGGTTGTACAGTGCGGTGTACCAACTCAAGCTCAGGGAAGTTTTTGTGTCCTTGTGGACGCCTGTGAAAGGAATGCCAGTATCTTCTTCTGGAACCAACTGATCTACTAGTATACGTGGCAAATGATAAGTGTGGGGGACGAGTTAGTTTTACATAGTACAGAAACTGAGTATGTGTTTGTGGATGACTGAATGAAAATATTTATGCTTGGTTCTAGAGCGCATTTGGAGGCAGTAATATCACGCACAAAAGCGTAAAGGCGATGAATGAACAAAAGCTGGGGGAATCATTAGTTGCAAAGAATGCAGAGAAACTGTAGTTAGGGGAAAAAAGAGATGGAGTAACACAGAGGGGTGGATGTGAGTGGGCAGGTATTATCTGAGGTAGGTGAAGGAGGCGGAAGGTGTCAGTAAGGTGTTTCGAGCAGAAATGTGTGCTGCATATGTAGTGTAGAGATAAAAGGAACAACGTGGTGCAATGAGGAGGCGAAGTGAGCTGTGGAGAAACGGAAAGAAGACATAAACTGGATGGGAAGTGGAGGGATTGAGAACAGAAAAATGGCAGGAACCTGTATGCTGAGAGAAGGATAAAGGTGAAGAGCCTAGTGAGACAGAAAGAAGGAATACTTGAGGATTAGGGAGGATATCTGAGTGCAAAATGGAGGAAATATATGAAACTGTTTTAAAAGTAGATACAGAAGGTAGGACACAGTGGTAAGTGAGGTAACAGAGTGGTGAAAGATTAAAAATGTCAGAATGCTACGAGAGAAATTAGAGAAAGTGGTCAAATAGAGAAAACATTTTAATGAGTTTTTGAAGGAGTGTAATGGATGCAGGAGAATGAAGAAGTTGATGGAGTGGACTTTCTGACCACCATGTGGTGGTGGTGAAAGTCAAGGTTCAAATGTAATGGAGGAATAGAAGGAGGGAAGGACAGGAAGAAGTAGTCGATACAAAGAAGGTAGAAGGGTTGCAAGTGAATAGAAAAAAGGGCAGAATATAGGAGAAAAGTGGAACGGCGATTGAGTAAATATGTATAGGAGCAGCTGGGGAAGGTGGACGGTGCGTGCAAGATACAGAAGAAATTTGTGCAGCATGTGAAGTGGTGTGTGGGGTGAAGAAAAGACGAAAGGGGGTGCAAGGAACGGCATGGTGGAACGAAGAAGTGAGACCATTTGTGGCTCAAAACATGAAGGAGGAAGCTGACAGACGGAAAAGAGAGTTTTATGCAGAGAGGAAGAGAGAGAGGTGAAAAGATTAGTAAGTGAGAGTAAGAAGAAAGTGGATGAGAAATTTGGAAGGAATTTGAATGTAAAGTGGACGGAATGTAAGAAAATTTCTGGAAATGGGTAAAGAGAGTAAGACGGGGTAATTAAGAAGTTAGTCAGGGAGTGACGGATAAAAATGGTAGATTACTAATGGAGAAGGGAGAAAAAGTGAGCAGATGGAAAGAACACTTTCAGGAACTGTTAGACATAGAGAATGAAAGTAATGTAAGTATAAGTGGCTGGGGAATGGCTGGGAGAAGGATGGAGGTGGGGAGAGAGGAAGAAATCAGTAGGATGGAAATAGTGGAAGTAATAATGAAAGTAAAAAAAAAAAAAGTCCCACGAATAGATGGAGTGTGTGGTGAAATGCCGAAGCATGGGGGAGAGATAGCGGTAGAATGGATATGGTAGACGTGCAGATTGGCCTGGGAGGAAGGGATTGGAAGTCAGGTATAATTATTCTCCTGTACATAGGCAAAGGGGAAAATGAAGTGTGTGGTAATCATAAGGGCATTTGTCTTCTTAGCGTAATTGGAAAAGTGTATGGAAAGATGCTTATTGACAGAGTTAGGGAAATAACGGAGGAATTAGTTGGTGAACGTCACGGAAGTTTTAGGAAGAGAGGAGATTGCATAGATCAGATATTCATTCTTTGATCTTTAGTGGAAAATCTAGAGAAGTGAAAGAAGTTGTATGCGGCCTTCAAGGATTTGGAGGAAGCATAATTTATTGTAGGGTGAATAGGCACGGAATGTGGAAAATGTTAAGAATATATGGAGTAAATGGGAAGTTGTTGAGTGGGGTGAAGAGGTTGTATGGGGGGACTAAGACTGCAGTGCGTGTGGATAGTGAACTGAGTGAATTTTTTCTATCTGAATCTTGGATTGAAACAAGGATGTGTCATGCCTCCATGGTTGTTCAATCTGTATATAGCTGGGGTTATAAAAGAGATAGAAGGTAGGGCAATGGATGTTGGAGCATCCCTAATGAGTGAGAGCAGCTTTCGGAAACTCCCTGTTCTGTTGTTTGCAGATGATACTGTAATGTTAAGTGAAGATGAAGAGGAACTGCGAGGCTTGGTGAATGAGTTTGGAAGTGTGTGTAAGAAACGGAATCTAGGGGTGAATGTGGGGAAAGGTAAAGTTATGATCTTCGAGAAAAATGAAGAAGACACTCGATGTACAGTGAGGTTGAATGATGAGGAAATGGAAAATGTGAGTGCATTTAAGTAACTGGGTAGTGTAATGATTAAAGACGGAAGTTTGGAGGGTGAAGTGCTTGAAAGGGTACAACAAGGTAGAATGGTTGCTTGTTCTTTGATAGCAGTAAGTAGAAATAGGGAAGTAAGCATGCAAGTAAAAGAGTCTCTGCATTACGGTATTGTGATACCAACTCTAACGTATGGAAGTGAAGCTGAGACACTGTTAGAAGGACAAGAGTCAAGAGTGGAAATGAGTTATTTGATAGGAGCATGTGGATTTACATGGAGAGAGAAACTGACAAATGAGGAAGCGAAGGAGCGTTGTGGTGTGAATGTGGATGTGATAGAAAGCGTAAGAGGAAATACACTGAGGTGGTTCCCATGTATAGACGATGGAGAGCGAGAGACTAACTAGGAGAGTGTATGTGGATGAGGCGGAGGGGGGAGAGGGAAGGGGAGGCCAAAGATGAGAAGGAGAGATGGAGTGAAGTATCTGAGAGAGGCGGGTATGAGCTGGGAGCAGGGCGATTTGTTTGTGGCCACCTCTTAGGGGATTAAGGTGTCTGGGAATAGATAGATAGACAGTTTTTTAACAGAACGGAAAAACAATGCTTGTACGAGTATTAATGGCCTGGGAATGGCTGAACGAAGAAAGACAAAAGACAGGGGAAAGATCAGTATGATGGACATGTGTGAGACACTGAAGAAAGTCAAAACTGGGAAAGCACCAGGAGTTGCTGAAGAATGCGGCAAAATGTTGAAGTAAGGGAAATATACAGTGACTGCCAGGATGGAAAATGTGCAGACTGGCCTGGGAGGAGAGTAGAATGCCAAAAGACTAAAATTTTCATGTTATTGTTCCTTTTTTACAGGTAAACGGAAAACAGAAGTATGTGTGGCAGTAATAGGGGTATTTGTCACCACAATGTATTAGGCAATATAATTTTCGGTTATTTGTCGACAAAACTAGTATCAGTACAGAGGAATTGGTTGGAGAGGAATAAGAGGATTGTTGGCAGGGAAGGGGGCATAGGCAGGTATTATGTCTAAGATTTATGGTGGAAAAGTATTTATGGATGAGGAAACTGACAGATTCCTACAGAGATCCTTGACATTTCTGGAACATGATAAAACAACTGAGAGGAAGGATGAGAATTCAGTTCTATATTCACTAAAACGGAGGAAAAATTTATGAAGAAGAGAAACAAGAGGAACATCTGGAAAGATTTTACAAAGCATTCTCCAGTTAAGTGATGAAGAAAAATAAGATTTCTATGATGATCAAGAAGAGGTTGTGAACGAACTCTTACATACCAATATACACAGATTCTTACTTTACGATGGCATATGTGTCAAGACTCAATGATGAAAACTAGGTAAAAAGAAAACTAACTGTATACAAAATAGAACAAATTGTTAATAACATGAAAAATAATGACCCTGGAATAAGTGGTATTAATAAAAAAACTTTTTATCGAATTACCATTACCGGCTGTGGAACACAGGACAAAAATATAGAGTGCCTCGTTATCTGCAGGCTACTTTCCAAATAGGCCCAAGGAAGCTAGCATATATTTAATTCCAAAACCTAGCAAGTCACCTCTGTTCCCTACCAATTATAGACTAATATCGGTCCTAGAAGAACTAGGGGATGTTTTGGGGAGAGCAATTAAAAAAAAAAAAAGACTAGAGTACCATCTGAATGAGTGCAGCATATTAAGAACAAACCAGCATGGGTTCAGAGAACAGCGTGGAATCTCCAGCACTACAACCATTATTTACGAAATAATATTTCTAGTAGTGCCTAACTGGGACCAGTGTTATCTTGCCCTGTGGGATAGTTTAGAAGTGATTGATAAAGTATGGTAGAATTGCTTTAAATATAAATTACCTGAGTTAAATCTACCAGAACATCAGTGACTTCCTTGAAGACCGAGTGGCCAAAATTAGACTATAATCCATCATATGACCACTACTAGAAATAAAGAGCGGTGCACCAAAAGGTAGCATACTGTCTCGCACACTCTACACAGTCTACACACGCGTCTTACCTGAACCTACTGCCCAGTGTCGAGATATATGTTATGCTGACGATATCACACAAATAACAACATATTCAGGAATTTAAAGATGATTAATGGCACTAAGAACAGCCAAGGAAATAGAAGGAGTATCGGTTTTTGAGGGGAAAATTGGAAATTTAACACCAACCATAATAAATTTAACCTAATTCCCCCAGCAGTCCAAAAGAAAGATGATGTAATAGCTGGAGGAAAACTGATAAAATAGAGTGCAGAAGGAAACGTGCTAGGACTTAAAATATGCACTAGAAGCATGACAAAATATGTCATTGATATAAATAAAAAAGCATAACTAGTTTTAAAAACCACATGGCTATTTGACAAATGAAGAGATATAATTTAATTCCACCTTGCAAAAACATTTGCTTCCCATCTCAGAGTATCCCCCAGTACCACTAGTAACGATAAATAAAAGACTGATGATAAAACTAGAGACTACAACGATGTGCATATACAGTAATAAAAGATACCCTTATCCAGTGAACACAGAACTTCATATTTTGGCTAAGAAAATACATTATGAGTGGTGTAAAGAAACACGAGTTAAGACAGAAATTTATTCCTGACTAGTTTCGCACAGAGGCTTCTGCAGAGGAATGAACTTTACCCTGGGTTAGTCGGACTTATATGGTCGGCTTCTGAATCTAACAAACAATAAAAATAATACAAAAAGAATAGCTGACGTGGTGTGGTCTCAAATAGCAGCGCAGATGATCAGGTCAGAGAGGGAAAGGTTACGGACCAATCAGCGACCTGCAGACTGTGTGATCCAACAGCCGGCTATATTAGTCAGACTGACCCAGGGAAAAGTTCATTCCTCTGAAGAAGCCTCTGTGCGAAACTAGTCACGAATAAACATCTGTCTCAGACTCGTGTTTCTTTACACAACTCATGTACATCTGTCATAATGTCTCAACAATGCAGTATATAAAAAACTTTTTGAAAGAGCTAAACAAAAATAATCTTAATTTACTATAGAGAAGCAGAGTTCAAAACAACATTCAGTTACTGGGAAATCATATTGATCATCTATCTATCTACTGCCAGGCGCCTTAATCCCATACGGGGTGGCCACAGAGAAATCGCCTCCATGTCGCCCTGTCCCCCGCCATTCACTGCCCTGCTCCCAGCTCACACCCTTCTCTCCCATATACCTCTCCATTCCGTCCCTCCATCGCATCCTTGGCCACCCCCTCCCTCTCGTCCCCTCCACCTCACTCACATACACCCTCCTCGTCAGTCTCTCTTTCTCCATCCTCTCCACATGGCCAAACCACCTCAATGTGTTTCTCCTAACTCTTTCTATCACATCCACATCCACACCATAAAGCTCCTTCACATCCTCATTTGTCAGTCTTTCTCTCCATGTGACTCCACATACTACTCTAAAATGACTCATTTCCACTGCTCTCACTCTCGACTTGTGTCCCTCCGACAAGGTCCAAACTTCACTTCCATGCTTTAAGGCCCCGTCACACGATCAGTGGGCAAGTGTGGTGGCCGAGGATGGTGCCGAAGAGCTTGGTTCAGCAGGAATTTTGTGCCGTTGATGAACCTGCTCGAGCAAGGATGGTGCTTCAGTGCCGCACGTCTACACGATTGTTTTCCACTCATACTCCGCTCCCATGCTGAATCATCATACTTGCCCACTGATCGTGTGACGGGGCCATTAGAGATGGTATCACAACACTGTCTTGTAACTTTTTTACTTCCATGCTCACTTCCCTGTTTCTTATCACTGCTTTCAAGGAACCAGCAATATTTCATCCTTGTTGTACCCTTTCAAGCACTTCACCTTTCAAACTTCCATCCTTACTTATCAAACTATCCAAGAACTTAAACGTACTCACATTTTCCATTCCCTCTTCATCGAACCTCACTGTCCATTCACTAACGTCACTTCTCTCGAAGACCATAACTTTACTCTTCCCTACATTCACCTTTAGATTCCGTTTCTTACACACTCTCCCAAACTCATCCACCAAGCCCTGCAGCTCCCCTTCGTCTTGACTTAACAACACAGTATCATCTGCAAACAACATTACAGGGAGTTTTCAAACACTGCCCTCTCTCATTAGGGCCAACATCCACTGCCCTACTTTGTATCTCTTTTATAACCCCATCCATGTACAGATTGAACAACCATTGAGAACTCACACATCCCTGTCTCAACCCAACCTTCAAATAGAAAAATTCACTCAGTTCACTATCCACACGCACTGCAGCCTTAGCACCCTCATACATACTCTTCATAGCATTCAATAACTTCCCATCTACTCGATACATTCTTAATACTTTCCATAGTCCTTGTCCATCCACCCTGTCTTATGCATTCTCCAAATTCGTGAAGGCCGCATACAACTTCTTTCCCTTCTTTAGAAACTTTTCCACTAAAGATCTAAGAATGAATATCTGATCAACCGAACCATCAAGTAGTAAAATTCACTCGGTTCACCATCCACTCGCACGGCAGCCTTAGCACCCGTATACATACTCTTCACAGCATTCACCAACTTCCTATCTACTCCATATATTCTTAATACTTTCCACAATCCTTGTCTATCCACCCTGTCATATGCTTTCTCTAAATCCATGAAGGCCGCATGCAACTTCTTTTCCTTCTCTAGAAACTTTTCCACTAAAGATCTAAGAATGAATAAATGATCTACACAACCTTTAGCCTTCCTAAAACCCTCCCTGTTCTTCTCCAACTAATTCCTCTTTTATTTCCCCAACTCTGTCAATAAGTATCTTACCATAATCACTTCCTATTACACTAAGAAGACAAATACCCCTATGATTACCACACAACCTTCATCTTCCCCTTTCTCTTTGTACAAGGGAATAATTATTCCGGACTTCTAATCCTCCGGAACTTTACCTTCCTCCTAGGCCAATCTGTACATCTTCCACATCCATTCTACTACTCTCTCTCCCCCATGCTTCAGCATTTCACCACATACTCCATCAATTCGTGGGGCTTTCCTCATTTTGACTTTCTTCATTCCTTCCACAACTTCCATCCTACTGATTTCTTCCTGTCTTCTCATCTCCTTGATTCTCCCGGTCATTCCCCAGCCACTTATTACAGCATTACTTTCATTCTCTATGTTCAACAATTCATTAAAGTGTTCTCTTCATCTGCTCACTCTTTCTCCCTTTTCCACTAGTACAGTAATCTACCATTTTTACCTTTCACCCGCCTACCAACTTCATTGCCACCTTATCTCATGTTCTTTCCAGAACATTTTCTTACACTCCCTCCACATGACACTCTAATTCCTTCCAAGTTCCTCATCCACTCTCTTCTTACTCTCTCTTACTAATCTTTCCACCTCTCTCTTCCTTTCTACATATAACTCTCCCTTCCGTCTCTCAAATTCTTCCACGCCTCTATTTCTCATCCATTCATTACATGCTTTCTTTTTTTGTGCCACAGCCTGTCTCACCTCGTCATTCCACCATGCTGTTCCTTGCACCCCCTTTCGTCTTCTCTTCACCCCACACACCTCCTCCCATGCTGCACATATTTCTTCTGTGAATATCTTGCACACACCTTGCACGTCCCCCATCTGCTCTAGTCCATATTTACCCAATCATTCATCCACTTCTCATTCATATTCTGCCTTCTTCTCATCCTCTTGTAACCTTTCCACTCTCCTTGCATCTACTCCTTCCTCTCGTCCTTCCCTTCTTCTACTTTTCCATTTTACCTGGACCTTAATTCTGACCACCACCATGTTGTGGTCAGAAAGTCCACTTCCCCAGCCTCTATACGCTCTTGCGTGTATTACACACCTTCACATCCTTTCATCCACACACACATAATCATTCACTGTCTTCCTTTCATTCAGTTCACCACCCACCCTTCTCATCATTCGCCATGTATACATGTGGATCATTTTGTGCCTGAAGAGGGTATTGGCTATCACCAACCCCTTCCCGGCACAAATGTCCACTAAAGGACTGCCATTCTCATCTATCTCAGCAGGCACATCCCACTCACCAACTACTCCATCCACCTTCACATTCTGTACTTTACCATTCATATCACCAATGAAAAACACTCTCATTCCTTTAAGACTTTACCATGCTCCCTTCCACATTTGTCGAGAACTCTTCTCCCACTCTGCTTGCACGATCTTGCACTGGTGCATAGACGCACACAATCGCCCACATTTGTAGTCCAACTTTCAATCTTGCCCACACAATCTTTGAACCAACTGATCCATACTCTCTTATACTCTCCTTCATCTGTTACTCACAACAATACATGCTTCTTCTTTTGCCCTCTCATTCTCACGTACTCCTGCACATATACCCAATCCATACTCCCATTCTCACTCACTCCCTCATAAACACAACAATTGGTTCCTGTCAGTCCTAAGTAAAATGCAAGAAGGAAGGCTACATCCACTGTATACGAGGTATACTATGAAAACATCTGATTAATAACCAATTCTGAAACCCCCAAAGAAATTTTTAAAAAATCACAAAAATTTATTAGACTGATCTTGTTCGAGAGTCATCTTATAAATCTATCTATTTGGCTATTGTCAGACGCCTTAATCCCTCATACGGGGTGGCCACAAATAAATTGCCTCCACGTCACGCTGTCCCTCGCCGTTTCACTGCCCTACTCCCAATTCACACCCCCTCTCTCTCATATACTTCTCCACTCCATCCTTGCATCTCACCCTTGGCCTTCCCCTCCCTCTCTCCCCCTCTACCTCACTCACATACACTCTCCTCATCAGTTTCTCACCCTCCATCCTCTCCACATGACCAAACCACCTCAGTGTGTTTCTCCTAACTTCTTATCACATCCACACCCACACCACAATGTTCCTTCACATTCTCATTTGTCAGATTGTCTCTCCACGTGACTTCACAGGCTCCTCTCAAATAACTCATTTCCACTGCTCTCACTCTTGACTTGTGTCCCTCCAACAAGGTCCAAACTTCACTTCCATACGTTAGAGTTGGTATCACAACACTGTCATGTAGTAACTTTTTCGCTTCCATGCTCACTTCCCTGTTTCTTATCATTGCCTTCAAGGAACCAGCAACCTTTCTTCCCTGCTGTACCCTTTCAAGGACTTCAGTCTCCAAACTTCCATCCTTACTCATCACACTACACAAGTACTTAAACGTACTCACATTTTCCATTTCCTCATCATCCAACCTCACTGTACATTCACTGACTTCACCTCTCTCAAAGACCATAATTTTACTCTTCCCTACACTCACCTTAAGATTCCGTTTCTTACACACTCTTCGAAACTCATCCACCATGCCTTGCAGCTCCCCTTCGTCTTCACTTAACAACACAGTATCATCTGCAAACAACAGTACAGAGAGTTTCCAAACACTGCCCTCTCTCATTAGGGCCACTCCAACATCCGCTGCCTTACCTTGTATCTCTTTTATAACCCCATCCATATTCAGATTTAACAATCATGGAGACATGACATATCCCTGTTTCAATCGAACCTTCAAACAGAAAAACTCACTCAGTTCACTATCCACACACACTGCAGCCTTAGCACTCTCATACATACTCTTCACTGCATTCAACAACTTCCCATTTGCCCCATTTATTCTTAATACTTTCTACAATCCGTCTCTATCCACCCTGTCATATGCTTTCTCCAAATCCATGAAAGCTGCATACAACTTCTTTCCCTTCTCTAGAAACTTCCATTAAAGACCTAAGAATGAATATCTGATCTACACAACCTCTTCCCTTCCTAAAGCCTTCCTGTTCTCCGAATAATTCCTCTGTTATTTCTCTAACTCTGTCAATAAGTATCCTACCGTATACTTTTCCTATTACACTAAGAAGACAAATGCCCCTATGATTATCATTCACTTCTTTTTCCCCTTTCCCCTTGTACAAGGGAATAATTATACCTGACTTCCAATCCTCCGGGACTCTATCTTCCTCCCAGGCCAATCTGTACATCTTCCACATCCATTCTACTACTCTCTCTCCCTCATGCTTCAGCATTGCACCACATACTCCATCAATTCGTGGGGCTTTCCCCATTTTGACTTTCTTCATTGCTTCCTCCGCTTCCATCCTACTGATTTCATCCCATCTTCTCACCTCCCTCCTTCTCCCAGCCATTCCCCAGCCACTTATACTCGCATTACTTTCATTCGCTTTGTTCAACAATTCATTAAAGTGTTCTCTTCATCTCCTCACTTTCTCATCCTTCTCAACTAGTAATCTACGATTTTTATCCTTCACTCCCCTAATAACTTCATTGCCACCCTGGATGACTCTCTTTACCTCTTTCCAGAACATTTTCTTACATTCCCTCCTCTTGACACTCAAATTCCTTCCAAGTTCCTTATCCACTGTCTTCTTACTCTATCTTACTGATCTTTTCACCTCTCTCTTCTTTTCTACATAAAACTGTCTCTTCCGTCTCTCAACTTCTCCCACACCCCTATTTCTCATCCATTCATAATATGGTTTTTTCTTTTGTGCCACAGCCTGTCTCACCTCTTCATTCCACCATGCTGTTCCTTGCACCCCCTTTCGTCTTCTCATCACCCTACACACTGCCTTACAGTACATGCTGCACATATTTCTTCTGTGAATATCTTGCACACACCTTGCATGTCCCCCATCTGCTCCAATTCATATTTACCCAATCACTCCTCTACTTCTCTCTTATATTCTGCCTTTTTCTCATCCTCCTGTAACCTTTCCACTCTCCTTGCATCTATTCCTTCTTCCTGTCCTTCCCTTCTTCTATTTCTCCTTGATGGTGGTCAGAAAGTCCACTCCCTCATTCTCTGTACGCTTTTGCATCCATTACACATCTTTGCATCCTTTCATCCACACACACATAATCAATCACTGCCTTCCTTTCATTCAGTTCACCATCCACCCTCCTCATCATTCCCCATGTATACCTGTGGATCATTTTGTGCCTGAAGAAGGTATTGGCTATCACCAATCCCCGCCTGGCACAAATGTCCACTAAAGCACTGCCATTCTCATCTATCTCAGCAGACTTTACCATGCTCACTTCCACATTTGTCTAGAACTCTTCTCTCACTCTGCTTGCACGATCTTGTGCTGGCACATACACGCACACAATCGCCCACATTTGTAGTCCAACTATCAGTCTTACCTACACAATCCTTGAGCCAACTGATCCATACTCTCTTATATTCTCCTTCCATCTGTTACTCATAACAATACACACTCCTTCTTTGCTCTTTCATTCTCACCTCCTCCTGCACATATACCCCATCCATACTCCCATTCTCTCACACTCTTACCTCCTCATTTAGTATCAGTTAATCCACATACATCCACTTTTGCACCCTCAAGCACCTGGACAATCTCTCTCTTTCACCTCATCATTTGCACCCCTTAATTCCACGTCGCCATCCGTATCTTGTCCTTTGTTTGGTCCTTAGTCGTTATCTTTTGGTCAGTCCTGGTCTGAGGCTTCTTGTTCGTATTTTTAGTTAGCTGTTTTCCAGGGAGGGGCACTAACCCTCCACCAAACCCACTTCCTGTCACGTAGGGAACACGTGTCGGATGGTTATAAGGTTACCACCCGGCATTGTACATGCTTTCCTGGTTTACAGGAAATCATTTGGCTTGCCACTCGATGTAGAGCTACGCTACAAACAGGGTACCACTACACTAAGTGGGTGGATGATGGGTGCCCCCACCTACCACTACCATTTACAGTGATCCTGTATATCATTATGTATAAACTTAGAATAAGAACTTTACAACTAAACCTGCATGTGCAAACAACTGCCTGCATGAACTGGTGAATGAGTGGGTTAGTGAGTGTGTGCACTACATTGACCCGCCCCATCCTGACCACTTTTCCACCACTGACTCCTCCCAATCCCAACCATTTTTGGAATTGTTTTTTTTTTTTTGGCTCAAACTTTTTGGTGAGAAGCATCGAAAATTCATAGAGAAATAGCTCACCTGAGGTTCAAAATACTCAATACAGGTAGGAGTACCTCCTTACCTTACTGGGTTTTCTAACAGGCTGGCACCAAAGAAAACGAGTTCTATGGGAGGATAACTTTTTAATACCACTCATAAACGGTATTTATTTATTTACTTGGTACGAATTTTTATGTAGTACGAGAGTATATTGGTTTTCAAGCAGTAATATAGGCATTATAAGCATTGTTTCAGTCACCAACTCATCAACATACCTGACCTTTTTTTTGCCACATTACCTGATCATCATTTCTGACTGTTTCTTCCTCTAATGCTATGTAAAGTTTGTCCTCCACATTGTCATTGATTGGGGAATCACTCTGGCCCTGAATTTCGTACTGTGGCATGACATGGCTTTACTGGCCAGGTCACTGATAACAGGTGAATTGCTGAGACAATGGCGTGCAGGGGGGGGGAGGAGGTCATGCTGGGTAAGGCATTGTCCCTGTCTGGCATCTTGTAGAGGAAGGTGTCACGTGTATACATACCAAAAATCACTTGCAAAAATTGAAAATTGTGCAAATTAGGGACCTTGCAATTGATTCGCATTTATGTACATCGACGGGATTGGCAGTGACAAAACATGTGGACGTTAAAGAACGTCGACGGGACGCTGCGGGTTAATGTGCGAATTAATAAAATGCAGACCTTGATGGATGAATAAGGGAATGTATGGAAAAAGTATGGAAGGAATATGTGTGAATGGTGAATTTTTGGATTAATGTTTGTGTCGAGTGTCAATGCTGCAACACAGCACATGGTTTCTGTATGTGGTTAGAAAGAGAAATGTACTGTACACAAAAGAATGAGGGACGGGGTGAGAGAACGACTGAGAACCTTCTATATATATGGAAGTGTATGAGTATATACGAAACATAGGCAATGCTACACTGTTGCAACCCTCCATATGACCAAGCATCTATACATCACCTCCCTGCGCACTTAACCAAGCTCATAACGCCCCCTCCCCCCAGTTTCTTTTTAAGGTGGGTGCCTTGAAAAAAAAAAAAACTAAGACAACATTCTACCTATCAAAAGGCGCAAGTTCACTATAAGACACATAACCGTGTGAAATTTCATGACTCATAGTGTATACTTTCTGAGTTCTGGCCCAGAAACGAAATCTCAACACCCGGCTTGATGCCCTGCCGCCCGGCTCTATAGACGGACACTTATAGATCCCAGTGATAACAACATCCTCCCTCTGACTTCGTCAGGTGGAGAGTAAAAAGTAGCATGGGCAATGCTGTACTGTTCAAACCCTCCATCTGACCAATCACATACCCTCCACCTCCCTCCTCAGCCCATAATGGATCTCCCCCCCTTCCCCCTCTGTATAACAGAGACATTAAAACTTAAAAATTTCAGTAGTTTATCCAATGGAATAATGAACTTATGAGCAGATTTGATGAAATTATGGGAATAATAAACTCATGAGCAGATTTGATGAAATCATGATGTCATTTTGTTCATTTAGGCAGCCATTTATTATGATTACATAATAGGTACAGTTATGAAACTTCAGACATAATTAGTTATTCATATAATCATTTACCATGTACAATTTCTGCCTCCTAGGTATAATAGTAGCAAAGTTTTAATAGAAAATGCATTAAAATAATTAGTTTTATATATTTTTCCAGTTTAATAACATTATATAATCTCACTGCATTCTAACTACCAAAAGGTACCAGGAGGCATAATAACACATATTCCTGGAGAGTCTGAAGCCTGAAACTGTATTAGTTTGTGAATCCTTGCCCAGAAAGGAAAATTTATTTATTTTCTTTTGTTTTATTATTCTCAAAAGAAAAAGAGAACTACTAAGACAGCATTCTATCTATCTAAAGGCACATGTACACTGTAAGACAAATAACCTGCGGCTCAACTCAACGAACGGACACCCATTGATCCCAGTAACAACAACATCATCCTCTGACTTTGTCATGTGAAGGGTAACAACTTCCAGTAGAAACTGTCTAATCATTCAGTACTGAACATTACCTGGGCCATTCAGATTTCTTGTGTAGGTCGTACTGAAATTTCTGAGAATTTTTTTTTAACTTTTTTATTATTAACCCATGGATGCCGGGCAATAATCTACTCGCGCGTCACCTCAGTAAGGAAAAAAAAAAAAGCTTTAATTCTAACCTTAATATCTCAGAAACTATAGCAGTTAGGGAAATGAATTAAAGACCATGTTAATCATCAACTCTTCCACCTGCGAATGAAAGTATCCCTAGGCCTGTAAGTCACTGCATTTATATATATACATATATATATATATATATATATATATATATATATATATATATATATATATATATATATATATATATATCTATATATATATATATAATCAAATCAAGAGTCTGAGGAATGAAAGTGATACTTTTTTTTTTTTTTTTTTAAGATTACGAGGGTGGGGGGTGGGGCGAAAAGAAAAAGTGCTAGTTAGAGAGCACTGTGGTGTTGATGTGGATGCGTTGGAAATTGTTAGAAGTATGCAGAGATGGTTTAGCTTTTGTGATGAGAACAGAGTTTAAGAGTCTGACGAGTAGAGTATACATGATTGAGTTGGAGGGCGAGAAAGAGAGAACAAGACTGAGAATAGAGCTTAGTGATGGGCAGCAGAGGTTATGGACAACGGTGGTGTGAGATGATTTATTGCCTGATCAACGAGGGCTGGGTGACGTGTAGGCAATTAATTTGCAGTCAACCACTCCGGGTTACCCCTGGAATAAGGTATGAGGCTACAGTCAAGTGATCTTTGAGTGACCTTAACACTTGGCCTTATTTAATATATCTATTAGCTTCATGGGCTACAAATCCAGCAATTATTGAAATTACGTTCCATTACGTAATTATTTTTAAAACCTCTTTTGCTGTAATCTTTATTACCAAAAACTTTCCTGTTCTGGGATAATGACCCTCAGTTGCGAACCTTCAGTTTCTGAGATTAAACGAATGTAATGTTCAAATCAAAGCCTGAAAGATTCTTCAACACACACACACACACACACACACACACACACACACACACACACACACACACACACGCACACGCACACACAAATAAAAACAGAAAATTATAACTTACCTCAACATCAATATAGTTGCTCAGCACTAGCTTCTTGGCCTGCGGATGACAGTCCATAACAATATGAATGATATTGTTCCAACTGATGTTTCTGTTGGCATTTTCCTGCCATGCCTTTTTTTTTTTTTTTAATTGTCTTTATTCAAATGAAATCATCTTCATATAGTTAGAATATAGCCGTCTTCAGATTCAGTAGTTAGAACATACTTTATAAACTTAACGGGTGAAAGCTGTGGCCTACATACATATATATATATATATATATATATATATATATAGAGAGAGAGAGAGAGAGAGAGAGAGAGAGAGAGAGAGAGAGACTATTATTAACCCTCAAGCTGGCATCTGTAACTGTCGTTTTACAACCCGCAATACATATCTTACCTAACATCCATCCATCCTAGAGAAGGGATGGTAAGTCTTCATAAAGAATTTAGTAATAATAATGAAAAGGAAAATTTTTGTACTATTACTACAATTACCACTACTACTACAACTGCTACTAGTACTTTTGCTGCCACTACTACTACTAGTAGTAGTACTAACAGCAGTAGTAGCAGTAGTAGTAGTAGTAGTAGTAGTAATAATAATAATAATAATAATAATAATAATAATAATAATAATAATAATAATAAAAGCAGAAGATATAATAAATATAATATACTGTACTATGTTGACCTCACCATGAGCAAAGAGTTCCTAAGCTTCGTTAGGCTACTCATTTTGGACATATAAGGCAAGGTTGGCCTGTCTCACTTTACCCTGAGTGGCATTATGTGAGCATAATAATAATGATAATGGTGATGATGATGATGATGATGATGATGATGATGATGATAATAATAATAATAATAATAATAATAATAATAATAATAATAATGGTAATAATGATAATAATATTAATAATAACAATACCACCCACTTAGTGTAGTGGTACTCTGATTTTCGGGTAGTTCTACAACGAGTGGCAAGCCAAACGATATCCTGTACACCAGGAAAGCATATACAACGCCGGGTGTTAACCTTATATCCAACCAACATCTGTTCCCCACGTGACAGGAAGTGAGTTGGCGGAGGGTTAGTGCCCCCTCCCCGGAAAACAACTAACTAAAAATACGAACAAGAAGCCTTGGACCAGGACTGATCCAAAGGTGACGACTAAGGACCGAACAAAGGACATGGCATGGATGGCGACGTGGAATGTAAGGGGTGCAAATGATGAGGTGAAAGAAAGAGAGACTGTCCAGGTGCTTGAAGGTGCGAAAAGGGATGTATGTGGATTAACTGATACTAAACGGTGAGGTGAGAGTGAGAGAATATGGGAGTATGAGTGGGGTATATACGGGGGAGCTGGTTAGAATGAGAGGGCAAAGGGAAGGAGTGTGTATTGTTGTGGGTAACAGATGGGAGGAGAATATAAGAGAGTATGAATCAGTTGGCTCAAGGATTGTGTGGGTAAGACTGAAAGTTGGACTACAAACGTGGTCGATTATGTGCGTGTATGCGCCAACGCAAGATCATGTAAGCAGAATGAGAGAAGAGGTCTGGACAAATGTGGATGAAAGGAATGAGAGAGTGTTTTTGATTGGAGATATGAATGGAAAGATAGGGAATGTGAATGTGGATGGAGTAGTTGATGAGTGGGGTGTGCCTGCAGAGATGGATGAGAATGGCAGTGCTTTGGTGGACATTTGTGCAAGGAGGGGGTTGGTAATAGCCAATGCCCTCTTCAGACACAGAATGATCCATAGGTATACAATGAGAAGGGTGGGTGGTGAACTGAACGAACAGAAGGCAATGACTGACTATGTGTGTGTGTTGATGATAGGATGAAAATGCTTGTAATGGATGCAATAACATATAGAGGTTGGGGGAGTGGACTTTCTGACCACCACTTGGTGATGATGAGAATCAAGGTCCAAATGAAATGGAGAAATACAAAAAGGAGTGGACAGGAGGAAGTAGTTCATACGAGGGTTGTGGAAACGGTACAAGAGAATGGAAAAGAAATGCAAAATATAAGACAGAAGTGGAGGAACGATTGGGTAAATATGAATTGGAGCAGATGGAGAACATGGAAGGAGTGTGCAAGATATTCACAGAAAAAATCTGCAGCATGTGAGGTGGTGTGTGGGGTGATGAGACGACGAAAGAGGGTGCAGGGAACACCATGGTGGAATGAAGAGGTGAGACAGGCTGAGGCACAAATGAAGAAAGCATATAGTGAGTGGATGAGAAACAGGGATGTGGAAGAAGTTGAGAGGCCAAGGATGAGATGGAGGGTTGGAGTGGAGAGGTATATGAGAGAGGAGGGCGTGAGCTGGGAGCAGGGCATTGAAATGGCGGAGGACAGGACGACATGGAGGAGATTTGTTTGTGGCCACCCCTTACGGGATTCAGGCATCTGACAATAGACAGACAGATAGATGATGATGATGATGATGATGATGATGATGATGATAATAATAATAATATTTTTTTTTTTTAATAACAGAACAGAGGAAGGAATAACAAATGAATAAAACAAAAAACAAATTCATGCACCAGATTACTGGTGTCCGCTGTTCATAAAATATCTGTAACAGTTAGACTTGAACAGCAGTAGGTTGAAGTCTGGAGGGAAACAACTCTGGGGAAGCGAGATCCAGAGAGATACAGTTCGGGGAATGAAAGAATTCTGATAGGCAGAAGTTCTGCAGTATGGCTGACTGACATTCCAGTCATGATCGCTGCCAGCTGCCCGTGTAGCACGAGGGAAGGCATGGAGAGGTGGCATCATGGACGCAACTTCGTCTGAGCATTTGCTGTAGAAATATCTGTAAAATAATGCAAGGGAGGCAACATTCCTTCTTACTTGTAGAGGAGGTAGTTTATTAGTAATAGCAGTGTTATTAATAATTCTAACAGCTTTGTTCTGAATTTTGTCTACTTGTTTTCATGCAACCTCTCCACACCCGCTCCACAACAGTGAGCAGTATTCAAGCTGTGAGCGCACATGACTCATATAAATTATAACTTACTGCTCGTCAGTGAAGAAGTTACGTACTCTGTACAATAATCCAAGTTTCTTTGAGGCAGTTTTAGCAAGTGATCTGACATGAGAGGTCCAGCTAAGGGCATTGTTAACCGAGGCGCCGAGAATTTCAAAAGTTTTGGAAATGGGAATATTTGTAGCACTGAAGGTAATATACGATTCTGGCAATACCTGCCTATTAGTAAAATGTATATATTTTGTTTTACTAGCATTAAATGAGACAAGGTTGTTTTGTCCCCATTCACTGATTGTAGCTAGATCTTGATTTATGGAGATGGCTGTACTGAGGTGAGAGTTAGAGATATCGAACTTTGCAAATGGATGTCTTAGTGTGAATGAACTATGAAGTGTTAAGTCAACTGCATATGAATGGATGGGATTGTGGGTGACAGATAAGAGATCATTAATATGAATGAGGAACAGGGTTGGTGCCAGAACTGATCCCTGCAGCACGCCGACATTAACTGAGTGGAAAGGAATATACATCATCTACTTTTACTCTTATTTTTCTATTCCTGAGATATGAGGAAATCAAAGGAACAAAAGAGTTTGGTCCATAGCAAGGGAGTTTGGACAACAGGGAACGGTGCTACACTCTGTCGAAAGCTTTAGAAATATCCAGGGTTAATGCATGAGTTTCACCATATAGGTCAACTGATTGATGGATGGTATGAGTTAGGAGATTGAGTATGTCAATGGTGGATCTTTCTTGGAGAAAACCATATTGTCTATCACTAATTAAGTTGTTGGATTCAAGATGTTTAACTATGTGCTTATTAATTACAGTTTCAAAAACCTTACCAAGAGAAGATGTGACAGCTATTGGTCTGTAATCAGAAGGGTCAGAGGAACTTCCTTTCTTTGGAATTGGGTGGATATTGGCTTCTTTCCACAAATTAGGGAATTAAGAAGTACGTCTGCATAGTCTGAATAATTTTGCAAGAACAGAGGCAAGTTCTGGGGAACACTTTTTCAAAACAATTGGAGGGATTCCGTCTGGGCCTGGAGCTTTGTTGGTAGGTAAATTGTCTAGGATGGATTTCACGTACCTTGTCTGTATCTTAAGTGGAACAATGTCGGGAGAGGCAAGTTCTAGTGCTGGGACATTCTGGCTGGCTTCCTCTAAGGTAGAATTTCTGGCAAATGTACTGGCAAAGATATCTGCTTTCCCCCGCGGGTCATTTGTAATGTTGCCATCTGGAGATTTTAGTGGAGGATGGATGATGACTTGTTAAAGTTATTATTGAAAGAATTGAGAGTTGACCAGAATAATCTATTGTCATTAGGGTTGTTAAGTAGTTTTGATGCTTGGTTTTGGAGAAAGTTTGATTTAGCAAGATTTATTACAGCTTTTGCATGGTTTCTAGCAATTTTAAATTGAAAGAGTGATTCAGATGTTTTTTATTTCAAGCAATAGTTATATGCTGAAGACTTTTGGGCTGTTGCTCTGGCACAGTTGCTATCAAACCATTTTGGAGAGTTCGATCTTTTAGTGAATTGTTGACTTGGTATGAATAAATCCATACCAGCTAGAATTAAATCGCAAATGTGGGACTGGGTAGAATTGACATCACTAGAGAAGAAAGACTGCCATGAAATGTCAGCAAGATAATTTCTAAATTCATCCCAGTTTGCCCTATCAAAGTGCTATCGGGTCACCCTAACAGGTTCAGAATGGGGAGGTTTAAGAGGGCTAAGTAATGAGGCTTTGATGAGATTGTGGTCAGAGGATCCAAGTGGAGACAATACCTCTATCTTGTACTGATCTGGATTATTTGTCAGGAACAGATCCAAAAGATGGGCATTATGGTCTGGATTATCTGGTATTCTGGTTGGTTGCTTTACCAGTTGTGTGAGATTAAACGATTCTGCAAACAGCTCGCACTCTAGACCGGCATCGTCAGTCCTGGCAGAATGCAATAACCATTCAACATTATGTATGTTAAAATCACCCAAGATGGTAATTTCGATGCTAAGGGCAAGGTTAAGGTTACTCAACTGTGTGGAAATGGAATCAAATACACTGGGTTCAGATGAAGCACTGGGGGAGCTATAAACTACACAGATATATTTGGTGATATTTTGATAGTTTAGTTTATACAGTGAGTAATCAAAACTGAGTGAAGTGAAGTTTACAATGGTGTCAACTGCATATTGGGATTTGATATAACAACAGGTGCCACCCTTATTACGGAAGTTTGTGAGGAGATTGTAACCAGGAAAACAATATGGGGATATTTCAGTAGATGGTGAGATTTGTGGTTCTGTGAGGAATAAGGCCAGAGGAGATATAGACTGTAGGAAAAAATGGACTGAATTTAAGTTGGTATTAACCCCACGGATGTTGATGAAGAATATGGCGGTATTTTCACTTCTTCGCTGACGAGCATGGCCTGAAATCGCACTAGTCGCTGCTGGCACAGTTGCTTGATGGCGACCGGGAGGACCCTGTGCCGCCAGCCCTATCCTGCCGGTGGTGGCAATCCGAGGTATCACCTCTTTTGAAAGTAAAACTGCAGTGGCCATTTCTAAGAGAGTGGAATAGAGGTGTGATGCCTTATGTGCATGTAGTGTAGTGTAGACAGTTGAAGGTAGAGGTATTAAGAGAGTATGCTGGCCTACTCTCTGTGTAAATGAAAGCACTGAAAATGTTCAGCAAAGGAGGATGGTCAGGATCAAGTCCTGAGGGCTGGTGAAATGGGAGCTCCAGCTCTCCCTATCACCAGCTTGCCATCCACCTGGGGAGTACTGCCCTGTTCGACTGGTGCTATATTAATAATAATAATATTAATAATAATAATAAACAGGGATGTGTCATGTCTCCATGGTTGTTCAATCTGTACATGGATGGGGTAATAAAAGAGGTACAAGGTAGGGTAGTGGATGTTGGAGTGGCCCTGGTGAGAGAGGATAGTGTTTGGAAACTCCCTGTACTGTTGTTTGCAGATGATACTGTGTTGTTGAGTGAAGACGAAGGGGAGATGCAAGGCTTGGTGGATGAGTTTGAGAGAGTGTGTAAGAAACGGAACCTAAAGGTGAATGTAGGGAAGAGTAAAGTGATGGTCTTTGAGAGAGGTGAAGTTAGTGAATGTACAGCGAGGTTGGATGGTGAGGAATTGGAAAATGTGAGTACGTTTAAGTATTTGGGTAGAGTGATGAGTAAGGATGGAGGTTTGGAGGGTGAAGTGCTTGAAAGGGTACAGCAGGGAAGAAAGGTTGCTGGTTCCTTGAAAGCAGTGATAAGAAACAGGGAAGTGAGCATGGAAGTGAAAAAGTTACTACATGACAGTATTGTCATACCAACTCTAACGTACGGAAGTGAAGCTTGGACATTGTTGGAAGGACACAAGTCAAGAGTGAATGAGTTATTTAAGAGGAGCCTGTGGAGTCACGTGGAGAGACAGGCTGACGAATGAGGATATAAAGGAGCGTTGTGGTGTGGATGTGGATGTGATAGGAAGCGTTATGAGGAACACACTGAGGTGGTTTGGCCATGTGGAGAGGATGGAGGGTGAAAGACTGGCGAAGAGAGTGTATGTGAGTGAGGTGGAGGGGGGAAGAGGGAGGGGGAGGCCGAGGATGAGATGGAGGGATGGGGTGGAGAGGTATATGAGAGAGGGGGGTGTGAGTTGGGAGCAGGGCAGTGAAATGGCGGGGGACAGGGCGACTTAGAGGCGATTTGTTTGTGGCCACCCCAAACGGGATTGAGGCGTCTGGCAATAGATAGATAGATAATAATAATAATAAAGACAGTAATAATAACAACAATAATAATAATAACAGCAACAAGCAATTAATAAACAACAACAATAATAATAATAATAATAATAATAATAATAATAATAATAATGTGTGGTGTGGCAAGAGTAACAACAAAGAAGAAAGATACGGCATGGTGGGATGAAGAGGTTAAGAAAGCATTGGAGGAAAAGAGGAAGAAGTGGCTAGAGTGGCTACAGGACAGGGGTTCAGTTGAAATAAGAACTGAATATACTGAGAACAAAAAAGACCAGTGAAGAGGAAAAAGAAGGACATAAATGATGATCTAGGAAGAAAAATGAATGCGAACTACGCTGAAAATAGGAAGTTATTCTGAAAAGAGGTGCAGAAATGTAGAAGTGAAAGCGGAAAGAAATGTGAAGGTGCAAAGGATGTAGGAGGTAGATTATTAACCCATGGTGATGAAGTAAGGACCAGATGGAAAGAATAGTTTGAAAGACTGATGAGTGGGAAGAGAGAAAGCCAAGCCACTGTAAACATGATTCGTTTTGGGGGTGTGCTGAGAAGGAATGCAGTGCCAAGAAACGTGACACTCCCACAGGTGAAGAGCGCTGTGAAGTGGCTAAAAAATGTGAAATCAGCTGGGGTTGATGAGGTGTATGCAGAGATGACAAAGTGTAGAGGAGAGAGCGGAATCAAGTGCTTGTTGGAGATACGTGAGAAGGCATGGATGAGCGAAACTGTGCCAGAAGAGTGGAAAAGGGCTGTGACTATACCCTTGTGCAAAAATAAGGTGAGCAAAGTGAGTACAAGAATGATCGTGGCATAAGTTTATTGAGTCTGGTAGGGAAGGTATATCGAAGAATTATTATAGAGAAAGTAAGAGAGATATCAGAAGTCCTAGTGAGTGATGAAAAGGGTGGCTTTAGGAGTGGCAGAGGAAGTTGGATCAAATATATGCCGTGAAACAGATAGCAGAGAAGGCTTGTGAGAAGGACTACAAGGTGTTTATGGCATTCATGGATCTGGAAAGAGCGTACGACAAAGTAGACATACAAGGACTGTGGAAGGTTTTGCGCAAGTACAGTGTAGATGGTAAGGTGCTAGGTGCCGTCAAGCGTTTTTATTATGGTCGCAAAGCATGCGTACGGGTTAATGGGCATCTAAGTGAATAGCTCACGGTCGGTGTGGGCGTGCAACAAGATTGTGTGATGTCTCCATGGTTGTTCAATATATATATGGATGGGGTGATGAGAGAAGTAAAAACAAATGCAATGGAGAGGGGGATGGCGTTGGTAATGAATGGTGATGGATGGAATATCTCAAATTTGTTGTATGCTGATTACGCGGTACTACTTGCATATATCAGACAAGAACTTGGTAGACTATTGCAGAGTTTTGCTGATGTCCGTGAGCGTCGTGCATTGAGAGTAAATGTAGAAAAGAGTAATGTGATGGTTATTGAGAGAGATGGTGACTCCCAGTGTGATGATACAGTGAATGGAGATAGACTGGAAATGGTGAGAGAGTTCAAATACTTGGATACAGTGATAGAAAAGGGAGGAAAATGTGCAAAAGAAGTGGAAAATAGAGTGACACAAGGAAGGAAAGTAGTTAGTGCAATGAAGGCCTTTATAAGAAACAGAGGCTTGAGTGTTGCAGCTGCACGAGGCTTACATGAAGGGGTGTTAGTGCCAACTTTGACATATGGATGTGAGACTATGGTGTGGCATGAAACTTAAAAGTCATGAGTGAAAGTAGCAGAGATGGGACTGTTGAGGAATGTACTGTATGTGGAGTACAGAGAGTGGATAAGATACGAAATAATGTGATTCGTGAAAGATGTGGAGTGAGGAAGTCTGTGGATACCAGAATAGAAGAGAGTGTACCGAGAAGGTATGGTCATGTGGAGAGAATGGATAACAATAGAGTAGTGAAAAAGATATATCTGAGCGAATTTGAAGGAGGGAGGAGGCAAGGTAAGCCAAGGAGAAGGTGGAGGGATTATGGTGGATGAGTGTGTGAGGAAGAGAGGTTTGGAAGTCGGTGAAACTAGAGGAGTGACAAGAGATCGAGCTGGCTGAATGAATATTGTGAGAAGCAGCACATGATCAGGGATTTGGCACCCCTATTTAACGTGGCAGCATCCGGATTGACTCTGTCGGATACGTTTTCGTGAAGCTAAAGGATATGGTGAATGTTTTTGGCATATCAGATACAGCCAGGATGGAAGGATGGAAGCGTGGCCCTTGTATCTGGCAAATTTGGGTTGTCTGGACATTGCTACTCCTCATCCTGCCCTAGGGCGGGAAAGAAGGTCCGGATGATGATGATCATGATGGTGATAACAACTATAATAATAATAAAAATAAGAAATAATAATAATAATAAATAATAATAATAATAATAATAATAATAATAATAGTAATAATAATAATAATAATAATAATAATAATAATAATAATAATAGTAGTAGTAGTAGTAGCAAAAGTGGTACCAGTAGTAGTAGAAGCAATGCTATCGATAACAAAAAAATATTTAATTAATATGAGTGGTAGTAATAGTAGTATGTAGTAGCAGTAGTGGTGGTGGTAGCAGTAACAATACTTGTGGAAACAATACCAGTCATGATGATGATGATGGTTATACTACTACTACTACTACTACTAATAATAATAATAATAATAATAATAATAATAACAATAGTAATAATAATAATGATGATAATAAACACAGGTAACGTTACGCTGTTGCAATCCTCCATCTGACCAATCACATACCCCCCACGTCCTTGCACATCTAACCAAGCCCATAACGACCCTCATCCCCCCCCCCCATCTTTCCTTTAAAAGTGGACGTAAAGAAAACACCTTGAGGAGACATAACCAGAGTCCTTCAGATTCCTTGTACAAGTCACACTGAAATCTCTGAAAATATATATATATATTTTTTCTTTTTCATAAAGAAAAAACTACTTAACACACAGCATTCTACCAATCAAATGGCACCAGTTCATTATGAGACTCATAACTATAAGGCATTTCATGACTCTATAGTGAATGCTTTCTGACTTCTGGCCCAGAAACGAAATCTCTATACACGGTCAGCTGCCTTGCTGCCCAACTCTACTGACGGACACCTGTTGATCCTAGTGATAACAACACCATCCCCCGTCTTTGTCAGGTGGAGGGTA
Organism: Coenobita brevimanus; assembly: GCF_032717465.1. Taxonomy (NCBI): domain Eukaryota; kingdom Metazoa; phylum Arthropoda; class Malacostraca; order Decapoda; family Coenobitidae; genus Coenobita; species Coenobita brevimanus. The sequence continues at coordinate 20,724,078 of NC_137021.1, forward strand.
ATACTGCTACTACTACTACTACTACTAATAATAATAATAATAATAATAATAATGGTAATAATAATCTATTTATCTATCTATCAATAGCCCGATGCCCTAATCCCGCAAAGGGAGGCCGCAGACAATACGCCTCCAAGTCACTCTGTCACCCACCATTTGACTGCCCTCCCCCCCAACTCACTCAGCTCTCCCTCATACACTTCTCAGCTCCATCCCTCCACCGTATCCTCGGTCTCCCCCAGCATCTCCCTCCCTCCACTTCACCTACATACTCCTTCTTAGTCAGGCTTTCTTTCTCCATTCTCTCCACATGTCCAAACCACCTCGGTGTATTTCTCCTAATTTTCTCAGTCACACCCACATTTTTTTTTTTTTAATAACAGAACAGAGGAAGGAAAAACAAATGGGAAAAAAAAAATAATCCATACACCAGATTACTGGTGTCCTCTATTCATAAAATATCTGTAACAGTTAGACTTGAACAGTTGTGGGTTGAAATTTGGAGGAAAACAACTCTGGGGAAGCGAGTTCCAGAGAGATGCAGTTCGGGGAATGAAAGAATTCTGATAGGCAGAAGTTCTGCAATATGGTTGAGTGACATTCCAGTCATGAGCGCTACCAGATGCCCGTGTAGCACGAGGGAAGGCATGGAGAGGTGGCACAATGGACGCAACTTTGTCTGAGCATTTGCCAAAAAAATATCTGTAAAATAATGCAAGGGAGGCAACATTCCTTCTTACTTGCAAGGGAGGTAGTTTAGATGTAATGGCAGGGTTGTTAATGATTCTAACAGCCTTATTCTGAATTTTGTCTAGTTGTCTTAATGCAACCTCTCCACAACCATTCCACAAGGGTGAGCAATAATCAAGCTGAGAGCACACATGACTCTTTTAAGTTATAGCTAATTGCTCATCGGCGAAGAAGTTACGGACTCTGTACAATAAACCAAGTTTCTTTGAGGCGGTTTTAGCAAGTGATCTGACATGAGAGGTCCAGCTGAGGGCACTGTTAAGTGAGACACCAAGAATTTCAATACTTTTGGAGATGGGAATATTAGTAGCACTGAAGGTAATGTACGAATCTGGCAATATCTGTCTATTAGTAAACTGTATATATTTAGTTTTACTAGCATTAAAAGAGACAAGGTTGTTTTGTCCCCATTCACTGATTGTAGCTAGATCTTGATTTATGGAGATGGCTGTACTGAGTTGACAGGTAGAGATATTAGACTTTGTAAATGGATGTCTGAGTGTGAATGAACTATGTAGTGTTGAGTCATCTGCATATGAGTGAAGGGGATTGTGAGTGACAGATAAGAGATCATTAATATGAACCAGAAATAGAGTTGGCGCCAGAACTGATCCCTACAGACGCCGGCGTTAATTGAGTGGAAATTCGAATATACATCATTTACACATTCGAAATTCGAATATACATCATCCCACAACGCTCTTTCACTTCTTCATTCGTCAACCTGTCCCTCCATGTCACTCCACATGCCCCTCTTAGGTAACTCATTTCCACTGCTCTCACTCTTGACGTGTTCCCCTCTAGCGAGGTCCACGCCTCGCTTCCATACGTCAGGGTAGGGATCACAATACAATCATGTAGTGACTTCTTAACTTCCATACTCACCTCCCTATTATTATTATTTTTATTATTATTATCATCATTATTTTTATTATTATTTCCGGTATTATTGTTATTATAAAAATATATACGATTATTATTATTAATATTAGTATATATATATATATATATATATATATATATATATAGAGAGAGAGAGAGAGAGAGAGAGAGAGAGAGAGAGAGAGAGAGAGATATATATAGATATAGATATATATATATAGATATAGACATATATATATATATATATATATATATATATATATATATAGATAGATAGATAGATAGATAGATATAGACATATATATATATATATATATATATATATATATATATATATATATATATATCCTTCATCCAATCCTACATTGCCCCATGAGGAGCGTAGGAGCCCGGGGCTAGGCTGTTGGTCTCGACATTTAAGATGAGAGTGACCAGCCTCACTCATCCCTGAGTGGCATTACATGAGCAATCAACCTCAATCACCCCTTGGATATAAACCTTCACCGGCTCAATCCGATTGGAGCGTAATAATTACCCACTAAATCACCAGGTGCCAAAATATGGCTATATGGTTACCACCCAGCATAGTAAATGGATTCCTGGTGTACAGGAAACCATTTGGCTTGTCACTCAGTGCAGAGTCACCCAAAGGCAGAAGGAAAAGGAAAGAATGGAGGAAAGAAAGACAGAAGAGGGAGTGTAAAGTCACCCGTAGGCAGAAGGACAAGGAAAGAATGAAGGAAAAAAAGACAGAAGAGGTTGGAAGGAAAGAAGGATGGAAGAGAGGAAAGGGCAGACACCCGAGCAGCACTACATCGAGTGAGTGGATGGTGAACGCCCCCACCTACCACAAAAAATATATATATATATATATATATATATATATATATATATATATATATATATCATTGCAATAGATTATTGTGACATAAATACCTCATATCATTCTAAGAGTATAAAAGCACCACAAAACATTTAAAAAAAATTAATCTCTAGGATTTGTGAGACGCACTTGAATCACCTTCGACGATAGGCAAGTACATTTCTTTTTAATTGCACATCATTATTCTACGGTAGTTACGCAAATTATGTATAATACAATTCTCTCATACTGCCAGGCGATTAATTCAGCTTAGGGGGGACATTTTAAACTGTATGGGTTATACACAGCCTTCATTAACTCGTTCAGCATAACCGATCATTCATAGTTTTAAACAACACATCAAGAAATAGCAAACATAGACCAGAACAGGAGGTCAGGGAAGTAAAGGGGATAATCTAGAATACTCTCCATAGAGAAGAATCAACCATCTGCTTGAGGCAGCATTCTTTTCAATAAAGCCATATGTTTCTCTTCACACCGATAACCCATTCTTAGTTTTATATTTTTGCTGCCTCTAGACGATTTTATTCTTCTTCATAGAGATTTTGCATCCCCCATTATTTGTCTCTCAAAAGCTTAAAAAAAAAAAAAAAGTTGAAGTAGTATTATCATAATTACTGAGATGGTACCTTATGGATTAACCTGCTGGTAACCCGGAACACCTGCATTGTATAGATGCCATACTGAGTGAGCTGGGAAGGGGGAGGGATCCACAACAAACAACTCTTCTGAGCAGGGCATCACATCGTAGGCTACACATATACAGAACATCCCACACCCCTGATAGGTTATCAAATGAGTTTCTGTGTAGCTTCTTCGTCCTGAACACGAAGTCATTTGGTAAGAAGGAAAATACTGGACCTCACGAAATGTTTCTTTTATCATTTAATTAGTTTAACATACAATAAGTACGGACATCACGACTCCCTTAACTCTATGAACTTTGTTATTGTCATATTGATCATTAAAATGGCATAAACCAAAACTATATGCACATTTTTGCATGGTTTTAAAGCAAATGTATCCTTGCTTCATCTGTTCATATCATTAGAACAAATGAGAAATTTAGGGTACGACTGTGAGTTTTACTACTACTTCCCTAATCTGAATTGATGGAACACAAATTAAATAACTAAAAAAAAAAAAAAAAAGACATACCCTATTAGTCTAATGGCTGAGAAAACATACGTTTTGATGCTCTGTTCTTGCCTAACTGATTTTTTCTCTTTTTTCGGGTACATTTCATTGGCTGGGGTGGGGGAGGGGGTTGGGAGGGGAAGTCTGATGTATTATACATGAAAAAAAAGAAAAGAAAAAAAAAAAAAGCATGCATGCAGCAACTGGTCCAATAACCGAGAAGAAAACAGAAATTTTTAAAACCCATTTGGGGCAAGAATTTCACACACCAACTATCGGCTGATGTATAGTGTTCGCGTTAGCTTCGCATGGTCAAACATTAAATATTAAGGACGACAGTGATTTCCGATCTGAATCCGGCTACTTCATTTATATGAATATTTTTTTTTTTCTCCAGAGGGGGTTTATACATTATGAGAGACTATTTGCACTGGAGGGATAAATTATGGTTTTCATAAAACTCGTTGCTGTTAACTCCCTAACTTTCTCTCTGTAAAATCGTTCGGTAAGGGCAGGAGCAAGCTTAAAAAAAAAAAAAAAATCCATTGTAATGACGTGGTTAACGTCCCTATCCCGGAATTAAGTGGCAAATTGGAAGGATGTGTTGTTAGAAAGCCTGATAAAATGATAAGAAAATACTCTCCCAACCCCCGAAGCACAGCCAGGGGCTCAATTAATGAACAAATTTACAGACAACTGTGACTTATAACGACCAATTATTTCTTATAGAAAAAAAAAAAAATGCCTAGAACATGGATATATCGTGAGGTATTTTTTGGTTTCCAAGCAGGCCAAGGAGGGAATAGATGTTCTCGCTCGCTTCGCTCGCTCGAACACCAAATTTAGTCACAGTTTGGACCCCCGAATTATGTATTCGAGCGAGAGATTTATCGCATCATCAAGAAATGGGTGCAGGGGTCGGGTGGAAAACTCTGTATTAAAGTAGCGAACTTTTTTTGTATATCTCAGCCAATTTTGAAGTTACATGAAAGACAAACACCAATTTGGAAATCGCATAAAAATCCTCAGTTATTTTCATGTCATAGACAACCCTTAATTCCCAACAGTTTTACCGTAAATCGAGGAAACGATTTTTTAAAAGGCTGATTAACGTAACAGCAAGCTGCACAAGAAGTAACGGTCTAAGGTTACGTGAGTAGCGCTTCAGTATTTTCCTACGATTGCTTAGATCAACCAGGTTTTTGCCTTGTCAAAACAAATAATATCTTCTGTTTGCCTTTTTTTTTTGGGGGGGGGGGGATTTTTGACTGAATCCGAGTCAAAGTAATACAATACCCTGATCGACGAAAGAAACTCTGAATTCCTGATTTCTGATTCTAATCGGAGCTCACCAAGGGATTTGGTGAAAGTGATTTTTGTCAGTGAGCTAAAAGCAGTCAGTATTATCCTGCTAGGTCCCAAGCCTTAAACCTAAAATTAATACAAGAGGAGTATTGGTTGTAGGAAGTGTGAGGGAATATTTTCGGTGTAATCTAATAAGTTCTTTTTTAGTATTTTCAGATCAGGAAATCAGAGGAAGATGATGAGCCACATGAGACAATATTCAGCACTGCCTGACTTGCTCGCTCACTCGCTCGAACACGTTCCACACTTTCAGTGTGGACGCATATTACACGTTTAAAGAGTTTCTCATGTCTCCTATTTTTCCTGTTAATCGAAGTCAGGGATAAGAGAGGGATTTGATAGGAAGTTTATGTATGAGGACCTAGAACTTAACTGCTGTATTGCTGCCGTGATCCAAGCGAGGTCGCCGACAAGGAGGTGAAGTGAAGAGGTGGTGTAGGCGAGCTGGCGAAGACTGAACTTCCAGTGAGTCTCAGACACTACCGTCGCTGCCACGCCGCTACTCCAGACCATACACAGGAGGCACTGAGCTGAACCCACAATCACATTATCATCTTCTCTCAGTCCTTCACTACAGCTCAATAAAACAAGTATAAAGCTATATACAATGAAACGTAGAAAGTTAGAAATATGGTAGTGCGACAAAAACACTGGGAATAAAAGAACTGGTGACCCATTCCATTTAATTTAATCCATTTCATGTCATCATAATGTAGCCTATCAACATAATGTGAACCACTCTGAATATATATATATATATATATATATATATATATATATATATATATATATATATATATATATATATATATATATATATATATATATATATGTACACACACACACACTAGGTGCTACCCAAAAGTTCCAGTAATGTGAACAGAGAGAGCCAACCGTTTGCGGTTTTGCCTTCTGCCGCTAGGAGGAGTCAGCAGAAACCCTTGTGTGTCAGTGTGGCCCCGGCCGTGTCTGTGAGCGGACGTGTTGTTGAGCTACGCTTACTTTTGTAACATGGTGTGTAGGTGGTTTGGCGGTTTTGCGATGGCGGACCAATGGCTCAGCAATACCAAGTCCATGTTGATCATTTTCTTCTATATCCAAGGGATTTTACACAAGGAATTCATCCCACCCTGTCAATCTGTTAGTGGAGTTTTACTGTGAAGTTTTGCCGCGTGTGAGGGGGAACATCTGCTGCAAACGTCCAAAACAGTGGAAGAACAAGGACTGGGTCCTGCATCATGACAACACCTCCGCCCACACATCAACTGTTGTCCGGCAGTTCCTGGCTTCCACTAACACTGTAGTCATTCCCCACCCACCCTATTTGACTGACCTTGTCCTCAGTGACTTTTTCCTGTTTTCCAAGCTGAAATTACGACTGAAAGGACATCGATTTGACTCGATTGAGGAGATCCAGGCTGAATCACAAAAGGTGTACATGACCATCAGGCCTGAAGCCTTCCAGGGATGCATGGAAAAAAAGCTGAGACCACTGTATACATGCTCAAGGGGACTACTTTAAAGCCAACAGTGAGAACTAGGAGGTCTATCTATCTATTGGCAGACGCTTTAATCCTGTAAGGGATGGCCACAAATAAATTGCCTCCATGTCGCCCTGTCCCCCACCATTTCACTGCCCTGTTCCCAGCTCACACCCCCATCTCTCATATACCTCTCCACTCCATCCCTTCATCTCATCCTTGGCCTCCTCCTCCCTCTCCCCCCCTCCACCTCACTCACATATTCTCCTCGTCAGTCTCTCGCTCTCCATCCTCTCCACATGTCCAAACAACCTCAGTGTGCTTCTCCTAACGTTTCCTATCACATTCACATCTACACCACAATGCTCCTTCACTTCCTCATTTGTCAGTCTGTCTCTCCATGTGACTCCACATGCACCTCTCAAATAACTCATTTCCATTGCTCTCACTCTTCACTTGTGTCCCTCCAACAAGGTCCAAGCTTCACTTCCATACATTAGAGTTGGTATTACAATACTGTCATTTAGTAGCTTGTTCACTTCCATGCTCACTTCCCTGTTTCTTATCACTGCTTTCCAGGAAGCGGCAACCTTTCTTCTCTGTGCACCCTTTCAAGCACGTCCCCCTTTAAACTTCCATCCCTACTCATCACATTACCCAGGTACTTAAACACACTCACATTTTCCATTTCCTCATTATCCATCCTCACTGTACATTCACTGACTTCATTTCTCTCGAAGACCATAACTTTACTCTTCCCTACATTCACCTTCAGATTTCGTTTCTTACACACACTCCCAAACTCATTCACCAAGCCTTGCAGCTCCCCTTCGTCTTCACTTAACAACACAGTATCATCTGCAAACAACAGTACAGGTAATTTCCAAAAACTGCCCTCTCTCACAAGGGCCGCTCCACCATCCACTGCCCTACCTTGCATCTCTTTTATAACCCCATCCATATACAGACTGAAAATCCATGGAGACATGACACATCCTTGTTTGAATCCAACCTTCAAGTAGAAATATTCACTCAGTTCACTACCCATACGCACAGCAGCCTTAGCACCCTCTTACATACTCTTCACAGCATTCAACAACTTCCCATCTACCTCATATATTCGTAATACTTTCCACACTCCTTGTCTATCCACCCTGTCAAATACTTTCTCCAAATCCATGAGGGCCGCATACAACTTCTTTCCCTTCTCTAGAAACCTTTCCACTAAAGATCTAAGAATGAATAACTGATCTACACAACCTCTTCTCTTCCTGAAACCTCCCTGTTCTTCTCCAACTAATTCTTCTGTTATTTCCCTAACTCTGTCAATAAGTATCCTACCATATACTTTTCCAGTTACACTGAGAAGACAAATGCCCCTATGATTACCACACACTTCTTTTTCCCGTTTTCCTTTGTACAGGGGAATAATTATACCTGACTGCCAATCCTCTGGGACTCCACTTTCCTCCCAGGCCAATCTGCACATCTTCCACATCCATTCTTCTACTATCTCTCCTCCATGCTTCAGCATTTCACCACACACTCCATCAACTCTTGAGGCTTTCCCCATTTTAACTTTCTTCTTTGCCTCCACAACTTCCTTCCTACTGATTTCTCCCACTCTTCTCACATGAAGCCAAAGGCCAGAGCCTGCAAACGGTTTCTTCCAAGGAAAAAAAAAAACAATACAGAAGAGAGCCAAATTCAAGATCCATTCATTTCGAGATGCCTGGACACACTGCGTTTGAAAGACTGGAGATCACAGGAAGTAGGAAATACAGATAGAGGGAGTCAGTTCTAGAGTTGACATGTTGCATAAATGAAGGACTGGGTGTAACGGTTAACTCTTGCATTACAGAGTTGAACAGAAAAGGGATGAGAGTTTGCTGCTAGACGGGTGCTAAGCGCCCGTCGTAAAGGTGGAGGAATGCATGCAGGCAGTTCAGAGGGGCAGTGACCATTAAAGTAGCAATAGAAAAGAGATAAAGATGCAACAGTGCGGCGAAGAGACAGAGGTTGAAGGGAGTCATTAAGAGGAGGAGAGTTAATGAGACGAAAAGCCTTTGACTCCACCCTATTGAGAAGAGCTGTATGTGGGGAGCCTCCCCACACATGTGAGTTGTACTCCACACAGGGGCGGATAAAACCCCTGTATAGAGTCAACAATTGTGCAGGGGTAAAGAAAGAACGGAGTCGGCTTACCACACCCAATCTCTTGGAAGCAGATTTTACAAGAGATGTAATATGATCTTTCGAAGATAAGTCCCGAGTAAATGAAACCCCAAGCATGTTCAAGGATGATGCAGGATTAAGCTGAATAAAATTAAACATAAGTGGGTATACCTGTGGAAGATTTTGACAGGTTGATAGGTGTAAGAACTGAGTCTTAGATGCAGTAAAAACAACCAGATTATTTTTACCCCAGTCAGAGATACGAGCCAAGTCAGACATTAGGTGTGCCATAGCCTCATCCTTTGTTCGCTGAAGTGACTGCTGAGATGGGCGTTGCGGGAACCGAATGGAAAGGTGAAGGGTGGAGTCATCAGCGAATGAGTGGATAGGGTTAGATGTACAGCTTAGAAGGTTATTGATGAATAAAAGGAAGAGAGTTGGTGATAGGACAGAGCCCTGAGGAACACCACTGTTGATAGATCTAGAAGAACGATGGCCGTCTACAACAGCGGCTACAGAATGACCAGAAAGGAAGATAGCAATGAAGGTGCAGATAGAAGGATAGAAACCGTAAGAGGGCAGTTTGGAAATTAAAGATTTATGCCAGACTCGATCGAAAGCCTTTGAGATGTCAAGTGCAATGGCAAAGCTTTCGCCAAAGTCCCGAAAGGAGGACGACCAGGAGTGTAAAAGGTATGTGAGAAGATCGCCAGAGGAGCGTCCCTGACGGAACCCGTACTGACGATCAGAGAGAAGGTTGTGATAGGAAAGATGCCTTAAAATTTTTCTATTGAGAATTGACTCGAAAACTTTTGAAATACAGGACGTTAAAGCAATTGGACGATCGTTGGAGAGTTGGGAATGGTCACCCTTCTTTGGGAATGGTCACCCTTCTTTGGGACTGGCTGAATGAGAGCAAACTTCCAGCAAGAAGGAAAGGTACAAATTGACAGACACAGAGGAAAGAGTTTGCCTAGGCAGGGTGTCAGCACAGAAGCACAGTTCTTGAGAACAACAGGAGGGACTCCATCAGGCCCATATGCCTTGTTAGTATTGAGGCCAGTGATGGCAGAAAATACATCAGCTGAAGAAATTTTAATGTCGGCCATGAGGAAGTCAGAGGCGGGAAGTGATGGAGGAACAGCACCGGATTCGTCTAAGGAGGAATTGGAGGAGAAAGTCTATATGAAGAGATCTGCTTTATCAGTAGAAGAAATAGCTACAGTTCCATCAGAGTAGAAAAGAGGAGGGAAGGATGATGAGGTAAAGTTGTTAGAAAGTTTTTTGGCAAGGTGCCAGAAGGAGCGGGAAGAATTCGAGTTGGTGAGTTGAGAGCATTTTGTATGGATGAAATTATTTTTAGCATAGCGAAGAACAGACTTAGCACGATTCCGGGCAGAAACGTAAAGATGATGTGATTCAAGGACGGGTTGGCTCTGGTACGTTTTGTAAACCCTCTGCTTGTTGCGGGCAGCATTAGAACAGCGTGATTAAGCCAAGGCTTTCTTGCGTTAGTCAAAGGATATGAGAAAGGAATGTATGCTTCCATTCCCGCGAGAATAACCTCCGTAATGCGCAAGGCACACTCAGATGGCTCCCGGCCATGGAAGCAATAATCATTCGAGGGAAAATTAAAGAAGTACTGCCCGAGGGCCTCCCAATCTGCGGCTCCAAAATGCCACAGATGACGTTTCTTTGGAGGGTCCACAGGCCGTACCGGAGCAATAGGACAGGTTAAGTTAATAAGGTTGTGATCAGAGGAGCCGAACGGAGCGCAAAGATTAACAGTGTAAGCAGAAGGATTAGTTGTAAGAAATAGGTCAAGTATGTTGGAGCTCTCTCCAAGGCGGTCAGGGATATGGATAGGATGCTGTACAAGCTGCTCTAGGTCATTAAGGATGGAAAAAGTGTAGGCCTGTTCACCAAGTGGATCAATGAAAGGAGAGGAAAGCCAATGGTGGTGGTGAACACTGAAATCTCCTAGAATGGAGATTTCAGAGAAAGGAGAAATGGATAGAATGTGTTTCATCGTAGAAGTAAGATAGTTGAAGAATTTTTCATAGTCAGTAGAATTAGGAGATAAGTAAACAGCATAGATATATTTTGTCAGAGAATGACAAGAAAGCTGATGCCAGAGAGTAGTGAATTCAGAAGAATCAAGTTCAGGAATACAAGTGCAAGATAAATCGTTGCGTACATATACACAACAGCCACCTTTGGCTTTGAAATGAGTATAGAGAAAGTAGGAGGAAACAGAAAAGGGTTTGTTGTCAGTTGCCTGATACAGCTGAGTCTCTGTCAAGAACATATATATATATATATATATATATATATATATATATATATATATATATATATATATATATATATATATATATATATATATATATATATATATCAGTTGCCTGATACAGCTGAGTCTCTGTCAAGAATATATATATATATATATATATATATATATATATATATATAATCACATCAGCCACTGCAAGTCCGCTGCTGAACAAAGGCCCCCCTCAACCTTTTTCACGAATTCCTTCTGGTTATCTACAGCCAGACGCCATAATCCAATGAGGGCGGCTGTTTGTTTTTGCGTTAGTTGTTTTACGAAGAGGGGCACTTACCCTCCTCAAATCCACTGCTTGATACGTAGGATAAACGTGCGAATTAATCATATGGTTACCATCAAGTGTTGTAAATTATTTCCTGGATTACTGGAAACTATTAGGCTTGTCACTCAATGTCAAGCCACCTGAAGAAGAAAGAAGAGTAGTAAAAGTGACCAGAAAGATGGAATAAAGGGAAGGGAGGAGGAGAGACACAGAAAAAGAATGATAAAGTTAAAGGAAGAGGTAGGAAGCACTATATCAAGTGAGTGGATGATGGTCGCCACCATCTCCCGCTATTTGACTCAGCCAGTCTTTGCAACATTTTGTCAGCAAACTTCTTTATCTCCTCTCTCCACCCTCTGTCTGGCTTTTTTTTTTTTTTGTACGCTTACAATCTCTTAGAGTCTAGTCAGTTAGCCTTTTGCTAAATCGATTATCCCTTATTCTCGCCACAATACCTGCCAATCTCCATTTCTGTTCTTTTAGAACTTATATACCTGGTAATGTCTTTTACTTTAATTGCTCTCTGACGCAAGTTGATTTTTTTTTTTTTTTTTTTTAAGATATTCTCAATATTCTTTCCATTGATCTCTGACGATGAATTAGTTGATTTTCCATAGATTTTGTCAGTTTCCAGGTCTCACAACAGTACGTCATAGCTGGGATTATACATTTGTTATATGCTTTTCGTTTCATGCATACTGGCAAGCTACTTTTCACGATGTCTATGTTTACCGAATGCTTTCCATTCAGCTGCATTGTGTCTTTATTTCGCTCTCATGATTGCCCAAAGTAATTGTAATCCTCGACTTCAAGAAATTCCTTGCTTATTCTGATAACGCTCTTTGGTGTATTTTGGTTAAACTTGGTTACTCTTGTTCATATTTAGCCCTATGTTGAGACTTTGTTAAGGTCATCTAACATTTCTTGCAATGTCTCTGCTGTTTCTGATATTAGGACATTGACGTCTGCAAATCTTCAATCGTTCAGGTTTTCACCATCTACTACAGCTTTCTGAAAATACTTTCTAGGAATGCTGTAAATAATTATGGTGAAATTGTATTCTCCTGATGCTGCCCTTCTCAATCGTAAATTCTTCCTGGTCATTATGTAATTTATATTAGCAGTTCCTTCTTTATATGTGTTTGCGTGCAGTTTCACAATGTTCACGTTTACTCCTTGGTCCCGCAATGAATTTACAATTGCTATGTGCTCCACTGAGCAGAAACGCTTTTTGTAATGAACAAAATCTAAGCACAGTGGTATATTATATTCTGTACTTTTCTTAATTACCTGATTCAGTGACTGACTATAGATGATCAGTAGTCGAATATCCACTTTGGAATCCTGCCAGTTCACGAGGTTGGCTTTCTTCGAAATTTGCTGTTATTTTGTTAGCAAGAACATTAATGATGAGTTTGTAAATGACTGGTAATAATCTAATGGGTCAGCAGTTCCTAAGATCTTTTGACTCGCCTTTCAAGTAAGGCAAAAATAACTGTTTGCATTACACCATGTTTTGAGAATTTTCTTTTTCATTATACACTGAATAAATAAGTGGGTTAGCCTGTATTGTACTTCTCCTCCTGCATTCGACAGTGAATCTGGTACTGTTCCATCTTCTGCGGCCTTCCCTCTTTTCATGCTTTTAAGAGAAATGTTTACTTCACTTTATGTTAGATATTGTATTTCACTCGTGTTAACTGGAAAGTTACCTATATATATATATATATATATATATATATATATATATATATATATATATATATATATATATATATATATATATATGGAACCTCTGTGGTAAAGTGTGCGTTTTTGTACACTGAAGAACGAGGGTTCGCGCCCCGCCAGGGTAAAAACTTTGGGAGCGTTCTTCTGGCCACATACTGCATTGGCGGACACGAGGGATGCTGTGGTTGAACCAGTGTCGCATGCTATAAAGTATACTTGCACCCAGTCGGCTTGCGAGGGCCAATTACACTTGGTTCACAGACTACACACACATCCAAAGCCACTCCAACACAACAATTACATTTACAAGCACTTCTCACCCTACATACAATCTCTACTAGACAGCCTAAGCCACTTGGTAGAGATACATTGGCTGTACCGTCCCCACTTCGGTAGGGATAGGCTGGTCCTGTAGTGGACACTCAAAACGGCTGATGAGATGAGATGATATATATATATATATATATATATATATATATATATATATATATATATATATATATATATATATATATATATATATATATTTATATATATATATTTATATATCCCATTCGATCCCAGGGGTGCTGGGCAAGGCATGGCACTGCGTACCGCCCTCTGCCTATCGGCTCATAGTCGTGAAGCTCATAGGTCCCTATCCGGGGGTTCCCTACTTTATAAAGACTTGAAAAATCCCAGTTCTGTCCAATATTCCGGACACAGGGCTCCAATGGGATATATATATATATATATATATATATATATATATATATATATATATATATATATATATATATTCATTCATTCATTGCCAGACGCCATGTATCCCAAACGGGGTGGCCAAGGGCTAAGAGTTAATTATTTTACAGGGAGGGGCACTAATCCTCCACCAATCCCACTTGACACGTAGGGAGAACGTTATGCCAACAGCATCTGGCGTTCCCAGGCGGTCACCCATCCAAGTACTAACCAGACCCAACGTTGCTTAACTTCGCTGATCGGACGGGAAGCGGTGTACTCAACGTGGTATGGCCGTTGGCTATATATATATATATATATATATATATATATATATATATATAGACACACACACCAGTATATATAGTAATCTCTCAGTTTTTTATCATCAAAACATCCAGCCCAATACAACAGCTGACACTTTTTTCTTGGCTTTATTAAAACATATCTGGTGGAATTTGGCAATACCCGGTACCGAAAAAGGAAGCGATCAGTGGTCCTATGCATTTTCTGCCAGCGAAGTGTGTGATCCAGCTCAGATGTGGGACCCAATCAGCGCATGGGAAACCCCCGCAACACACCAGGCAATCACAGTGCATTGCAGGAGTGGCCCATCTAGTGCACTGAGCATACTGTTGCTCTCTCGTTCTCTCCCATGGATGCCATGTAATGGGGACGTACGTGTGGGCTCTGCTTTTGTGACCCACGCAGTGGTTCAGTCCTAGTGCTCTGACTTGATCCGTGGCCTCCTATGCCTTGCTCGTTGCTGTAGTGCTGCAACAAACCTTGTGGCCTTTCATTGCTACATAGCCTAGTGTTCTGAATGCTGTATAGTGAGGACTTATATGTACATTGGAATTTTGTGACTTACATGGTGCCTACCCTCCAGTGCTGTGACATTGCTTGTGGCCCCACAAACCTCGCTCATTGCTAAGTGCTGTGATTAGCCATGTGGCCTTTCAGTGTTCAGTTCCATAATGCTGAGACTACTGTATACTGTAGTGTGGATGTAAATGTGTGTTGTGAATTGTGACTTACGTGGTGCCTACCTCCCTGTGCTGTGACTTTGCTTGTGGCCCTACTTGCCCCACTCGTTGCTGTAGTGCTGTGACTAACCTTGTGGCCACTCAGTGCTTCGTGCCTTAGTGTTCTGAGTACTGTACCCTAGTTCTGCATGATGACTGAGTTTGTGGTTGTTCTGGCACTACCTTGTCTGCTGCAGGTTCTGTTGGCCTTGTCCATGGCTCCTCCACCACCTGCTAAGAGGCATTTGTCATTTTCTCCATGAAGAAGACGTCGCAGATGACTCCCAAGATGGAGCAAGGCTGAGCCAGCATTACAACATGCCCCAGACCACATTGCAGGATGTAAGGATGAACAAGGACTGTTCAATGGAATGCACACAAGATGATGGCCAAGCCATGCTTTGGCAAACTTGACAAGGTCAGCCTGAAGTGTTTCAGACAACAGAATGGCAGTGACGTGCTTATGCGTCCCGTCAAGCTAAAGTCTGCAGCCACCAAGTTCACTGAGCAACTGGGGATTGCAAATTTCAAGGTCTCTGAAGGTTTGCTGACTTAGTTCAAACTTCGACATGGGGTCTCTAACAAGAGTACTTATGGTGAATCTTTGGATGCAGACACCGAAGAAGTAGGCTTGATGAGTTTTGCACAAAGCTTAAAAACTTGACTGATGAAGAAGGTCTGTGTCTCAACCAGGTGTATAATGCTAATGAAACTCGTCTCTTCTTCAGGTCTGTCCTAATATTTTGGCTGATGAGAAGAAGTCGATACCTGGTCGTACGGTAGGCAAATAGCTTATCTTTGCTTTGTGTTGTGCCAGTGTAACAGGTTCACATCGTCTGAAACCTGTTATAGTGGGCATGCAAAAAAGCCACGATGTCTCTGGAGACTGATGGATAGTCTACCAGTGATTTATTTCCACTCGCAGATAGCTTGGTTCACAGCCAAGATCTTCAAAGAGTGGTTCTACGGTCGCTGTGATGATTACCTGTTAACAAATGGAGAGTCTTGGCCTTGCCCGTGACCAAGTTAAGACTGCTCTTTCTTGCCAGTGTTCCTACTCATCCTCCTGAGAAGGAGTTGGTTGGAGATGGAGGTCATATTAGGGTCATGTTCTTTCCCCATACTTCAACTTTCATCTTGGAACCAATGGACCAGGCTATTTCCATGGCAACGAAGTGGCTGTATGGGAAGAGATTTATGGAAGATGTGGTGGTCGTGCTCGATGATGAGGATGAGGCAACCCAAGGCGAGGACAGCAGAGGAGAGAAGACCTTGGCCAACCTCAAGCGGTACTACCTCATTTCTACGATCTATAACTGGGCCCTGGCTTGGAGGGAACTCTCTGCACTCACGCTTGACCATGGTTGGAACAACCTCCTCATGGCTGAAGAGGTTATTGCTGACTTTACCAGATTCAAAGCTCAAGACTTCGTCTGGCAGATGGAAGCAGCACGAGAACAGATAACTGAAGACACCATCCACGATTGGCTGGAAGTGGATGCGAAAGACCCTGGGTACCAGACTATGTCCAAGCAGGAAATCGTGGAATCTGTGACTGCAGGGGACACTGAGGATGCAGGTGAGGAGGAAGGGGGTGATCTTGACGATGTGGCTGATATCCCGAGGTTCAAGCAAGCCCATGATTCGGCGGATGTATTTCTCGACTACTGCAAGCAACCCAATTGTCAGGTCATCTTTACTGATGGCATGGCCACGTGCCTGCGAAAGGGGGATGAAAAGTTATAAAGCTGCAGACACCAGGCAACTCTCCATCCGTCCTTTTCCCTCCGGTGACGCCCGCCACTCCATCGCCCTAGCTGTCGACCTCTTCACATCGTCCTCTATAGCCCCAACCTTCGACCTTCCAGCATTGGCCTGTCACCGCAGCCCTCTACCTCCTCACGTCGGCCTCGTTCATCCCAGCCAAGTATCACCTTGGCCACTGCTTTTTCACCTCGGCCAGGCACCTCTGGCACAGCACAGTGTCACAAAGAGGCACCTCTGCCATGGTACTGTACCATCATCTCACTCGTCAGTCCCTACAAGGATAATGTTACCGCCCGAGTTCTCATTGCAGGCAGAGGCCTCGCAAGATCTCTACCTCATACTCTTTATCACACATTCTGCAGTGGCTACTCCAGCACCCTTGGCCGAGATAGAGCCTGAAGTGGTGGAACTGGGGTAATCTTTGTGGGAGCCATTCGCCAAAAGACCACACAAGATTGCTGTAAGTGCACAGTACTGCATAGTGTAGTATTCTACTCTCCATCGATAACAACACTAGGTGTGTACAGTATGATTATGTTTATATTATGTACTGTTTAACTACTGTATTTTTGGCCAGTCTTTGCCATGTTTTGCCTGCAAACTTCTCTCTTTCATCTTACCACCTTCTATTTGGCCTTTTTCTGCTGCGTTTACAGTCTCTTGAAGATCAGGAAGTCAGCTTCGTACTCCTTCCGTTATTCCTTTGTCTTGCTACATGACCTGCCCATCTCAATTTCTATTCCTTTCTAACATTAATAATGTCTTTGTCTTCAGTCCACTCTCTCACCCATGCTGATTTGTTCCTCGACGATATCCTCAACACTGACTTTTCCATTCCTCACTGAGAACGGATTAGTTTGTTTATTGTTGATTTTCCCAGTTTCCAGGTCTCACAAATGTATGTCGTAGCAGAAATTATATGTTCGTTATATAGGCTACTTTTCGTTTCATACCTACTGTCAAGCTACTTTTCATGATATCTCTATGTTTACCAAAAGCTTTTCATCTAATAATATTGCGTCGTTTTACTTAGTTTTCATGGTCTTTCGTTAGTTGTAGTATTTTTCCCAAGTAATTGTGCTCCTCAGCTACTTCAAGAATTTATTCATTTATTTTGATGACACTTTTTGATGCATTTGGATTAAACATTAGTTTTAATCCTGTTCATCTTAAGCCCTACTTTAAGGCTTTCTCCATTTTCGTCAGTTATCATTTCTTGCAATGTCTCTGGTAGTTCTGAGATATAGGACAATGTCATCTGCAAATCTTTTATGGTTGAAATTTTCTCCATCTATTTTTACTCCTTGGTTCTCCCATCCAAGCTTTCTGAAAATCCTTTCAAAGCATGCTGTAAATAATTTTGGCGGAATTGGATCTCCCTGACGCACGATTTTCTCAATCATACAGTATATATTTTTAATTCTGTATGCAACCTAACTGAGCCAGTTCGAGCACTTTTACAATCTTCCCGTTTACTCCTTGTTCCCGCTGTGAGTTTACGATTGCTATGTGTTCCACTGAATCGAAAGTCTTTTCGTAATTGACAAAACATAAGCACAGTGGTTTATTATATTCTGTTTTTTTCTCAGTTTGCTGAATCATTCTGTGAAGATGATCAGTAGTCTTATACCCACTTCGGAATCCTCCCCGTTCACGAGGTTGGCTTTCTTCGAAATTTTTTGTTCTATTTGTAAGGAATTTAGTGAAGAGTCTCTATTTAACTGATAATAAGCTAATAGGTCGATGGTTACTAAAATCCTGCGATTCGCCTTTTTTGCACGTATAGAGCAATATAACCGTTGCATTACACCATGTTTTGGGAATTTCCTTCTTCTTTATACATTGGGTAATAAGTAGGCGAGCCGGTTTTGAACTGATACTCCATCATCTAAAAGTAAATCTGCTACTCTTCCATATTCTTCTGGGGCATTTTCATATTTTTACGAGAAAAATTTAATTCCTCTGGTGTTATCTCTGGTATTTCATTTGCGTCAACTGAAAAGTTAACCACTGTAATACGAGGAAGAAGGAGCCAAAGGAGAGGAGCCCGAAAACTGTTCCTTCCAAGAGAAAAAAAAAAAATACACCAGAGAGCCTAATTCAAGAACCGTTCATTTCGAGAAGTCATAACACACTGCATCTGAAAGACTGTAGATCATAGGAAGTAGAAAATATAGACAGAGGGAGACAGCCTCAGAGTTGACATATTGCATAAATGAAGGACTGGGAATATCACTCGTGCATTAGAGAGATGGACAGAAAAGGGATGAGAGATTGTTACTAGACGGGTGCTACGCGCCCATCGTACAGATGGAGGGATGCAAGCAGACAGTTCAGAGAAGCTGTTACCACTGAAGTAGCGATAGAAAAGAGATAAAGATGCAACAGTGTGGCAAAAAGACAGACTGAAGGGAGCAAGAAAGAGGAGAGTTAATTAGACTCCACCTTGTTGAGAAGAACTGTATGTGGGGAACCTCCTCACACATGAGAGTTGTACTCTACACATGGGAGACTTAAACCCGTGTATAAAGTCAACAACTGTGCTGGGGTAAAGAAGTATGTAGTCGGCTTTGCACGCCTAATCTCTTGGACGCAGATTTTACAAGAGATGTAATATGATAACTCCAAGATAAATCCCGAGAAAATGAAACCCTAAGTATGTTTAAGGATGATGTAGGATTGAGTTAGATATTATTAAACATTAGTGGGTCCACAGGCCGTACTGGAGCGACAGGACAGGTTAAGGTAACAAGGTTGTGGTTGGAGGAGGCCAACAGAGGCCGAGCAGAAGGATTAGTTGTAAGGAAGAGGTCAAGTATGTTGGAACTCTCTACAAGGCAGTCAAGGATACAGGTAGGGTGCTGTACATGCTGCACTAGGTCATTAAGGATAGAAAAGATGAAGGGATGTTCACCAGGTGGATCAGCGAAAGAAGAGGAGAGCCGAAGGTGGTGGTGAACGTTGAAATCTAGAATGGAGATTTCAGAGAAAGAAAAAAAGATAGGATGTGTTCCATCGTAGAAGTAAGATAGTCGAAGAATTTTCCATAGCTGGTAGAATTAGGAGGTAAGTAAACAGCACAGATATATTTAGTCAGAGAATGACAGGAAAGCTCATGCCAAAGAGTAGATAATTCAGAAGAATCGAGTTCAAGAACACGAAAGCAAGATAAGTTGTTGCATACATAAACACAACAGCCGCCTTTGGCTTTGAAATGAGTATAGAGAATAGGAGGATATAGAGAAGGGTTTGCTAACAGTTGCCTCAAACAGTTGAGTCTCAGTTAAGAAGAGATGGTGAGGTTTAGAGGAGGAGAGGTGGTGCTCAACAGAGAGAAAGTTGGAGGAAAGGCCACGAATGTTGCAGAAATGTAGAAGTGAGTCAGACAGTTGTTCCAGGCAACTCGGGAGAAAGGCGGATGGTGGAGGCATTTATGGTCTCCCCCAACCCCCCGTGGACTCCGAGGTTTGGTTATTAGATGCCATTTTGGTGCAAATTTTGAATAGGAAGTGTAGTGTGTGTGATGTGCACGTAGTTTGGTGTTGACAGTTAGAGAAACTTGTATTGGAGAGCATGCTGGCCTGCTGTCTGCGTTACTGAAACACTGAAAAAATACAGCAAAGGAGGATAGTCAGGAACTAATCTCGATGGCTCCAGCTCTCCCTGTCGTCAGCTTTCCATCCACTATGGGAGTACTGCCCTGCTCGACTGTTGCTACAGTAATACCATTACTGCCTCAACTGCACAAATTTCTTTGTAAAATTCTTCAGTTCTCTTCACCATCTCCTCTCGACACTTAATGATTTCACGTATTTTGTCTTTCGGTGTTATAATTTGTTGCGTTCGTAGTGCATTTTTGCTTCGGACCTGTTTCAGACTTTTTTTCTTTTCTGATCGTTTGTTTGATGTGATCCATGTTTCTCCGTCTTTTTTTTCCTCTCTGTTTCTTATTGATCAGTTTATTTATTTGTGCTCTTTCCATTTCATCATTCTGTTTTTACTTACCCTTCCTTCCTCCTCTTCATGGGTCTTTTATTTTTTATGATTTTTGACTTTCGTAATTTTAGCTTTTCCTACAACAACCGCTGATTCCATTCACACTTTTGTTAGTGTATGACTGAATTCGACAATGTCACACTCAGCATAACTTAAAGCCTGAAATATGTTTTTTACTTCTACATGAAAGGCATTAAGAAATACATGGTCACTGGTTCCGGTAGCTAATCATTGACACAGAATGTAGTTGTCCTCAACTCAGTTCACAGTAAAAATCACTGTTGTTGATCGCCTATGGTAATTGCATTTCTGGCCATGTGCAAGATGTTTTTGTTGTGAGAGAGAGAGAGAGAGAGAGAGAGAGAGAGAGAGAGAGAGAGAGAGAAAGCACCACATAGTTGTGCTTATGAGATAATGAGCCTATGAGTGAAAAGAGTATTGACAAAAATATGTATAATATTTTTTTTCTTATTTACATAATGGGGGCCAAGAATAAGAAAAAAATTTGCAATAAAGATACTGCCTACGAAATGAAAAATTCTACCTGTAGTATTTTAAGAGAGTAGGTGTAAGGTGTTATTACACCTTCATAAACAACCTAGCAAGGTACCGAAGATACTTGAGAGGACAGAACAGTTTTTAAAATTCTTAATTTACTGGAAGGAGGTCTCTCTTGATATGGTTCAGAATACTTTACATCAGGTTCTAGGTTATTGGAGTTACGTTCTAAAGAGAAACCACTGGCTAATAAGCGGCTAAGACAGAAAGTACAAATACATGAATCTTGACAAGTGAAGCTCATTGATGTGGTAAGACGAAAGTTATTGTATGAGTAATCCCGCATCATTATAGATTTGCTGCCTCCCAGATTAGAACCCATTGAAACTTACTACACACACACACACACACACACACACACACACACACACACACACACACACACACACAACAACAACAACAACAACAACAACAACAACACGGAGATTGTAAGTACATGCTCTTCACTTTAAGTATTGCAAAATGGATACATACTTCAGTAAAACAAATTTGGAAAAGAAAAGGGATAAAGGTAAAAAGCAAAATGATGATTTCTACCAAGAACTGGTTGAAGTAGAGACTCACAATAGACTGGTTGAACGTGTAAACAAACTAGAAATGGCTTTCAAAAATGAAATTGATGAAATAAAGAAGCAGATGCACTTGCAAAAGGAAGAAATAGAAAAAATAGGAAGGGAGGCCAATAAGAAAGACACAACAATCAGTGAACTAACAGTGGAATTGAGTACACTTAGGAAGAAAATGAGTGAAATGGCAAGTACAGTAGTCAATCACGAGAGTGTTATGGAAGAGTTCAAAAATGACACAGAGATAATTAGGCAAGTTAGCAGTCTTATTGACCAGAGCAGTGATATTGAGGAGAAGATAACACAAGTGAATGAAGCTGTGCAAAGCTACAAAAATGATGTAGAAACCACGTATGCTGAAATGGTGAAAGTAAAGAAAGACTTAGAAACAAGGGTGGAGGAAAAAAGCATTAAAAAGGAGGTGAAAAGAATAATCCAAAACAATCCAAAGTTAGTCAGAGATTCAGTAGAGATAAACAAATCAATAGTAATCACTGGTATAGAAGAGGAAGAAGTTAAAAACAAGATCACAAGAGACAAAAAGGAGATGGCAAATGTAATGAGCTTACTGAAAGAAGTATCAGAGGAAATCTGTAGTAAAGACATAGAGGAACACAAAAGGTTAGCGAAATACGAGAAAAGCAAGACAAGACCTCTAAAGGTGATTTTCCAGAGTGTAAACACTGTGGAAGAGATACTAAAAAATGCAAAGAATCTTAAGGAAAAAGAGGAGTTCAAAAATTTATGGATAAAAAGATGCCTAACACAAAAGGAACTGGAATTACTGAAAGAGAAAAGGGAGGAAGCAAAAACAAAAAATGAGGGAAGATCAGAAGAGGAGAAGAAGAAATTTTTTTACAAAGTAATAGGATTGCAGGTACGAAAGTGGTACTAAAACAGGATGGAAGAAAAAGGAGGAAAGTAGAAGAACCATGTCACGACAAGTATATAAACAAGATGATAAAGTTGATGTACTCAAATGTGGATGGAATGGTATCTAAATTACTAGAGATGAATGATTATGTCAGAGAAAATGAACCACAAATAATATGCCTAACTGAAACAAAATTAATACCAAGGATATCAAACGACATACTAAACTTAGAGGAATACAATATATGGAGAAGAGACAGATATTTAAAAAAAGGAGGAGGAATTATAATATTAACTAAGAAAAATCAAAAAGTCAAGGAAATAAAACTAGATATACCATCACAAGTAGAACTGATTGCAGAAGAGGTCGACACACCTGAAGGTAAAGTAATTGTAGCCAATTTGTACATGCCACCCAGAACAAACACATGGGAAAGAGACGAATATGAGGACCTGGCAGAGAGTACAATTCAGAGTGTAAGATCATTGCTACATAAAATGGAAGAGAAATCGGGAAGAATTATACTAACTGGGGACTTCAGTACAAATATAAATTGGAATACTCTAGATATAAATAGCCAAGATAGCTGTTCGATCTCGTACAAGAGTTTTTCTTAACGCAACATGTGAGGGAAACCACCAGAAAAAGAGGACTTGATGTACCTTCAGTGCTAGATCTAATATTTACAAGGCAAGAAAATGATATTGACAGTTTAATTTATCACCCTCCACTCGGCAAAAGCGATCATGCAGTACTAAATTATAACTTCAGGATAGCATATGACATAGTAAACAGCAATGATAGTTACAAAAAGAGCCTAAACTATAAAAAGGGAAATTATCAAGACCTAAAGAAGTATTTCTTAGAAGTTGATTGGGAAAATGAGCTTAGAGGACAAGATTTAAATGCTGTATATAAAAAATTTTGTGAATTTTATGAAATAGGAGTCCAGAAGTACATCCCACAGCACAAAGAAGCAGATAAGAAAATACAGAAATAGTTCAATACAGAATGTAAAAAATCAAAAGAAAGAAGAGATTTGTTGTGGAATAGATACAGAAGACACAATAGTGAAAGGGCGTATAATAATTACAAACAGGCAAGAAATGACTATACAAGAATAAGGAGGGAAGCCCAAAAACAGTTTGAGGAGGATATAATAAATAAAAGTAGTGATCAACCAAAGCTGTTTTACAGTTATATCAGAAGCAAAACTAAAGTAAAAGATATAATACAATCCATTACGGACGAGGGAATCACTTATACACAAGAGAAGGATATTTGTGAAGCACTAAATAAGAATTTCCAGTTAGTTTTTGCAGAAGAAAAAAATTTTGAGAGGGACTATGTGGAACACGCATGTCCACACATACTACCAGATATACAAATAGCAGAAAAAGTAATACAGGAGGAGTTAAGTAGATTAGACAGAGGAAAAGCAAGTGGTCCTGATGAAATTTCATGTTGGGTGTTACGAGAATGTGCAAAGGAGTTAAGTAAACCATTATTTTTAATTTTCAAGAAATCCTTGAGTCAAGGTAAACTACCTGATATTTGGAAAAAAGCAAATATTGTCCCCTTATTCAAGAAAGGAAATAGACAAAATCCACTCAACTACCGACCAGTATCACTGACCAGTGTTGTAAGCAAGGTATTAGAAAAACTTATAAGAAAAGCTTGGGCAAATCATCTAGAAGAACACAGTATGATAACAGAAAGACAGTTTGGTTTCAGAAAAGGATAATCATGTGTTACTAATCTGTTGAGCTACTATGACAGAGTAACAAACACAATACAGGAAAGGGAAGGATGGGGGACAGTATCTATTTAGATTTCAAGAAAGCTTTTGACACAGTACCACACCAAAAACTTTTATGGAAACCGTACCATCAAGGAGGAATTCGAGGCAAACTGTTTTGTTGGATGCAAGACTTTCTCATAAAAAGAGAAATGAGGACAGTACTAAGAGGAAACTACTCATCATGGAAAGAAGTGACTAGTGGAGTACCACAGGGTTCAGTGCTGGCACCAATCATGTTTTTAGTGTATATAAATGATATAAACAGTAACAATGGAAACGAGAGCTATCTGAATATGTTTGCAGATGATCCAAAAATACAAAGAAGAATTACTAACACAGACTCTTGTAAAGAGCTAAAAGAAGAATTAAATAAACTTCATGAATGGAGTAGTACATGGCAAATGGAATTCAATGTGGACAAGTGTCATGTAATCAAGTTTGGTAAAAGTGGAAAAAGACCTGATTGGGATTATAAGTTAGGAAATAAAACCCTATACACATCAGAAAGAGAGAAAGACCTAGGTGTGATTATCAATAACAGACTATCTCCGGCTGACCACATCAGCGAGAAGGTACGGAACATGTATACACTGCTTGCAAATATGAGAATAGCATTCACATACATAAATGAAGACATGCTAAGAAGGATAATAACATCATTCATTAGACCAACCCTGGAATATGCATCAGTAGTCTGGAGTCCTCATATCAAAAAGCACTTAGACAAGATTGAAAAAGTTCAAAGGGCCGCTACAAGATGGATACCAAGCTTAAGGGACCTAAGCTACGAAGAAAGACTAAATAAACTGAATCTACCAACACTACAGGAGAGAAGGAAAAGAGGTGACATGGTAATGCTATATAAATTCATATCAGGAAAGGAGAAAATAGACATAAATGATTACTTAACATATGGAGAAGCATCAGCAAGAGGACACTGCAAAAAATTGCATAAGAAGAGAGGTGATAAAGACGTAAGGAAATTCAGTTTCCCAAACAGAGCAATTGATCAATGGAATGCACTACCGAATGAAATAGTGTGTGCTAAAACAATTCACAAATTTAAGGATATGTACGATAAATATGGTTTAAGACACGGGACAGTACGAGCTTGACTCATTCCTGTAAAGATACAATTAGGTAAGAACAATTAGGTAAGAACGCACACACACTGTGTAAACGTTGAAGAGGAGACGTGTGTTGCTGCACTCTGCTCTGCTCTGCTGCAACCAATGCCAAAGTGTATCAAAAAATGAGACAAGCTCGGTACTAAGCTAAATTAGAGATGACTTAATATTGTAGAGCAAGTAAATGCGAAAAGGCGAAGTCCAAAGAAAGTATTTATTTAATAATCAGAGCTTTAAGGAATTGGCTGAGTAGCACAGACAGGTGCCGGGCGAATCACAATAACAGGGAGATGCCAGACTGTAGGTAGAAATTATTTTAAACTAAAAATCTTAAAAACTGTTCTGTCCTCTTAAATATCATCGGTACCTTGCTAGGTTGTTTATGAAATAAACTACATGAATGGGGCAGTAGATGGCAAATGGAATTCAGTGTGGAGAAACGTCATGTAATCAAGTATGGTAAAAGTGAAAAAAGACCAGACAGGGATTATAAGTTAGGAAGTTCAACCCTACACACATCAAAAAAGGAAAAGGATGTAGAAATGATCATCAATAACTGACTATCATCGGCTGACCATATAAATGAGAGAGTAATGAACATGTACACACTGCTTGTAAATATGTGAGTAGAACTCACATATATAAATGAAGACATGCTGAGAAAAATAATTACTCCATTTATTAGACAAACTCTGGAGTATGCATCTGTAGTCTGCAATCCAGAGTCGGACACAGGGGTGTTGCCCCAGTTGCCAGGGCAACACCATTCTTTCCTGATTAACTGTGTGTGTGTGTGTGTGTGTGTGTGTGTGTGTGTGTGTGTGTGTGTTTGTTTCCAGGAAAAGTGGACCATAAATTACCCTTAGATAGTGTATTCTAATGCTTCTGCTGATGCTCTGTGTAAATACTGTTGTTTATTCGGGAAGGGTACTCCGTGTGGAAAGTTTGTGACACAATAGTGGAACATGTACCATAAGGGGAACAGTGACTTGAAAGCACACAGTGGCCTCTCATATCACATGGAAACCCAGCAGAGAGATCAGGATTTCATCAGTGTGATGGAACAGCGGAACCTGCTGTTAATGTGCAGTTGGTTTCTGCCACAGCAAGAGAGAATTGCCACAAACAGGAAGTTGTTGGAGTCTATTATTGACATAATCATTCTTTGTGGGAAGCAGAATGCGGCACTTCGTGGACGTGAAAATTTAGATAAAGATATCTTCAAAGAACCAGACCGAAATCCTGGAAACTTAAGCTTCTTGAGATATCGAGCCTGAGGCGGTGACGATCAACTCTCGAGTCATTTGCTGAAATACAATGGGAATCCCGTCTACACATCGAAGATAGTCCAGAATGAACTGATTTTTATCACTGGTTGGCAAATACAGGATACTTTCATCATTGACATAAAAAATGCTCGTTTTTTTCTCGACTTGTGCAGATTAGGCAGCAGATATATCCAACTATGAACAGCTCAGCTTGGCTGTGAGCTATGTGAATTCCCTCGACAACATCCAAGAAGCGTTCATGGAGTTTGTTGAGTGTGATACTGGAACAACTGGACGTGCCATTGCTGACAAAATAATATACACTATAACAGACAAACTTGGACTCCATATGGCGAATCTCTGTGGGCAATCATATAATGGAGCAGGCAACATGGCAGGAAAATTACATGGTGCAGCTATTCGTGTTTTGGAAGTAAAGCCAAAGGCGATTTACATTCACTGCGACCCCCATCAATTGAACTTATGCTTAATGAAGTCTTGCAAAGTCATACCAGTGTCCAATATGATGACCGTTATCAGTGAAGCCAGCAGATTTGTTAATAACTCTAAAACGCCAGAATCATCTGGAGGGCTTCATAAAGAGGTCTGATGACTGCCAAACCAACAGAACCAACCTACTCGATATTTG
The DNA here is from genome assembly GCF_032717465.1 of Coenobita brevimanus. Lineage (NCBI taxonomy): Eukaryota > Metazoa > Arthropoda > Malacostraca > Decapoda > Coenobitidae > Coenobita > Coenobita brevimanus. Next base: position 20,751,445 of record NC_137021.1, read on the forward strand.
CAGAACACTTTGGATCAAACGTCATGATGCTAAGGAAGTTTTCCTGGATCTGCTGCCTACAATCATAGTATGCTTGGAGGATATGATGACAACAGCCAATGAGTAGAAAAGGAAAAATATCAGTGCTGCTCGAAGCTTGTGCCTGCCTATTACACAGTTTGGGATTGTGTTCTCACTCATTGTAACCAGTAAAGTATTGTCGGCTACGAAAGGACTGTGTAAGAAACTACAAGCCAGAGCAATTGACATCATCTGTGCCCATGAACGTGTCGATGGTGTCAAACACTTGGTCAGTTCAATGAGGGAAGATGTAGATTCTTTCCATGATGGATGCTTTGAGAAAGCGAAAGACATCGCTGGAACACTTGAATTGGAAATCAGAACCCCCATGAGGTGTGGTAGACGGACATTCCGAATCAATGCTCCTGCTGAATCTCTAACAGACTACTACAAACGCAATGTTACCATCCCACTACTTGATAGTTTAAAGCAACAGTCGAATGAGAGGTTTTCTTCAGTCCAGAAGAATACAATTCAGAGAATGCAGATTGTACCTGCAGTTTTCCTGAAATCTGATTTTGGAATCAAGAAGTTAACTCAGCAGCTGGTAACATACAACTATGATCTTCCACAGAAGCAGTCACTAGAAGGTGAGCTTAGGAAGTGGGTGGGGAAATGGAAAGGATGGCGGAAAGAGGTACGTAGCAATCCACAAGATGCTTTGCATTTGCAGATGAGTATTTTTTCCTCCCTAACATCAGGATCATCTTACGCCTTGTATGTACTACTCCCGTGACCAGCTGTGAGAATGAGCATAGCTTTAGTGCCATCTGTCAGCTGAAGACTTGGCTCAGGAGCACGATAACAAATGTACGCCTAAACAGTCTTGCTTTAATGAATATCCATTATGGTGTATCCATCGATAATCCAAAAGTCATCTATGTGTTTGCAAGAAAACACAGGCAACGGATGGAATTTGTGGATCTTCTCTCCAACCATGCTGGTGGGTGAGCACAAAATAATGGAATGTGATTAAGAGCCCAATGATGTGTTATTTCGTTCAGTATGTAACATGGAGCCCAATTACATGCCACAATTTGACAGTTTTTGATTATTGCAATTGACTTTTTAATCAATTTTGTTACGGCCTGTTGAGAATTATTGTACGTCTCCATCCTGATGATAAACACATGTAACTATACGTTTCTTGTTTTCTGTGTGAAGTAGGAATGGTATTACACTAAACAAACTGCAGGAGTCTGAATTATCATTCGAGCTTTACTTAATCCGTTTTTGCAATATCCAAGGGCAAATAAAAAAAAGGGGGGGGGGCCCTCGCTGCAGTACTCAGTAACCTTGTGAAACCGCCCTGGAAAAACAAAGGGGGTCCACAGGTCCCCTAAAAAAAAAATAGGGTATTGAGATTGTATGGCTAAGGTGTTGGTATAAAAAACGAAAATGGGATGCGATTTGGAAGCTTTTGTTTGGCAAATGACCTTATAATTGGTGGAACTATCTTTGAGCATAGAAAAATACATAAGACTACTTGGATTTCACCATGCGATAAATACTGTAACCAGATTGACCACATTGAAATTAGCAGAAGGCATAGGAGTTATTTGCAGGATGTTTGCGTAAGGAGGGGGGCAGATATAGGTAGTGATCATCAACTTATTGTGTCAAAGATTATAATATAACTTAAGAGAAACGTTAATGGTAATTGTACAGGAGGTAATAATTATGATTTTGATGAGCTGAGACGTGATGAGAACACAAGGGAAAATTTTCGGTGGGAACGTAGGAACACGTTTCAAGTCCTGCAGCCTTTGACAGAATCTGAAGACAATGATATTAATCAAATGTGGAGAGAGGTAAAAGAGGTTTTGCATGAGAGTGCTAAGGTTACCATTAAGAAAAAGGGATAAGCGAGAAGGAAAAAGTGGATGTCAGATGAAACATGGAATGCAATTCAGAAAAGGAAAGAGGCGAAGTTAAGAAGTGAAGAACAACATGTTGATGGTCAGGTAGTTGAAGTACTTATAGCAAAGTACTGGAGTTTACATTCTGAAGTAAAAAGACTCGTTAGACGTGATAAGAGGAGGCTATATGATGAAAAGGCATCAGAGACAGAAATTAAATTAAGTAAAAATGACGGTCAGAGCACAAGAGCAGCGTATCAGGCCATAAAGGAGTTAACTGGGACTGAAAAGAGAAGGAAGGAAATACCTGTACGAGATAGAAATGGTAATTTGATGACTAAAGATTTGGATATAAAAGGAAGGTGGAAAGAGCATTTTGAATCTGTTCTAAATAGACCAATCCCAGCTGAAGAGGACATTTTGCCAGCCGAGAGAGATTTGCAGATAGAAACAGGCGATATAACCTTGGAAGAGGTAACAAAATCTATAAAGGAGTTAAAGAATTTTAAGGCCCCAGGAGAGGATGGAATATTTCCTGAAATGCTTAAGGTGGAAAATGATGAGTTTATTAATGCGCTTTTGAAACTTTTTAATGTGGTTTGGGATAATGGTGGATTTCCAGAAGAATGGAAAAATGGAATGATTATAAAAATACCAAAAACAGGGAGATCTAAGTGTGTGTGGCAATTGGAGGGGGATAAATTTGACACCTGTAGTTGCAAAAGTCTTTTCCAAAATCTTGCTGAACAGAATAGAGCCAGTAATTGATAAAATTTTAAGAGAAGAACAAGCGGGATTTAGAAAGGGTCGAGGTTGTAATGATCAGATTTTTATTGTAAGGCATCTAATGCAACAAGCTAATGAGATGAAAATGCCACTTTGTATGTGTTTTGTGGATTTTGAAAAGGCGTTTAATAGTGTTTCACGTGGAGCTATGTTAAAAATTATGAGATTCTATGGTATACCAGCAAAGTTTGTAAATATTATTAGAATCCTGCATGAAGGTACTTTTCGTAAGGTAATGGTGAGTGGTTCTTTGAGTGATTCATTTGAAGTTAGGTCAGGAGTGATTCAAGGAGGAGTTCTTTCGCCATCTCTGTTTGTTTTGGTTATGGATTATGTTAGGAGAAAGGTTGTAAGGAGAACTGGTGCAGTAATTAACTGGAAAGAAAATAAGAAGCTGATGGATTTGGACTATGCTGATGATATTGTACTGATTTGCGGAAGTATTTACGAGATGGAGAGGGTGCTTGATTGTCTGGTGGAGGAAGGAGAAAAAGTGGGATTGGTAATAAATTGTGGAAAGACTGAAATTATTAATATGAACATGGAGAACCAAATCGATTGTGTAATTGGGAATAATGTGGTGAAGAATGTAGAAAAATTTAAATATCTGGGAACGATTGTATCATCTAATGGATCATTAAACAATGAAATTGAGGAGAGGATTAGACAGGCTTGGCGAGCTTTGGAATGTTGAAATCTGTTTGGAATAATAATATGCTTTCGGTGCATACTAAAGTGAAAATTTACAAGTCCAGGTTTAGACCAATTTTAATTTATGGGCATGAGTCATGGTACAGTACAATTGCAACAGATCAGAAAGTATTAGGATTTGAGAATATAATACTGAGAAGGATTCTTGGGGTAAAGTGGCAAGACAGAGTTACAAATGAAAGAGTACCGTAAGGGATATTATGAGAGTGGAACCAGTTAATGAATATGTGAGACTGTCTCGCTGGAAGTGGTTGGGGCACATATACAAAAAAAGAAGGCAGTTTAATACAGGATGTGCCAGAGTGGACTGCTAGAGGAAGAAGAGGTAGAGTTAGGCCGAGGGAAACCTGGTTGAGGACAATGAAACCAGAAGCAGGAGAGGAGTGTTGATGGAACCTGAAGGAGATGGCAAGAGACAAATATTGGTGGAGAGAGTTCATCGAGGCCCTATGCATCCCATGGGATGCCACAGGAAATGACTGATTGATTGATTGATTGAGACAAAAGGGATCCTGAATAATAACAACAAAAATTTGGGTAACATCCCCCCAAAAAATCCTGAGTCCGCCCCTGGAATCCACGTCTCAATAAACACACAGATAAGATTAAAAAGATACAAAGGGCTGCTACAAGATGGGCTCCAAGCTTGAGAGATCTAAGCTATGAAGAAAGACTAGAAAAATGAAACCTACCAACATTACGTGAGAGAAGTAAATGAGGAAACATGACTATGTTATATAAATGCATCACAGGAAAAGAGAAATTTGACATACATGAGTATATAACCTATGGGAAAGCAACATCAAGAGGACACTGCAAAAAATATATATATATATGAAAAGAGAGGAGATGATGACCTAAATAAATTCAGTTTCCGAAATAGAGCAATTGATTCGTGGAATGCACTACCGAAACTCTTCATAAAAATTTAAAGATATTTATGATAAAAACGGTTCAAAACACGGGACAGTACGAGCTTGACTCATTAAAAAAGAAAAATTAGTTAAGAACAGTTACGTAAGGTAAGACCACACACACACACACACACACACACACACACACACACACACACACACACACACACACACACACAACGGGTAAATGAAAGACTAGAAGCTAACATTTTCCACGACGGTGAATACCTCCATTGACGAGCATATACACCGACAAAGGCAAAACAGACAGATGTAATACACACAGTCGTTTCATTTATACAAGAGTAATGGACGGTTATAAAACCCAAACTAAGCACACAAGATATCTCCTTTCTCCCAGGTTTGAAGGCTGAGCTCCACAATTGCTGAGGAGAACTTCGAGCTCCGCATTTGTTAAGAACTCCAGCATTAAATGCTTCAGATGTTGGGAGACAGAATCCTTAATCGCCCCTTACAAGTAATAAAATGTGTGATGGTAAAGGTGAGGGGAAACACCTTGAGGCATTTCGTGGCCGTGCTCATCTTCATCATTTAGGCAACATCCTGACTACCTCAGTCACGTCCCTTAGGCCATACCTTAGGTACTCGTGTTATCTACCAGCTCACAAAGGATGGTTGGACACCTGAGTCGAATGTCACCAGCTGCC
>NC_137021.1:20756542-20771542 GCF_032717465.1 Coenobita brevimanus
CTGTGAAAATACATATATCACACTGAACGAGAATTTGCTTCGAAGGATGCACTCGTCTCATCTCGAACCCAAGCCAACAACTTGTTTTCCTCTTGTGATGCTAAAGTAAGGTATGGCTCCTGATTAGTCCTGGAGCCAAGGGGTGTTTGCATGCATGAGTGGGCCAGAAAATCACCCTCTTAATTTAGTTAGACACCTTTTTTGTGAGGGTGGACATCCTGAAACCCGGCAATAAGTGTGTTATTCAGGTTTTTCGTTGAATTTCATGAAACCCAAGTTGCTACAAAATTTAAGGGTAGGGGTAATGTAGATTGCTATAACTCGGCAATAAAATGGTCTATAGAGTCCTATTACCACTCAAAAGGAAGCTTAATGAATCATCTATTCAATTAACACAAGTACAATATAACTGGACCATACCCAAGGTCACAAGAGGTCAAAGTATGACGTAATAAGACACAAGCTTAAAATTTCTGACATATCAAAGAAAAACATCTATGAAAACAAGGTGAATGGATTGAAAGTTTATTGCTTGGTATATTCTAGTGATGTACACCATAGGCAAGTTTTTGAAATTGGTTGGAACCGATAATCATGTATTTTAACCTCTCTACAGCCAACAACCAAAAACAGGAAAATGTGAGAAAGCCAACATACTGAAACAGAACAGCAACGAATTTAGTATCCGTTAAGAGTACTATGGAAAGGCAAAAAATGAGTTAATCCAGTTTCTTTTATGTTCAAAGTTCACATATTGTTCATTTCAAAACATGAGGGAGTATTTTTTCCAACCCTGTACAAGGTGAGGTCAGAGAATCTTCCAGGGGAAACCCGCATTGATACCTGGAAGGGACAGCTTTGAAACCACCTGAAGGTCAGTTGAAGTGGAAAAATGATTGCTGATAATCTCTCTCTCTCTCTCTCTCTCTCTCTCTCTCTCTCTCTCTCTCTCTCTCTCTCTCTAGGCTGGTCACAGTTTGCAGGATGTTGGAAACATAATATTAAAAGTGCTGATAATGAAAGACGTTGACTGTTATATGTGCACTGAGAGTAATATCAAAATGGTTCAAAAGGTAAATATTGTAGAGGCGGCCATACTCTCGGGATTTTCGGGATATGAATAGATACAGGTAAATCAAACCTATACAAAACCAATTTACATTTTCATTATTTCTTTTTTTCAGGGAAGAATGTCTGGCTTACCAAAGGAACGCTTAAGAACATCGCAGTCATCATTCACAAGTGGTTCCTGTAATCCCGAGAAATGCATCATCTGCCAGAAGTCTGACGATGAATGTGAAACGATCAGCACAGAGAATGGTAGGGCACTTATCACTGAAGCAGCCGCGGTGAGAAAGGACAGTGTTTTTGAAAGACTGAAGCAAATGGACAATGGTAAATTTGTATATAATGTACCAACAACTGTTATAAACAATATAGGACATACGAAGACACTGGATAAACTCAAGCAGTTGACTGAAGTCTCCGCGGGTGAAGCTGCTTGTAACCCAGAGGATATCTCGTCCTCTGTTCAGCAAAGGAGTAGACGGTCCATGGTGGATTCCCGAGACCCCGCATCTCGCCCAGCTAATGTTAACAAATTCTTCAAGACGTGTGTCATTTGTGGGAATGCAAAACGCAACAACGACTACGAGAAATGGAGGATTTCTGAAAAGGGACGGGCTGGATCGTTCCTGAAGGCAGCCATGATAATTCAGGATGATGTGTTCACCCGAACTTGTGACTTGCAGGATGCGAATGCCGTCTTTGGGGCTGACCTGTATTGTCACAACCAGTGTATTCGTTACTAAATGAGGAGAGGAGAGAAACTAGCATCCGAATCGTCCACTCCCACCGGTCAGCAGAAGTTTGATATCTTTGCAAAGGTTATGAAAGATAGAACCAGGGTTGAACTCGGGGAGATGTTACAACCTGACTTAAATTTCCAAGTGCTGTAATGGAGCGCGGGGTAATGAGCAAACTCGCTTTACGTTCACAAACAGAGATGTGAAAATGTACCTAATCCACATGTTCCGGGGTGATGTGTCATTTTTTGTCCCAGCCGGTTCAAAAACCCTCACCATCGTTTTCAAGGCAAGTGCAGCTGAGGTTGGGCCGTAGAGATGCCAAAGGCCGTTAGACAGTGAAACATTAAGCAAGTGTGGTGCTATCCTAAGAGAGTGCATCCTCAAGGAGGACTTTGAACAGAATGACAAGTTCTGTGATGCCAGTGAACTTCTATCTATCTATCTATTGCCAGACGCCTTAATCCCGTACGGGGCGGCCACAAACAAGTTACCTCCACGTCGCCCTGTCCCCTGCCATTTCACTGCCATGCTCCCAACTCACACCCCCCTCTCTCATATACCTCTCCACTCCATCCCTCCATCTCATCCTCGGCCTCCCCCTCCCACTTTCCCCCCTCCACCTCACTCACATACACACTCCTCGTCAGTTTCTCACCCTCCATCCTCTCCACATGGCCAAACCACCTCAGTGTGTTCCTCCTAATGCTTCCTATCACATCCACATCCACACCCACACCACAATGCTCCTTTATATCCTCATTTGTCAGCCTGTCTCTCCATGTGACTACACAGGCTCCTCTTAAATAACTCATTTCCATTGCTCTCACTCTTGACTTGTGTCCTTCCAACAACGTCAAAACTTCACTTCCATACGTTAGAGTTGGTATCACATTGTATTGTGGTAACTTTTTCACTTCCATGCTCACTTCACTGTTTCTTATCACTGCATTCAAGGAACCAGCAACCTTTCTTCCTTGTTGTACCCTTTCAAGTACTTCACCCTCCAAACTTCCATCCTTACTCATCACACTCCCAAAGTACTTAAATGTACTAACAATTTCCATTTCCTCACCATCCAACCTCACTGTACATTCACTGACATCACCTCTCTCAAAGACCATCACTTTACTCCACCCTACATTCACCTTTAGACTCCGTTTCTTACGCATTCTCCTAAACTCATCCACCAAGCCTTGCAGCTCCCCTTCGTCTTCACTCAACAACACAGTATCATCTGCAAACAACAGTACAGAGAGTTTCCAAACACTACCGTCTCTCACTAGGACCACTCCAACATCCACTACCCTACCTTGACCCTCTTTTATTTCCCCATCCATGTACAGATTTAACAACCATGGACACATGACACATCCCTGTTTCAACCCAACCTTCAAAGAGAAAAATTCACTCAGATCACCATCCACACGCACTGCAACCTTAGCAACATCAAACATACTCTTCACAGCATTCAAGAAGTTCCCATCTACTCAATATATTCTTAATATTTTCCAGAATCCTTGTCTATCCACCATGTCATATGCTTTCTCCAAATCCATGAAGGCCGCATACAACTTCTTTCCCTTCTCTAGAAACTTTTCCTCTAAAGATCTAAGAATGAATATCTGATCTACACAACCCCTTCCCTTCCTAAAGCCTCCGTGTTCTTCTCCAACTAATTCCTCTGTTATTTCCTTAAATCTGTCAATAAGTATCCTACCATACACTTTTCCTATTACACTAAGAAGACAAATGCCCCTATGATTACTACACACTTCTTTTTCCCCTTTTCCTTTGTACAGGAACTTTGTACCTGACTTCCAATCTTTTGGGACTCTACCTTCCTCCCAGGCCAACCTGGACATCTTCCACGTCCATTCTACTACTGTCCCTCCCCCATGCTTCAGCATTTCACCACATACTCCGTCAATTCCTGGGGCTTTCCCCATTTTGACTTTCTTCATTGCCTCCACAACTTCTGTCCTACTGATTTCTTCTTGTCTTCTCAATTCCCTCCTTCTCCCAGCCATTCCCCAGCCACTTAAACTCGCATTACTTCCATTTTCTATGTTCAACAATTCCTTAAAGTGTTCTCTCCATCTGCTCACTTCTTCTCCCTTCTCCACTAGCAATTACCATTTTTGTCTTTCACTCCCCTACTAACTTCACTGCCACCGTGTCTTACTCATATGCTTGAGAAAGCATATTCTGACATGGTGGTTCCCAGTGACGTTGCAGACTTTCTTTCAGCCCTTTTTGACATTGACATCAAGCACAGTGACCGTGTCGTAGATGATGAGCCAGAAACATCCGAGAACAGTGACATTAGATTTTCTAAGTTAAAAAAAGGACTCTCTGTGTATCAAGTCATCTTCCACTTTGTAAACAATGGTGGAAAGTAGAACCCTCTACACATGATGAATTCTGAACCTATGTACAATGTGTGTAGGTCGAAAACGCTTATTTCTAGTCTCAATTGGTTTGGACTGGCCATTAGTCACGATGAGCTACTCCACTATCGTTCTGATATGGCATCATTTGTCACGGAAGCAAGTTAGGGTCAGGTCCCCCTTCAAAGTCATTTCAACCCATCGAATTTCACGTTGGGGGCATTTGATAATTTCGATCATGAGGAAGCCACACTGTTTGGCATAGGTGGATGTCATGAAACTGTCATGATTCTCATGCAGGATAAGCTTCAAGGGGTGTCTCAGAGTGGTAAGCCTAAGGTATCGGAGACGGGTGTCACCCACCGAGAGAGGCAATTCACACAAGAGTTTGGTTGCCAGACTTTGTTGTCTTACACCAAGTCTGCTAAAAAAAATAATCCTTCCTACAATCTATGAGGTTCCTGAAGAACTGTACGAAATAGACGAATCTCATGCAAGTCGTGTCAGAAGGAAGGACGTAGCTTGGACTGTGAGTAGAATGGATCTATCGGATTTGACTGAAGGTGTCAAAGAAAATCAGGACCAAACAATGCCCTCTTGGAGTGTCTTCACTTCTCTTGTTACTGAAGAGAATGTTTTTCAGAAGGTTATAGGATTCCTTCCTGTCCTTCCCCAACCTGTGATGGAATATGCCACAGTTTACACAGCCTTGAAAAACTTCCAAGATATTTTGAGTTGCCTCAACCAAACACACTTGTCTGTGGCCTATGACGAGAGAGTATTTCACATTGTCCGTGAAATCACCATGAGCAAACGTGCTGAATTCAATAACTTGTTGTTATGTCTGGGCTCTTTTCATTTGATCAAGGCAGTCATGGGTGCGATAGGAAAATACATCGATGGCAGTGGGGCTGAAACTATTTTGGCAGAGTCAAAAGTGTTTGGCCAAAATGTTGTGAGATCAGTCCTTGATGGAGCACATTACACAAGGTCATTGAAGGGGTTGTCGATGCTCTCAGAGTGCATAGAAAGGCTGCAATGGGCTCATTTCTTCCAGGTGGAAGGCATTGGGAAATACAGGGATGAACTTGAGCAGCTGAGATTGTTGAAAAGCTCTGTGGCAGAAAAGAGGAGGGAGGAAAGCAAAGTACATTTGGAGGCATTTCTGTCAATCTCAGAAGTCATGGTGGAAGACATCAACGCATTTAGAGGTCAGAGAAGTGCTGTGTCGGAGACATTCACATTCTCGGACAGCTTCGTCAGAATGGTTGCTGTTCTAAAGGACCTAGTCAAAGCTGACCGTGAGGGAGACTGGGAACTCCACTTCCGAAGCGTTCAAGCTGTACTGCCGCTATTTGCTGAATGTGACAGGGTCAGCTACCTCAGATGGGCTTCACTATACCTGGAAGATATGAGGAAGCTGCCACAAGATGCACCATCCATCTACAAGAGTTTCCTGGCTGGCAAGTTCGTGGTGAAGCGGACAGACGGACCATTCAGTGCTGTGGGGGCAGACATGTGTCTCGAGCAGACGATAATTCGATCCCAGAAGAGTGCAGGCGGTACCATTGGTAGCACCAAAAAGAAGCAGTTCGTCAATCAGTGGGAGATCATCTACCATGAGATGTTGGCTGTTGTTTATCTCCAACATCAGATCAGTGGTGTCGTCACACCAAGCACAGAACTTATGGTGAACCACGAGTTCAACTTACCAGCAACAAGATCATCGGAATTGTTGATCCAGGATATGATCGAGTACATAAAGGAACATGACAACCCCATGACCCTGCCAGCTGAAGGAGACAAAGACAAGCTGCACAACATCCTCACACAGGAAATCGTGACAAAAGAAATCTGTGACAACCTGATTGAGTTTGACGAGAGATCTAGCAAGAAGTAGGAAACATTCCGAAGTGAAAGGTTTGTAACGAAACGGAGATCCATCTTTGATACCATTCACAGGACAAACCGCAAGACATTCAAATCCATGAATGGAGACCAAAGCATCAGCAAGGCTACAGGCAAAGAGACCAAGAAGCAACTGGCAGAAACCCAGAATATCTTCGACATTGCCAGTGTCTGAGAATATGACATGCAACACTTGGTTGGGTTTGACCTGGTTGACAGTTGCTACCTGTTCAGTGGGAATGGACTAATGAACAAACCGAACAAAAGTGAACTGTGCACCGAGTTAGAGAAACACCTTGACAAAGCAGACTATCTGGCACCATCTGAATGGAAGCCAACAAACACTGTCACTATCACTGACGTAATGGCAGGCCTTCGCCGCATGCGGGTATCCCAGATGAGCACCTTTGGTGAACTTTGCGATCAGTTCATGGATGTGTTATATGGGCTTGGCAGCAACGCTAAACGTGTCGACTTCGTCTTCTACACTTACATTGAGGGCTCAGTGAAGGACAGTGAGAGGGCTAGGAGGTGTGGTTGCAGTCCGATTGATTTATACGTGATGGGCACAGGAACGCAATTGCCTCGTCTGCGAACAAATCCAAGCTACGGATGCTCATTCGACAACACATCCTGGCCAAACCAAGACCGACGACAGATTCAGTTGTCAGTTCGATTGAACTTCCTCCCGAAACGGAACCATGCATGGCTATTTTGAATGGTATCAAGACACCGTTACCTGATCTAGACACAACGATTGAAGAGGATGACGTCAGGATTATCCCACACTAATGGGTCATTCATCCATGACACCGACGATAAGTGACATCTGATTTGTACAAGTGCATTGCAATGTCCGATACAGAGTGGTTTGAGATCATATTTGCAGATCCAGTAATACCATTAGTAGTATCAATAATGCATACCTTCCATTAGTAGGTCTTTCACAAATTTCATATTTTGGTTCCAACCAATTTCAAAAACTTGCCTATGGTGTACATCACTAGAATGTACCAAGCAATAAACTTTCAATCCATTCACTTTGTTTTCATAGATGTTTTTCTTTGATAGGTCAGAAATTTGAAGCTTGTGTCTTATTATGTCATACTTTGACCACTTGTGATTGTCCAGTCATATTGTACTATTGCGGCCAGGAGTTGTTAGCCACCCTCGTCCAGCCAACCCGTGTATGTGGCAGAGTCGCATTCACGAGCACAGAAATTGCCTTCGATGCAATTCTATCGAAAAATATCCCTTCATCTTTCGGTTTGTACTAATGTATAAAGCAATAGTAATATTTACTTTGAAGGTTTGACTCTGATAACAGGAATATATCACAATGATTATTTAATAACTTCTTTCTCGTATAAAGCCAAGCAAGTGGCAAATATGTATATTTGGTTCCACTCCACAACTTCCAGTAGGTTTGGACCAGCGAACACAGAGTGAAAAAGTTCGAAGCATTCACTTGTTACCAGGAGAGAGAGAGAGAGAGAGAGAGAGAGAGAGAGAGAGAGAGAGAGAGAGAGAGAGAGAGAGAGAGAGAGAGAGAGAGAGAGAGAGAGAGAGTGGTGGGTGCCTGTGAATTTTAGAGGGATGAGGTGAAGAAATGAGTTGCTCAGCACAGTTAAACAGGGTTTTTTCCTTTCGTTTCGTTTGGCTTTCTATGCCTAAATGACTAAATGAAGGTAAATTATGAAATATAATAACTGGATGACGAAGTGGTAATAGGGTCTGGATAATGGTTGTTTGGCCCAAGGTGTGCAGTGGTAAGCCTAATTCCAGGCATCGGTCGCTGTTAAAAGTTGGATATATTAAGTCCCATTTTTTTTTTATGTTTCCATGTATGTTTACAGTACGTGTATGCGCCTATGGACCTATTTTCACCCCATGGAAATTTTATCAATGGTCATTTTCACCACTTGGAACAAAATCCCCCATGGACCTATTTTTCGTAATGTGTGTGTGTGTGTGTGTGTGTGTGTGTGTGTGTGTGTGTGTGTGTGTGTGTGTGTGTTTGTGTGTGTGTGTGTGTATGTGTGTTTAGACGCCTACTATTCTACGTAAACCTATTTCCCATGAACTAATTTTCCCCACTGATGTATTTTCTCCCCCTGGACAAATTTCCGTCGACCTTGAATCTCTCCATGGATGCAGGTTTTCTACCTGGACGTATGTATACTCCTGGATATATTTTTCACAATGAACCTATATTCCCCATAAAGCTATTATCCAACGTGGTTACATCACCAACTGATGCGTACATTTGAAACACAGACTCTAAACCAACAGACGTATTGCACTATGGACCTGTTGTAACCCATTGGATCTATATACCCACTTCAGCATGATTCCAGAATAATATCCCCCGTGGACTGATTTTCCGCACCCAGATTTATTCCCATCTCTGACGTATTCACTCAAATGACCTAATCCCAGAGGCCTGTTTTCCCACAATCTGTCCATCCACCTACTGTACACACCCACCCAACAACGCACATACCCACAACGTTACTTATTATAGTATATCTCATTATTAGGACGACATAAACCAGTCTTTTGCCTTGTCCTACAGGTAGCCCCACCATCCACCCCACATAATGCACGAATCCCACTCCGCCCCACTTAACCACCCCAATAACCCCTTCTTTCCCTCTCGCCCACCCACTCCACCTAATCTGCCTGTGAAACCACCAGCCTACACTAACTAATCCACCCACCCAGTCACCAACCTACCTACCCGCATACCATGCTCCACAAGTCGGAGGACTCGCAATTCAACACACACACAGACACACACACACACACACACACACACACACACACACACACACACACACACACAGAGGCGGGCTGGATTTCCTTACACGAAAGATGAGTTTCACTGCTTAACTTAGTGTATTGGTAGAAAATAGTACTCTTGACGGTAGAAAATAGTACTCTTTACAGGGAGGTTGCCAGGCCGATAAAGGGATAGACATGGACTTCATTCCGGCTACATACGCGTGATTTTATGCGATACGAGTAAATAACGTGCTCGAGCTAAACAGGGAATTTTTCCTTCGCCTGGTGACGAAGGAATTTATTTATCCCAGGATAACGTCTCGTCGGACAAAATGAAAGATGGGTTTTATTCTGGGTAACGCCAGCTGACTTTGTCAAATTATTAGCCAGGCCACGTATTTTCTGTTAAATGTCTTATGTTCGCTTTTTTTCTCTCTCTCTGGTGATTGCCACCTGGTGATTTTTGGCAAAATCACGAGTATTTTTCTCAATAACTGGATATACCTCTCTGGACAGAGAGGTAAATTACTTTCTTAAGCACAACTTTTTGTTAAATCAACAGCATTTATCTCCTAATTCATTATTCCTCCGACAGCAATCCTTAAAAGAAAAAAGACCCTTTATCACAAAGCAAGGCAAGTTCTTGTGACTGATGGAAGAAATATTCATATTCTGGCCTGTTTGGAAAGATGCACAGGAATCCAGGGTTTCTCATCCCTTGCATTTCCCTGCGCCAGTCTGCCTCCACCTCATTTCCAAAGTTCACAGGCCCCACCATACACGCTCTCTCTCTCTCTCTCTCTCTCTCTCTCTCTCTCTCGGTAACAAATGAATGCTTCGAACTTGTTCACTCTGTGTTCGCTGATTCAGATCTACAGTACAGGAAGTCGTGGAGTGAAACCAAAGATACATATTTAGTCAATTGCCTGGTGTTGTATGAGAAAAAATAGTTACTAAATAATAAATGTGATATATTCGTGTTATCAGAGTCAAACCATCAGAGTAAATATTATTATTGCTTTATCCATTAGTACAAGCCCAAAGGTGAAGGGACATTTTTCTACAGATATGCATAGAAGGCAACTTCTGTGCTCGTGAATGCGACGCTGCCACATACACGGGTTGGTTGGACGAGGGTGGCTAACAACTCCTGGCAGAAAGAGTACTTGTATTCATTGAATAGATGATTCATTAAGCTTCATTTTGAGTGGTAATAGGACTCTGTAGAGCATTTTATTGCCGAGTTATAGCAATCTACATTACCCCTACCCCTAAATTTTGTGCAACTTGGGTTTCATGAAATTCAACGAAAAACCTGAATAACACACTTATTGCCGGGTTTCGGGATGTCCACCCTCACTAAAAAGGTGTCACAGTGGATCGTCTAACTAAATCAAGAGGGTGATTTCCTGGCCCTCTCATGCATGCAAACACCCCTTGGCTGCTGGACTAGACTGTGATGCACATTTTAATGCTAGTCATGGCTGGTTTATGCGGTTTATGAACCGTTTTTGCTTCCAAATTATCAGGGCGAGCAATAAGGCTGTTAGCGCTGTTGTGAACGCAGCTGAGGCGTTCGTGGATGATTTTTTTTTTATTCATTTGTAATTATTGCTGTTCTTTGGTTATTTAAATTCTATTACATATTTTGAGTACCATTTATTTATGGATTTATGCAGATTAATAACTTTTAAAAGTGCTTGAACATATGTTGGACTTAATAATGTGAATTATATATCTGACTTCAGGCAGTGCTGAATTGTATATGCATTATCGACTTACGACGGATCCATCAGAACGTGACCCTGTCGTAAGTCAAGAACTATCTGCGAATTTCTCTCTCTCTCTCTCTCTTTCTCTCTCTCTCGGTATATCTATCTATCTAGCTATATCTATCTATCTACCTATAGCTACCTACATATCTATCTATTTATCTATCTATCTATCTATATCTATCTTGCTATATATATAAGCAATATTTTCTCCTGTCAAGACTCCATATTATAATGATACAACTCATAGCATGATGGATATATAGATAGATAGATAGACAGCGTAATAGATAGGAACATCAGCCAAGGTGTGGGAATAGGAAATGTTTCAGCGAGAGCTGACCAAAAGAAATGTGTCTGCATTTCTGTAAGGAATGCCAGGCGGGCATTATGTCACCGGAAATGCTATGTACACACAGACACACGGGTTTCTCAAACATTCACATGTGTCTTGCACACGTGACACTAGCCCTGCTAGGGCAGGATGAGAGAGGTAGAGAGGAGAAAGGGGCTAGCCATAGAACCGAAAGGTTGTACAGAGAGAGAGAAGGGGTCTAACAAGACAAGTTTGGGAGGTAATAGCGGGACTCTATACTTCATTCGTGTGTGTGAGACTTTCGTTAATCATTTTAAGACAAATAAAATTACACATAGTCCCATACTCATCTTTACCTCTCCTGTCATTGCATGACAGTGGGAACTATGATTACTTACAAACCTACTCATGTGTAACTACCTCTCGTCCACGAGTATAATATATGCGTAACTGATCTACAAAACACACTACAGGAAGCTACGAAGTTATGCAAGATATGGTGGCAGCAAAAGTACAAACCTCGTCTTGAAATCTGCAGTGAATTCCCACAAAATACAAGCTACAAGCTACAAGACATTTCTACGATTAACTACAAGTAACAAGTCTACAAGACATCTCTATTATCATCTACACACACCTACAAGTAGCAGCACTCTTCATCCCACAACGAGTAAATCACAAGAAAAAACGAGAATACATCGAGAAAGAATAACAAAATAAGCAAACGAGGAAACGAAAGAAGACTCGCAACTCACAACCTTCTGACCCCACCGCTCTCTCCAACCGCCCCCAACCTACAGCAAGCTGACGCAAGGAGTGAAGAGGTCAAGACGACGGCGGCAAATACCAGAACCCACATTGACCACTCATCTTACTCATCCATCTTGACTCAAATTACTCATCGTTACTCATTTACTCACCACAGCTACAAGAGTGTGAGAAGTCGACGTTGCTAGCGTTTTGCTGAGAAGCTGAGAACGCCACCACAACCCGTCAATGAACCCGTGAAGGACATCGCTATCACCACGTGCACCACCACTCACACCATTCCCAGCGCGGAAAAATTAGTGAGTTACATATTTACTTCACTTATACAATACACAGTGGTGGACAAAAACTTCTGCACAAACATATAAAACGTGCTGTATAGTTACAACTTACGTACACATACCTACTTCAATTATCTGCATAATTCAGTCACTAAATACTTGCACCAACAATAAATATTCTACACTGTATATATATATTCACTCATTTATTATAGCATTCATTTCCTACCAACGAGTGTTACCATTTATACCTACATAAAATACATGTTTTATACATACAACTATACATTATTACATCCACAAAGTAATAAAGAAAATATACTACCACGGTTACTCAGTGAGCGATTAAAAGAACTGTATTAAACATTTATTAATTAAAGCTACCTATTGAAAAAAGACAAATTAAGTTACAAGGAAAACCAGGAAAAAAAATGACCAACACAAATGACGTTAACAAGAATAAACAACATCCTCCATACAATCGTGAAGACAAAGATTTCCACACAGTGCTGACACATACTGTACATTGCCCATGATACGTACAAATGAACAAGTGAGTGTATATAGTTAATGTTGTATATAGTATACTGTATATATTTTTTTAATATAAAATAACAAAATATGGGGCTAAATTATAATATCATTTTCAATAATATCTGTGCAATATAACCTAAGCCTTAAAAATGGACCCCAAGGGAATTAGCCAGCAATTTATGCAACCTCAGACAAAACCGAAAAAGCATAGACAAACAAAGAAAAACAAACTATAGAAAATCAATACACACACACACACACACACACACACACAACACACACACACAGTAAGATCGCATAACAAACAAATGAAAATAGGTGTAAGTGTTACTACAGATACCACAATACAACATAAACTCCTTCTATAAGTGAAACAAAGAGCAATATATTGTTCTCCTCAAACCAGTGGCATGGCACATCATCACTATCATCGACCGCAGCATGACCGGATTAGCGATGTCAGGACTGCAGTTACTACAATGTTACTGCAATTACTACAGTTATGTAATGACAAACGATTGGATTATATTACAGTTGTTACAATTATGTATCTACAAACGATATGTAACAATTACAATACAGTTATGTACAATGTAATTATTGTGTAACAATTCATACAGTGTTAGTGTAAGTCAGTATTACTATAATGTTGCTACAATATTACGACAGTTAAATCAATTATTTTACAATTGCTACAGTTATGTAACTACAAACGATATGTAACAATTATAATTCAATTATGTACAATAAAAATACAATTATGTGACAATTCATACAGTGTTACTACAATTCTGTATCACTGGAATTATCATACAAGTTAGGTGAAATATTAGACATTACTACAGAGATAACTCCATATGTGAAATAATGACCTAGCACTATTACCATTGCACAATTATGTGCGTATGTCTGTTATGCATACAAATTTTACAATATGTTGTACAATATAATCAGTTTAACTATAGTGAATTCGTTCAGTCATGTGTACAATTTGTTTAAAATGTATTATGTTTCTAGAATATTATTAGGCCAGTACAATATTATCATGAATATTATGGCTATACAATATTATAATCAATATTATGTATTAATAGATTAGAGTGTGTCACTGACAAATGCTGTCGGAGGATCGCCAGCTGGCGTGACTGAGCGATATCAGGACTCCCTATTATAATAATACAACTCATAGCATGATAGATAGATAGACAGACAGATAGATAACGTAATAGATAGCATGATCAGCCAAGGTGTGGGAATAGGAAATGTTTCAGTGAGAGCTGACCAAAAGAAATGTGTCTGCATTTCTGTAAGGAATGTCAGGCGTGCATTGTCACTGGAAATGCTACATACACACAGACACAGGAGTTTCTCAAACATTCACTTATGTCTTGCACACGTGACACTGGCCCTCCTAGGGCAGGATGAGAGTTAGAGAGAAGAAAGGGGCTAGCCATAGAACAGAAAGGTTGTAAAAAGAGGGAGAGAGAGAAGGGGTCTAATGAGACAAGTCTGGGAGGAAATAGCGGGACTCTATTTCACTCGTGTGTGAGAGACTTTAGTTAATCATTTCAAGACAAATAAAATTATACATAGTCCCATACTCATTTTTACCTCTCCTGTCATCGCATGACAATGGGAACTAAGATTATCTACTTACAAACCTACTCAAGTTTAACTACCACTCGTCCACGAGTATAATATATGCATAACTGATCTACAAATCACACTGCAAGAAGCTACGAAGTTATACAAGACTCCAGGTGGGAAGTGAAATCTAATAAGATGAATACCAGCACTGGGATGAATGTCTTGGTTACTTATTGGGAACATTTCGGCTTTACTTTAGCCATCATCAGCCTAAAAAACAAAAACAAAAAAAACATAGGTATCTTAGATTAACCATAGAAAATAAAAACCAATGAGAATGAAATTTCTTTAGTGAACATACAAGTAAATTCGAGAGAGAGAGAGAGAGAGAGAGAGAGAGAGAGAGAGAGAGAGAGAGAAAAGGAAAGTATACCTTACCACTTAACACATAGGTCAGCAGTCAGGTAATATGTATTGGTAAAACGTATCCAACTGTTAAAATGCCCAACATGGTTTGATAATTTAAACTTGTGTTTTTTTTTTTTTAATAATATTATTACATTTTTAAACCACGTTGAGCATTTTAACAGTTGGACACGTTTTACCAATACATATTTTTGACTGGTGACCTATTCTTTCTCTCTTTCATTAAGAATTTACTTGTATGTTTACATGACTGAGAAATTTAAATCTCATTGGTTTTTATTCTCTCTGGGAAATCTAAGATAACTATGAATTTTTTTTTCCAGGCTGGTGATGGCTAAAGTAAAGCTGAAATGTTCCCGATAAAGAAACAAGATGTTCATCCCAGTAGTGATATTCGTTTTCTTTATATATATATATATATATATATAT
>NC_137021.1:20776542-20806542 GCF_032717465.1 Coenobita brevimanus
TTTTCACCCCTTTTAGTAACCTACCATTAAGTCCAGACAATCTTAAAACAGTCCACAAAACCTCCCTATCAATTTTATCATACGCTTTCTCTAAATCCATGAATGCCCAAAACACATCCTTGCCTTTCGCTAAATACTTTTCACACACTTGTCTCAGCAAACACCTGATCCATGCATCCCCTCCCTCTCCTAAAGCCACACTGCTCATCACCAATCACTCCCTCTGTTTCCTCTCTAACTCTCATAATTAACACTCTACCATAAACCTAACCTACAACACTCAACAGACTTATACCCTAAAGCTAGTACAGTCATACTTATCACCCTTGCCTTTATACAACGGGACCACACAAGCACTTGCCCAGTCAATTGGCACCATACCTTTCACAAAGCACACATTCAACAATCTTACTAACCAGTCAGCAATAGTCACTCCACCACCCTTCAGGCATTCCACAGCACACCCATCCATACCTGCAGCTTTCCCTGTTTTCATCTACTTTACTGCCTTCTCCACTTCCTCCTTCGTGATCAAAGAATCATTCAACTCTCCCAACACATTTATTCCTTGCACCCTTCCATCCGCCACAATCTCAGCCACCCTTTCCTCCCCTATATTTAATAATCTTTCAAAATACTCTGCCCATCTTTACTTACTGCATCCATCTCAATTAACATCCTTCCATCCTCTGCTTTTACTCGTTCTTCCTTCCCAGACTCTCCCTTTCACATCCTTTTCACCTCCTTCCAAAACATTTTCTTATTCTGTTGAAAATTCTCTGTCAGCCACCTACCCCGCCTCTCATCTGCTGCCACTTTAGCATCACGCACAGCCCTTCTCGCCCTATTCCTCTTATCCTTATACCTTTCATATGACATCTCATCCTTCCTCTGCAGCCACACTTCATATTCACGTCTCTTCTCAGCCACAGCCATACTTACTTCCTCGCACCACCATTCACTTCCTTTTCTTACACCACCACCCACGCGTCTCACACTACACACCTCTTCTGCATGCCCCACCACAGCACTCTTAAACAACTGCCATTCCTCCTCCACACTGCCATTTTCCTGATCTTTCACTGCGTTCCACTCATCTTTCAATTTCTCCTGATACTTTATCTTTTCCTCTCTTTTATCCAACTCACTCACTTTCAAAACCTCCCTGCCACACCTAACCCTCCTAGCTCTCACCCATCTCTTACCTACTCTTAACTTTCCCTCCAGCAGGTAGTGGTCAGACATACCTCCACCCTCCCCTCTCAGAACTCTCACATCCAACAATCTTCCTATTATGTTCCTAGACACAACCACATAGTCCATCAAAGCTCTGTCAACAACCTTTCCACCCTCCTGTCTCACCCATGTATGCTTATAAATATCTGTCTTCTCAAACAGCGTATTTCCAATCACCATCTCTCGCTCAACACACATCGCTATCATTCGTACCCCATTTTCATTTCTTCCAGGCACACCACGCATACAAACTACACCTTCAACTGCTATATTTCCCACTAGCATTCAGATCTCCCATCATTACCACATTCACATTCGCTCCAAAACTCTGCAGACACTCATCAACATCATTCCAGAAAGACTCCCTCTCTTCTTCATCCCTTTCACTACCAGGCCAAAGGCATGTCCGGAAGTGGTCCTGTCCGGATAGTGGGCACCAGCCTCCTGGACTTGTACTTATGGACCCTAACTCAGAAAAACACCTATACAACTCCTTCTGGACATGCATAGCACCTATTTAAAACCCAAATCACACCAATAAGGGACATAAAAGACTGAAATAAATGCAAAAGAACCATAAAATGAGGTTTTTGAGGTAGGTTTCTACAATATTAAACACTCTGGGTACAAGTCCCTGGCTCCTGGACTGGTAGTTATGGACCCTAACCTAGCCTAACTCAGAAAAACACCTCCCTACTGCACATGCATAGCACCTAAGACACTATTGACACCAATAAGGGACATAAAAGTGTGATATGAGGTGTTAGAGGTAGGTACAGTATGGAAAATACAGTACAGAGCAGTATGAAACATTCTGGGTACTTACAGCAAGTCGCTGGCCATTTCAATGAATAACCACCTCCTCTCAGACTCTGACAGTAAGAAGGATTTCCAGAAGCACTTGCAGTACACTGTTCATGAAGTCTTGCACTTAACTTAGTCATTCGTACTCAGAAGTCCATTGTCTTTACACTGCGCACTCTTGTCTTACTTATGCTCCATTGTAACTTAATAAGTGTTGCACTCTGCACTTTAAGTCTTTCCACTCATAAAACCATTTTCTAAAAAAAACACAGTCAAGTTAATTTACATAAAATTTACAGTCCAAAAATTCTTTGTCTTTTCACTCAGATTTCTAATTTCTTAACAATACTGTATGCACTGTTTTTCTTTCACTGCACAACACTAAATTCCCGTGTGGTCTAGTGGAGAAGTTCTTGCCGTTTAATCACTGTCAGAGTCTAAGAGTAGCACAAGGAGGTGACCTAGGGGTGCATCGCTGGGTCGTGGTGATGGCGTACCCACTGCAGACAACTCTGAAGATAGGCGCAAACTCATGTCGAGCGGTGACTCCACCGTGGCTGATGTGCTGGGCTGTGGCTCGGAGCATGAGGGCCTGTCTTGGGGAGGCAACGGAGTGGAGCCAGGGCTGGGCACAGTGGGGGTCATGGGGGCCTGAAAAAGCTGTCAATCGTTGATTTACACGAGGAACGACGATTCTGATGATTAACCCCTTAACCGCGGGGCGTCACTTTCATGACACTTGGGAGCAAGGGATCATACCGCGGGGCGTCGCTTTTGTGATTCTGTGTTATTTTGAATTCACCCGGGCTTCCAAGTGGGGGCTTGTATCATCTATCAATACTGCCAATGTCCAACACTAGTCAGCACTCCTAATCTCATCTGTACTCCCATCCATTGTTGACAATTTAGCCATTTCTCCCCATTCTTAACTCCCCTCCCTACCCCCCCTCCATTACCCTATCCTCTCACCTGCCCGGCCGTGCTACGTTAAGTAAATCTTCCCTGGAATTTTTCACTGATTTCATCCATTGAAATAAGCCCTATGCCCTATTCTTATACCAAATAATATATACAAGAAAGAAATAAGGTAAGTGAGAGTGCCATACACCTGGAATTGGCTAATTATCACCTGACAACACCTCACGTGCACTCGTTCGCTAATTTTCGCTGTTTTTTCCCCATTGAAATATGCCGTATAATCTATTTTCGTAATAAATATACATATAAGGAGGGAAGGGAGAAGCCTAAGTGATATTTACATTCACCTGGAACTACCTAATTTATAATGTATTGTCTAGATTTCCTGCCAATCATTTCAGTGCTATACATAGCTGTTTCAAGAGCTAACATTGGTAGTACTGAATATCCCCTAAGTAGGCCTCCACCCAGCCCTCCCTTATCAGTTTACTCTCATCTTCCGAAGTGGAGGTACGTCTGTTTTCCTCTTGCTGACTTCAGGGACCTTTTTCACCCCCATGCAAAGGGCCCTATGACCTTTACCCCCTACTAAACCTCGTGTGGAAAGAGGTAAAGGGCTGACAATTGATAAAAGAGTGACTATGATCTTTCTATTGAGTAAAACAGTGCAAGTGGAATTGTAAATAATGTGTAAATAATGTGTACACAGCAAGTGAAAGTAATGAATGTAAATATGCGTGAACAATGGAAAATAGTTTAGTTACTTCAAGTGACACTGCATAACACAGTGTAAATAAAATAGAAATGTAAATAACGTAAATAAAATAGAGAACGTAAATAGAAATGTAAATGAGTAGTATTATAAGAATACGAGTATATACCCTAGGAGTAATGAAAGTGAAAGTTTCACTCTAGCATGTCTGAATACTATGAGTTATGAGAGTGAAGATGAAAGTGACATTCACTCTCAATGCTAATATACAGGACGAGAAAGTGAATGCTACGCATTTTACTGAAAGAAATTGAATCCCTACAGTGACAATAAACTAATACTACTGAAGGAAACTTATGGATAAAGACTGTAGATATAGATAAGTGTTATATAGTAATAGAAATATAAAGTGTGAGGGGTTTTATGAATAATAAATGACAGAGTACCAAGAGCGAACTAGCACAAGTGCAACGGTCAGACGGGCTCATAATTTTCATTGCTTTCACAGTGGGTTTATTTTTTGGAGTATGGATCCCAAACTACTTGAAAATCATAGAGTAGTGTTTATAGTGTTAATATCTGGCTGTGGTAATCATATTACGGGTTGTCGGGAAGTGTAAAGTGGAGACTTCGTTACCCAACTTCAGAGGTCTCCACAAGTCCTACGGTAACTGACGAAGGCTCAACAAACATTCCAGGAGAAAGCTGAAGGTATGTGCCATAAGCATATGTAATTTTAATATTCTAGGACTAATAACTGATTTTTGGCAAATATTTTTTGAGAGTCTGTCGGAGCCCGAATAACCCCGCGGCACACGCAAAACATCGGTAAACATGCCCGCGGTGTAGGGGTTAATGATGCATTGCCTGAAAGCACGCACTTCCTCCACAAGTCCCAAGGGCCCCATCTCCCTGTCGCAGTCCGGGTGTTCCAGGTAGTCCAGAACGAACTCTAGGTGTTCTCAGAATGTGCTCAGCTTGGGGATGGCTGGAGTAGTGTCATGCTGAGAGGAATCCGCATCATCGTCGCCGTCCTCGTCGGAATCTTCAAGTTGGGTACCGACACCTGCAAATGAAGATGCGATCTCGATATCAGACAGGGTCTGATACCCAGGATCGCCCTCGTCGTCATCCAACCACTCACACACTTCATCCATATCAACATCGTCGCCATGCGCACGTAGACGTGCATCGAAGTCATCCATGTTGAAACCCAGGAAATCGTGCTCCAAATCTGTTCTGAGAAGCAGACGAGACCAACCATTTTCTACGGTCTTGACAGGGACTTCCTTCTATGCACTGGCACAGTTGTAAATGGCAGACGATGTTGTAGCGGCGAAGGTTTTCCAAAGTCCGCTGGCCTCGCATGTCCCATCCCTCCCTGCACTCGTCCTCGTCCTCGAGAACAACCATCACCTCGTCCAGGAACTTCCGTCAGTATAGCCGCTTCTTTGCCACGGTCACTCCTTGGTCCATTGGTTGGATGAGAACAGTAGTATTAGGTGGCAGAAACATGCACCTAATGCGGCCATTCTCAGCCACCAAGTCCTTGTCGCACGGGTGGGCAGGTGCATTGTCGAGGAGAAGGAGGGCCTTTACCTGGTCACGTGGGATTCCCAGTTTCTCCGTCTGGTAATGTATGACCTCCTTGACGAAACAGAGGTGGAACGAGTCTTTGAAGCATGGGCTGTGAACCATGCCATCAAGGAATGGTACCAGATGACAGGAAGGACATCCATCACCCCACGAAGACACCGAGGCTGCTTGCACGGCCAACAATAACGGGCTTAAGCCGGTGCATGCCATTAGCATTAGCACAACACAAAGCAGATATGCTTTGCTTGAAGAGCTTGCGCTCAGGTACACGCTTCTCCGTCTCCTCGGCTAGAGTGTTCATATGCAAAGAGCGATAGAATAAACCAGTTTCATCAGCGTTGTAGACTTGACCGAGAGTGAGACCCTCCCTGTCGATCAAGCCCTTCACCTTGTGCTGAAACTCCTCTACTCCATCCTCGTTAGCATCCAAAGCTTCACCATGAGACTTACAGTTGGTAAGACCATGTCGTAACTTGAACACGAAGAGCCAACCCTCAGATGCCTTGAAGTCTAGGGCGGCGTGAAGCCTTGTGAACTTCTCAGCAACAGCCTTCAGCTCCGTACCATGTACCATCACACCAGCAGCATGTTGCTGTCGATACCAGATCAACATGGAGTGGTCAACTTCAGCGAACTTGGGAATAAACATCATCTTCCTCTCCACGTTGCATTTGCTTTTCGACGAGAAGTCAGCCGTGTACTGCATGAGTTTGTCTCGGAATCTCTTGATATCAAACAAAGTAAATCGGGCCAGGTTGAACTCACGAAGGATGCGTGATGAAGACCACCCCGCATCTACTTTCTCCAATATCTCCCTCTTCTTCTCCAGAGTCAAAACCACTCTCTTCCTCTTCTCAGGTGGCGGGGCCATCATCACACACACACGAAGGAGAGGCACAAGAGCAGCAGGAGAGCCTGCAGCAGGTAAGGCACCACCACAAATGCGAGCACGTGGGCAGCCATGACTACGAGCATACACTCACGACAAGAGACGGGTGGAAAGTGGGGAGGATGCTGGGGCACTCTAGCGGACGTTGGACGAATGACGCACCAAAACAAAGCTGTCCCGTGCCGCGTGCGTCAAGTCCAAATTACGGGCGGGAAAAAGTTGGATTTAAAAAAAAAAATTGTGGTTTTTGGACCATTTTGGGAATATTGGATCCCGGGACGATTATGTCCGGTAAGTGGGGATGTCCGGAAAGTGGGCGTCTGGATAGTACAGGGATTACTGTAGCTCCAGAGGGATATTTAAATTCGAAAATTTTCTTGTTCCTACGCCAAGAATTGGTTACTCCTCCCGAAAATGTATTTCAACCGAAATATCACCAAAATCAGTCAACGTCGATCCATTGCACATTGGGCACAAATTTCTGCCAAAGGGACAGTCTCAGAACCAAGTGTGCATGCGCACACAGCTCATAAATAATACGTTTCTGGTATCATACAATCCTTTACTGTCCAAAATTCAGTTTGTTATTTTTTATCTGACCACCAGTTATCCGTTTTATCTTTTTCAGAATCAATCGATGTAGAGGTCTACACGACAGGAAAGGGGCTTTCTTGTTGCCCCACTGTTGAAGTCCTGATGATCATTGGTTCTAAACTCCCATATCAAGGAGATGTTCTTGGTGTGATGCTTCAACTATCCCTTCACCAAAGTAGTGATATGCCAGGCCAGTGCATCAGACACAGATATGTTGAAGGAGTGTTGGGGAATGGACCTGGTTCCCTTCTCATGCAAGGACAAAGTCGTCACTAAGGTGGAGAAGCTCTACAAGGAGTATGAACTGCTGAAGGAAGGCAAGACGCAACGATCAGAGGCTCAAATACACTGCAAAGAAATTTTTTTTGTCTAAGCTGAAGGATTTGTTGGATATCATTCACAAAGATGTCCATCACATGAAGAGCACTGCTGAGGACAAAGCTTTCCTCCTTGCTCAATGTGAGCTAGGTCAACATGGCTACATGGGTTCCATGGATTCTGAACTTGCAGCTCAACAAAAAAGGGCCTGGAGAGGCAGCAGCAACTCGAGGAACATTTTCATTGCTGGCATGAGGAGGCATCAACATCTTCAGCCACTGTCCAGTTGAAGTCCAGCAGCAGTAGCGAAGAAAGCAGTCCTACTCATTCAGCAGCTGCATCTACTGTACCAGCACTGAGGGCAGTGATGACAACTTTGATAGTGCAAGTCTTCCAAAGTGGGCAAAGAGAGAAACAAAGACAACTGTCACGCCTGATGTTGCCACTCCTCTTGACTGAACCAGTCACTGATCAAGATGCAGCCTACATTCTCACGGATACAGCACGTGCTTTTGGGCATGACATTGCAGAGCTTGTACTTAACAGACTGACCATCAGATGCAGAAGGGTGGACTTTTGGCAAAGCAGGACCCAAATCCTGAAAGGGGAGTTCAAGCTGGGGGGGTCACTTGTTGCCCACTGGAGTGGCAAACTCATGGATGATCTGACGACCGAAGAACAAACTGATCGCCTTCCAATCGTTGTGTTTGGATGTGGATCCTCATAGAAAACTGCCAAATGGAACTGGTTGCCAAACAGCAAAAGCCATTGCCAAAGCTGTGGAAGAATGGGGCCTCGCCAAGAGAATTGTAGGCTTGGGATTCAACATGACAATGTCCAACACCGGCTGGCACTTTGAAGCATGTGTCCTCCTCGAATAAGAGATTGGAAAGGACCTGCTCCATTTTGCCTGCCACCACCATGTCTTGGAGCTCATCATTCAGGCAGTGTTCACGATAGTGACTGGCTTTGCATCTGATCCTGAAACTGGAATTTTCTGCAAGCCCAAAGGGAGTCTGTTGACCAGCAAAACTTCCAAAGTGGTGTCTCAGGCTCTGAGGTGGCACTATTCCTCACAAACATCAAGGATGAAATGTTGATCTGGTGTACCTCGGCACTGAAAAAGAAAGATTTCGCGAGGGATGACTACCAAGAGTTGCCTGAGCTCTCTGTCATGTTCCTTGGTAGCATCCCTTCTCGAAGAATCCAGTTCCCACTCTGTATCCAGTGGATGGCCAAGGTGATTTACTCGCTGAAGTTGTGGATGTTTCACAGATGATTTTGGCTGATGTCAAAAGAGGAGAAGGGCCTTTGGACCATGGCTGTGTTTGCAGTCCATGTATGCACCAAAGGCTGGACTGGAGCTCCTCTCACTGCCTGTGTGCCTCTGAACGATCTGCAGATGCTCCAGATGCTGAACAGCTATGGTGAAGTCGATGCAGCGGTTGTAAAGGCTGCAATTGCCAAATTCGAGTCTCATCTGTCATATCTCTTGGAGGAGGTGGTCATCCTGGCTTTCTTCAATGATGGAGTTCCCGCTGAAACCAAGCAGTGTAAGGTCAAGGAAATAAAGGCCAAATCTGGAGCTGATGACCCAAAAAACAAGCCACGGTTTTACAGTGCATGGCAGCTGGAGCCTGCTTGGAAGACTTTGTGATACATAAGTAAACACCAAGAAGTTCTTCGAATGAGTGAACATCGACTGGGACACAGAACGGCCCCCAGACACTCCCTGCCTAGCTCTCATGGTGAGAAGATGTCCAGCCAGTCTCTCTCGAGCTATCGACTCTGTCTCATTGCCTGAGAAAGATTTTTGGGAGTTTTTCGAGCTTTTTGGCTTTGCTTGACTTAGCCTAATTTACTGAGATTGGTTTTCTGTTGTTTCTCTCGTTTTGGGTGAGACTCTGTCCCTGCCTGCTAGTGTGTGTGTGTGTGTGGGTGAGCTTGTGTGTGTGTTTGTGGGTGTGTGTGGGTTTTTTTTTTTTTTCCCCACGGCCAGCCATTAAGTGTCCCCTAACGTGGTACGATGCCGAACCCTGAAGGGGTGCTGTTAGGGCACTTCCATGAGGTTATAGGAAGCATTGGGGACGGCTTTTCTGTTAGGGTTAGGTTAAATCCCTCACGGGGCAGTAGTGGGTCTCCGTCGCCCTTTAGAGGGCAGGGAGAATGGGTCCCCACTACTGTAGGGCCTTTTTTTTTTACCGTGTTTTGTGTGTGGGCGTGTGTGTCTGTGTCTGTGTTTGTGGGTGTGTGGTATATGTGTGAGTGGTGTCTGTGGGTGTTTGTTTTCGTGTCTGTCTGAGAGCATGAAGAGGACCCAGGTCCCTAGGCCCACAGGGCAAGTGCTCCCTTTGCCTTCCAAGCAGCAGCCTGTCTGCCCTGCTACTGTGTCAGGCGCGAAATGAGAGCGGCGTCTGTCTGACGCCAGCTCTCACTCCTCGACGTCTGGCGGGACCCCTGGCTCACCCCCTCTCCTAAGCCTTTTAAGCAGAGGCCTTCTGGCCCTGCGCCTGTGCCAGGCACGAAGCGAGAGTGGCATCTTTCTGATGCCAGCTCTCGCTCGTCAACGTCTGGCGAAGCCACTGTCGCCTCCCCTTCTAGGCCTGCTGAGCCCATCCCCATGCACGGGATGACGCCTCATTCCCCCCTGCCACTTCAACACATGCAGCCAAGGTTGCACATGTACATGAGGCAATGGAGGGAGCTTCCAATCTTCCATCTGTCATCAACACCTCTATTTGCACAACCCGTAAGGCTGCCCCTCCTCCCAAGGACCCTCGTTGCCCGGCACCTGACCCTGCCACGCCACCTCCTCCTGCTACTTTGGACCCGAAAACTGGCACAGGCCAGGACAAGCCACCCCCAGTGGTGCATCCTCTAGCTGCAGCCCCTTCTGAGGTGCCTGCTCCCTCTCCTGATGATGAAGGCTTCATCCCTGTGAAGCGCAAAACACGACGAGCTCTGCAGGGAAACGCACCTCCACCTGCATCGAAGCCTCCAGGGCCTTGGCGGCCTCCCCCCGCTGCATGCTGCTCGGTTTCAGTCGTGGCTCCTCCCCCTCCACACTCTGCTTTCCCGGCCTTTCGCATCCCTCTTCAGGAAGGGTACAGCACCAGCTATGACGCAGTAGCGGCTCTGGAGCGACACCTGCCCGGCCTTGCAGCCATGAATCGCTTTGTTCGCAACGAAAGCTGTGTGCTGATCCCCACCAAAGAGGGATCGTACCTTCGCCTGAAAGTGATGGCGGAGGAGGCCCCGATCGTCAAGATCGTCGAGCTGTCGCAAGGCAGCCAATCAACAAAGGCGGTAGTGATGGGATATCCCCGGCATATGCCGGTGGATATCCTACTCCAACATGACCTAATCGAGGAGGCAGTGCATTGCCAAAATCAGCGGTCGCAGGAGGAGACGTTGCAGGTCTGTGTGACACTGTGGGGACCTCTAGTGGAGTCCGTCAACCTGGGCAATTGGGGAGTGTTTTATCTCCACCCCTTCATGCCCGAGCTGCTGCGCTGCTACAGGTGTCATCATTACAGTCACCATCGTGCCACCTGCAACCACAAAACACTGAGCAATGCCTGCAGCGGCTCAAGGCAAAGGAGCCGACAACTGCCAAGTGCCCCAATTGCTCATGGCAACACCATGCCTGGCACCCCAGTTGCCCTGCAAGGGTCAAAAGGGTAAACCAGGGCTGGGAGAGGCAGGTTGCGTGGGTGCGAGAGCGGCAGACCGCCAGCGCCACTCCACCTCCCCCAGGCACCTTCGTCTGGGGACAACAGCGCCGCCCTCTTGCTTCCAGCCCGCCTGCTCTCAGCGAGCAGGAGTTTCCGCCCTTGCCTTCTGCCCTCGCTGTGGGCGAGACCACGGCGGAAGTCCACCACCCGCCAACGTCTGTCCCGCTACCACTATCCTGCGCAGCGTCCAGCCAAGCCCCCGCTCCTGCTCCTCTGGTGATCTCTTTCACGACGTAGGAGCTCAGGACCCTTGCCACAGAGCTGGCGATGACCATTGCCACCACTATAGCCAAAACCCTCGATATTCCTCTCCCAACAGAGCCCCTTGCCAAGGCTGCCAATTGCCTCATAGACTGGGCGATCGAGAGGAAGATGGCAAGCCTCGGTGTCCCACTTTCCCCTCGCCACCCAGCTCGCTCTGCAGGGCTACCCTGTCCCACCTTGCGCAGGTCAGCTCGCTTGTCCAAGCAGGTCAAGCCAAGACCTCTCAATGCTCAGCCTTCCACCACTCAGCTGCCTCGTCATTGTCCTCATCAGGGGCAAGCGCCAACTACATTTGTGGCCAGTGATGGACATGGCCTCACCACTGCTGCAGGAGGACGACCGTCTTCAACTGTCGCCGGCCGGCTGGTAGACCCCTCTCTCAAAATCCTCCAGTGGAATTGTGTGGGAGCGCGGAGCAAGCTCCCGCTTTTGCAGGAAGCGGTTGCCAGGGACCGCCCTCATGTCATTCTCCTGCAGGAGACCCTGCTCCCAGACAATTCCACTTTTCATCTCTCGAGCTACACCACCCATCTCCTCCCATATGGTCGTGGCGTCCCACGGGGATGCACTGTCCTGGTTCAGGATCACATCACGTGCACGGATTGTGAGCCCCCTCCTTTCTGTGGACCTGATGTGGAGGTTCAGGACGTGGTTCTCCATCTGGCGACGTCGCCCCTGACGGTATACAATGTATACTGGAGCCAGAGGAGCACCTTGGAGTTGGGGGAACTTTTCTCCCAAGCTGCCAGCGGGGCCATGTACATCGGGGGCGACTTCAACACCCACCACGCCCTTCTCTCTTCGCCTCTTCGGCCCAATGATGCAGGACGACATATCTCTTTCATACTGGAGGAGATGGGTGATGTTTCCCTATTGAATGACATCACCGAAGCCTCACACATTGATGGTGGGCATCTGGACTTAGCATTTGTGTCCTCCCCCCTCGCAGGCTTGGCAACATGGTCGCTGCACCCTCACCTTTCCAAGCACCATTTTGCCCTGGAGGTCACTCTGCCAGCTGCTCCACTTCCACCTCCGCCACCCACTCCACTGTGGTGGGACCTCCGTAGGGCCAACTGGGTGGCGTTTGGCCAGGCCTTAGCTGTGGCCTTTGCAGCATCTCCTCCTGCCTCAGACCTTGAGAGACGAGCAGATCAGGTGGCGATTATCTTTTCACAGACTGCCTCTCTCGCTATCCCTCTGCAGCGTCGATCCACGAGGTGCTATCGGGACGGCTGGATTTACTGAGACAGGGTCAAGGAATTGAACTGGTGGCTCAACGTGGCACGCAGGCAGTCCGGCAACGTTGAACATCTCCGCACCGTCAGTACCTGGTTGACGTCACGCGACATGTTGCCTCAGAGAAACGCCACCTCAAGGAGGAAGCATGGATTGGATGGTGTTGTACCCTAGACTCTCACTCCACACTCAGGGAGATGTGGAGGATAATCAGGTCCATCTCCGATCCACGTCTTCCTTGTCCGCCCTCACATCCTGATCCTGCCACAGAAGCCAGCCGCCTTGCTCGGCACTTTGCAGATCGATCTGCTTCTAGCAATCTCCCACAGTCCATCCAGATTCTGCAGGCTCAGCTATCCACCTCTCGTGCCACGGCAGTTCAGGCTGCCTGTGATAGGCCAGACCCAGCTGATTGTCCCATCACCAGTGGGAAGGTTCTGAAAGCACTGCATCACAGGGGGGACTGTGCCTGGACTGGACGGGATTACATACTCACTACCGTCACACACTGGAGATTGCGGTAGCGAGCACCTGCTTGATTTGTTCAACCTCTCGTGGTCTGAGGGGCATCTGCCAAGGTCGTGGAAGACGGCTGTCATCCACCCGATTCCTAAGCCTCACGATCCCACCACCATGCGCCCCATCTCCCTCCTCAGCTGTATCGCTAAGACAGCTGAGAGGGTTGTGGGGGCTCATCTTGCTTGGCGGCTGGGACCATTGCACCCAAGGATCTTTGCTTACCACCATGGCAGGAGTGCCACTCACTGCCTTGTATCGTTCCTTGGGGAACTGAGGGGAGGAAGGGGGATGGCCATCTTCCTTGAGAAGGCATTTGACCTGGCCAGCCCTATGGTTATTTTGGCTGCCCTTGCAGACAGGGGTGTGGAAGGCAGGCTTTTATCCTGGATCAGGGACTTCTTTGCAGATTGCTCTGCAGGGGTCTGATTTCAGGGGCACATCTCGCCATTTTACAGGCATTCCAATGGCACCCCCTAGGGGAGCATATTGAGCCCTCTCCTTTTTAACATCCTTGTGGAGGGGCTCTTAACTGTGGCCTATGGGCCTGGCGTCACCCTCCTCTACTATGCAGATGATCTCGCCCTCGTCTTCACAAGGAGGGACTGTTTCAGACAGGCTGACTCGTCCCTTTCTCGGCTGCATGCCAAGTGCACCGAGCTAGGGCTGAAAATTAATTTTAATAAGACGAAGTGTCTGCCTTTTGGACTCCATTCCCCAGACTTTCCAGTGCTACTTGGGGGCCAGCAGCTCTCCCTTGTCACTGTACACCAATATCTGGGGGTCTGGCTTGATGGGGGTCTTACCTTTTCCCGTCATGTTCGGTACCTGAGGGAGCGTGCTTCTACCTGCATGACTGCTCTCCGCTATCTCTCCAAGTGGAGTTTGGGGGCATCATATTCCGTCCTATGGACATTTTACATACTGTACATGCCATCCGATCTTTGGTGGACTACAGTGCCATCTGTCTGACAGGACTCACTCCACCAGTCTCTTGATCTCTGAAGGTCATCCAGAATGATGCACTCCGTGTCATACTGGGTGCTCCACGCTGGACCCGGCTCGTCAATCTGTGTATGGAGGGTGGTGTGCCATCTCTGGTGCATCGCATTGTGCTACGAACGGCGATTATCACTCTTCAGCTGGTCCAGTGCCGGCCTCATCTGCCTGTCTCTGCCCTCCTAAAATGCCTCCTGTGCCGCCCACCTGAGCCAGCCCCTCAGCATGACTGGGCCCGCACTACAGCCGTTGTCATCCATGGATTGGGAGCTGCTGTGAGCTTCTGTCAAGATCCTGACTCTCCCTTTCCTGGATATGCTGACCCACCGCCATGGGATCCTCCTTTTTTTGATATTGTTGGCCCCTTGGATGCTAAACCTCGCTCGTCCATTCTGGCACTCCTCCGGCAGGAGGGTCTCAGTCGGGTGGCGGCTCTGGCCTTACCGGACTCAGCCATCTATTATACTGATGGCTCAGTTTCCTCTAATGGCACAGCTGGAGCGGCCTTTGTTTCTGGGCAAATCATGGAAGCTTGGCGACTCTCCCCAGGTGTATAGGCTTTCCAGGCGGAGCTTGCAGCCATCCTGGGTGCATTGCGCCATGCTCATCACCATCGTCACCACCGAGTCATAATCCACACTGACTCTTTCCTCCATTCAGAGACTACGCTCTTTCTCGCTTCATGACAATGTCTTTCTCCTGACAGCAATCCATACATTTGCATCCCTTCTCGTCCACAGGGTCACAACTATTATCCTTCACTGGCTCCCGGGACATGTTGGAATCAGCAGCAATTAGCTTGCTGATGACGCAGCATGCTCAGCTTGCTCTCTCCCTGACATCACATTCCCACTGTGCCCCAGCCCCTCACACCTCATCCGCACTCTCACTGCCAACATCAGAAGACTATCTCTAGATGACCATCAGCTTTGGGTCACGAAGGGCTCTTGCTCTGCTGACTCTGCTGTTGCCCCCCCGAGGTCTACCTAAATATCTTGTTGTGAGGCTCCGGCGATTGTGTCTGGGGTTTCTCTGCAACAAACAGATTGTTGATGTGGCGCCAGACCCGTGCAACCATTGTTTGGCCAGATCTGAGGAGCCACTCCATCATTATCTTCTTGACTGCCTAGCCACTACCATGCTCAGGTTTGAGCTCGACTCGGCCCTTGACCAGTCTGGGGATGACTTTATGGACGCTGCTGGTGTCGTTGCCCGTGCTCCCTTCAACATATTACCACAGTAAGGGACTATCCTCCTTCTTGCACACCTCTGACGGGCTCTTGGTTTGCCAGTGTCCCAGTACTACTGGGACGAATATCCCAACAACAACAACAACGGCCCTCAGAGACTTGGAAAGAGGAAGAAGGCATCATGAAGGCAGTCAAGACACTCCAGCAACTCCGTGTCACAACCAATCATGCCAAGCCAGGTGTGGCACTAATTCAGGAGCACAGCAGAACCTTGACCAAGAATGACGAGTAACTCCAGTTCCTCCTACAAGTGGTCAAGGACCACCACCGCTGATTCTCGGATGCAAGAAAGCTGATCAGAATCAGGCAACAGTGAATGGCTTGCAACTACAATACCCCTCCACTGAGCAGTTACTGAGGGGGACCCATCAGCTTCAATGGGGTGAAAACTTCTGACCCGATCTGTAATGGGTAAATGTTGATGGATTTTGCTGAAATTTACACAGGAGAGTTTGCTCATGAATAGGAACAGATTAGCATTGTTGAAGCATAACTTTTTCCAAAGTGAAATTCAAGGACCACTCTAATATGTGTGTGTACATTTATATATATATATATATATATATATATATATATATATATATATATATATATATATATAGATATATATATAGATATAGATATAGATATAGATATATATATATATATCGTTTTTTCGTTTTTGAAGGCTCCAACATGCTTGCATGCGTCAACCTTGGTCATCTAATGGCGGCTCTCAATGCTGCACGATCTATGGCAGCCTCCCTATTAGTCCTTTAACCCCGAGGTCACACTTAATGACCTCATCCCGTGTCTTTCTCGGTCTTTCTCGGTCTACCCCTCGCAACCCTACCCTCCATATTAACCCTTCTCACCTTCTGCACCCAATTACCATCCCCTATACTCTCCATATGCCCAAACCATCTTAGTCTACCCTTCCTCATCACCATACCAATACACTCCAGTCGCATCCTACCTCTCAACTTTTCCATCATAAACCCAGTCCCCCCCAGGCCTTGTACGCAGGGACGCACTGTACATCCACCTACTCACTATCATTTCTGTACGTTTGAGTCTGTGAATACCCTCTTCCTTTACTGCCCAAATCTCACTACCATACAGCATCACACCCCTAACACATGCTGTCACGAGTCGGCTAGTGACATTGGCTTTTGTGGGAAACCGCGAACTCAAGTGGAATCCCAGTTTATCGTTCAGTTAACCGCTCATTCGGACGGATGCTTTGTCAAATCAATTTTTCATTGTCATACATGATCGTCTTTGTGTGAGACATTAGCGCTTCCGCTGAGCAATTTGTTTTGGGCGCGTTTCGCTCACTCGACCGTTAGAAAAATGCGGCCTAGTGCTCCGCTTTTCTTTCCCACGACTTAGTCAGTCAAGTGTTTGCTTTGATGGAGAGAGGTTCTGTGCTCCAGAAGTGTGAGAGAGAGAGGTCAGCTAGCACCCAGACTCCACTAGACCACAGTTCTCCAGTGCTCCCACCCTTGGTGATACACAGCATTCATTGACCAGTATTTCTTTTTGTTTTCCTAGTCTTAAGAGTTTAATTAAGGTGTTTTTCCTAGGCATAAGAATTTAGCTCGAGTGAGTGAGTGAGTGCGATCTCATTAATTTGATTTGAAATGTAACGTTAAATTTATTTTGTAATCAATAAATTTAACAGTTCTTTTTCTTGAGCTTAATGTAATGTAAACTCTTGTTTCATTTCTCCACAATTAAACTTATTTCTCTTATAGCTCCTAGCTTGCATAAACGTTTGCCATTCATAACTGGCACTTAGGCCAGTCTTGTGTATTAAGCTTAAAATCCGTTGTGCCTCCTAGGAGTTAAGCATCAGCAAGAACCTGATACTATTATTAGTATTAGTTATTTATTGTCAGGGGTGAAGTAACTTTCTCCAGAGGCTAACAGTACTAGACAGCAATTGAGTGATTAGTCTTTGCTGTGTACTGTTGAGAAAGTTCATAAATTCTCGTTCTTAGAGAATCGTGCGAAGCAAGTCAGCGTAAAGTAATCGTTGCTTGATTTAGTAAGACAATCATTGTCCCTGCTCTGCAATATTACTGAACATTACATTATCAATTAAACAATATTTAGCATTTATTTTAAAAACCCCGTGACAATTGGCGACCTCATTCCAAGATATTAACTCCTAGCTCTAAAGCTATTCACGAGATAATACTCACTCGTTCACTCGTTCATATTTAGGTATTTATCATTAAAGTTTATAGGCACAAGTTTACTGGTGTTAACCGTTAATTTAGCAAGTGAATTTTTGCTTTATTAATCCACAGAGTACTTAACTCTATTTAGTACTTTATAATTGGTAATGCCAGACGATTTTATTCGCTCCTGGGTAGCCGCCGTACCCATTTTGTTAATTATTGAGTCTTCTCAGTTATTTGCATTTTTGCTTTATTCTTTTCCAGTTAACTAGGTAAGACTGGTCACCACTAGCTTGTGTCTGTATTCTTTACTTGTGTTATTAGCATTCGTTTGCGAAGCAGTCAGTACTCAGTTCGATTTGCTTAATAAGTTAGCAACATGGCTACCACCATATTTTTACAGGAAGCCAAAGATATGGGTCTTACAGACCCAACTGAAATTAAAGAGTACATACTCTCACGGCATAATATGGACCAGCAGCGCGAGAATGATGCCCGTGAAGAGCGTAAGATTCAACGCAAACACGAGCGAGAACAGCGCGAATACGAGCGCAAACAACATGAACGTGAGTGAGAACAGCGCGAATACGAACGAGAACAGCGCAAACACGAGCAGAAACAACGCGAGCTCGAGTTAGAAAAAGAGCGACAACAGCGCGAACACGAGCTAGTACACTAGCGAGAACAGCGCGAATACGAGCATGAACAACGAGACAGAGAAGGAGAACACGAACGTGCCGAGCGAGAAGCACGTGAAAAACATGAACTTGAAGTGCTGAAGCTCAAGCAAGATTCCTTGGCTTCAGACACATCTGGTGCAGTTAACCCAAGCTCCACTAGCGCTCTTCCTACACATGTCCTGGCGACCCCACACATCAAGCTTCCTTCATACAAGGAAAGCGAGTGAATCGAGCCGTACATAGCTCTTTTGAGGACATGGCAGACATGTATCAACTGGATGAGGCAGCTAAGCGGATCCAATTTCTTAGTTTATTTGAGGGCCCTGCGCTCGACATTCTCCACAGAATTCATGGAGACAATCTCACGTATGAGATGATGAAAGCTGCACTCATTAAGGCATATGGTCTCACAATAGACGACGCCAAAATTCAGTTCATGCGAGCTCGTTTCCAAGACAAGGAGACAGCTGTTCAGTTCCTCGACCGTCTCACAGCTTACTTAAATGAGTGGATGGAGAAAGATGAAACTCCTTCCACACGTGAGGGGATAATTGACCTTATGCTGCGTACACAGCTAGAGAGGTCGTGGCCTGCTGAGCTCATAGCACAGCTTAAGATCTGCCAGGTGAAAGATGCCAGCCAAATGGCAGAAAAGGCTGACGCATTCTTTACTGCATACAGGTATCAAACTCGTAAGCAAAACACCTGGAACAGCAGAAAAGATACTGCCAAATCTGAGAAGCCGTCTCAGACTGAACCCCAGCAACAAGGCCATTCTCAGAATAATGGCCAAGGTCCAAAACCGCAGTGGAAGGACCAGGGGCAAAACACTCAGAAACCTGAGTGGAAGAGGTACAACAAGTACCCTAACCAGCAGCAGTATCAGCCACGCAACCAACCGTCGGGACAAACTTTTTCACCACCAGCTCAAAAGAGGCAGGAAGCGAACGCAGCCTTCATTCCTCAGCAGCAGCATGGTGGTCACGTCCCTACCAGTACGGGTAATCACCCACAGTTCACTAGTTCCACAATGACAGTGAACCCCCCTCCACAGAAGGCCAATGTTCCATCTCCACAGGCAGTGAGTACGACTCCTCAAGTTCATAATTCTCAATGCACAATGTTTGCCGCATCAATTCAGCAGCCCCATGAGTGGCTAACTGTTTCCTCCACAGGCCCTCCCACAGGTGACAGTACCTTCCTTGTTCAGCCAGCGTTTGTGTGAGGCATTCCTGTGAAGGTCCTGAGAGACAATGGTTCCTCAGGTTGCTCTGTCAAGCAGAGTTTAGTTCGGCCTGAGCAGTACACAGGTCGACAGATCCATGCAAACCTTATTGATGGATCAGTGAGATTGTTCCCTGAGGCATGTATCCAGGTGGCATCTCCATTTTATACTGGTACGACACTCGCAGTTGTCATGCCAGAACCCTTATTTGACCTAATTGTAGGCAACATTCACGGAGTCAAGGATAGTTGCTCCGATGATGACGCTACTCAAACTTCGGCTGCTGCGGTAACACGAGCCATGGCTGAGGCTCCAGACTGTGTCACCCCAGTGATCATTGAATCGCCGCAAGATCTGATGTGTAGCCAACTTGTTGTACAAGAACAACATTCTGACCCGACACTTGCCGCCATGCGGAAGAAACAAAAGGGTTGAGTGATTAAGTATTCACGGGGAGCTCGAGCCAAGTTCCTTCATAGACAAGGACGGCTCTACCATGAGTCACGAACACCCGAGGGCGAGGTTCGACTGCAATTTGTCGTTCCCGCCAAGTACCGCCTAGCAGTGTTACAATGGGGTCATTGTTCAGCCTCAGTAGGTCACATGGGCAAAAGGAAGACCCAGGGTCGTATCCGAG
Organism: Coenobita brevimanus; assembly: GCF_032717465.1. Lineage (NCBI taxonomy): Eukaryota > Metazoa > Arthropoda > Malacostraca > Decapoda > Coenobitidae > Coenobita > Coenobita brevimanus. Next base: position 20,796,319 of record NC_137021.1, read on the forward strand.
CTGACTTTTTCTGGCCAGGGATGGGACGAGACATAGACAGTTTTGCCCGTTCCTGCAGTGTGTCAAAGTAACACCACTAATCAGGGACACGTCCTTCCTGTGCCGTTCGTAACCACACCTGTAATCTCCGAGTCAGTTGAGAGACAGGGTAGTGGTGAAGTGGGTGCAGACCTGACGTCTCGCCCATTGGCCCCACAGAATACATTATGTCCAGGGCCTGTACATACATATTATATACCGCAAGTTAAGGGGGAAGTTTGAGAGAGAACTCCGCAGAGGCGACTCGAGGCTATGGAAGACCTGAGTTTGCACAAGGATTCTCAGCTCCCCGATACTAATATAAGTACTGTAGGTTAAGGGGGAAGTTCGAGAGAGAACTCCGCAGAGGCGACTCGAGGCTATGGAAGACCCGAGTTTGCACAAGGATTCTCAGCTCCCCGATATTAATATAAGTACTGTAGGTTAAGGGGGAAGTGAGAACTCCGCAGAGGCAACTCGAGGCTATGGAAGACCCGAGTTTGCAAAGGATTCTCAGCTTCCCGATATTAATATAAGTACTGTAGGTTAAGGGGGATAATGGCGACCTCGAATGTTGTCATAGCACTGACTGCTAGGCAGAGAGAGTAATTGTAACATAATAAAATTTTTGTCTCATTGACATTTTTGATGCTTCACCTCAATTGATTTTGCAGGTACAGCAATGGGCATAGCAGTTTTGCTGTGCGGGCCAGTTGATCGTCTGCCGCAAGCTGCCGCCTCTTCTCCTCTGCCTTCGTCGTCGCCATATTATTATTTACTGTGTCATTTTACATGTAGGTACAATTACACTACAACTGTCACACCTACACCGTGTATTACATACACAACGCCACACAACAATTAGTTGTCAGTGTAAATGTAGCGAACTTTCGCTCAGTTTGACATGAGTACAGGATTTTCACTGTCGTCACGGAGTTTTTCCCTCAAGCTTGCTTCTATTAACGTAAATACGAGTTTTTTTTTCGCTCACTGGCAACTGCGACTTTCTCCTGTAACAGGATAGCACACACATCACAGTGTGAATCTTGTGTGATTGAGCTAGGATTTATATGTATGCATATTGAAATCTTTTTTCTGAAGGAAAAAATATTTGATTATCATGGGGCATAATGTCACGAGTCGGCTAGTGACATTGGTTTTTGTGGGAAACCGCGAACTCAAGTGGAATCCCAGTTTATCGTTCAGTTAACCGCTCATTCGGACGGAAGCTTTGTCAAATCAATTTTTCATTGTCATACATGATCGTCTTTGTGTGAGACATTAGCGCTTCCGCTGAGCGATTTGTTTTGGGCGCGTTTCGCTCACTCGACCATTAGAAAAATGTGGCCTAGTGCTCCGCTTTTCTTTCCCACGACTTAGTCAGTCAAGTGTTTGCTTTGACAGAGAGAGGTTCTGTGCTCCAGAAGTGTGAGAGAGAGAGGTCAGCTAACACCCAGACTCCACTAGACCACAGTTCTCCAGTGCTCCCACCCTTGGTGATACACAGCATTCATTAACCAGTATTTCTTTTCGTTTTCCTAGTCTTAAGAGTTTAATTAAGGTGTTTTTCCTAGGCGTAAGAATTTAGCTCGAGTGAGTGATTGAGTGCGATCTCATTAATTTGATTTGAAATGTAACGTTAAATTTACTATGTAATAAACAAATTTAACAGTTCTTTTTCTTGAGCTTAATGTAATGTAAACTCTTGTTTCATTTCTCCGCAATTAAGCTTATTTCTCTTATAGCTCCTAGCTTGCATAAACGTTTGTCATTCATAACTGGTACTTAGGCCAGTCTTGTGTATTAAGCTTAAAATCCGTTGTGCTTCCTAGGAGTTAAGCATCAGCAAGAACCTGATACTATTATTAGTATTAGTTATTTATTGTCAGGGGTGAAGTAACTTTCTCCAGAGGCTAACAGTACTAAACAGCAATTGAGTGATTAGTCTCTGCTGTGTACTGTTAAGAAAGTTTATAAATTCTCGTTCTTAGAGAATCGTGCGAAGCAAGTCAGCGTAAAGTAATCATTGCTTGATTTAGTAAGACAATCATTGTCCCTGCTCTGCAATATTACTGAACATTATATTATCAATTAAACAATATTTAGCATTTATTGTAAAAACCCTGTGACACATGCTGCATATAAAGACCCCTTAGCACGTAGGGAGAGTCCTCAATGTCAGGAGAGGCAAAAGCTCCCCGAGCTTTTTCCAGCCACTTCTCTCCCTAGCCACAGCACACCTTCAGCACAAAACATATCTCCCAAATAACAAAACTCAAAACTCTTCCACACACTCAAGAGACTCACCAGCTCAATCCTTTCACACCTGACAATCTCCACCTGCTCTCCCCGACACACCACACACATAAAATCAGCATTATCTCACAGTCTACCTCTGATACCACCACATCTCTTGTGCACCCATTTATTACAAACACTGCACAAGATGGAATTACTTCCCACACCCTTGTGGCAAACTGCACATTGCCACTCTCCCTCATCTCTGACAGTACCACCACCAAGCCTACAAATCATCACTTTTGTTTTATCTGCATTTACCTTAAGCCCTTGTGCCCCATACCATCTCCCCACTTCCTAAAACTTTCCTCCACCTCCCTTTCATTTCCTGCAATCAACACCAAATCATTAACATACAACATCTTCCACGGGAGTCCATTTCTGAAGTCATGTGAGAGGGCTTCAAGTAGCATGATAAACATGGGACTCAAAACTGACCCCTGATGCACACCAACATTCACGGAAAACTCATCACTCAAATCTCCATTCACTCTTGTCTGTGTGTGAGCACCCACATACATGGCCATAAAACCCTAACCAGCCACTCCTCCAAGCCAAGCTATCTCATTGCCCACTTCAGAACCTCTCTAGGGACTCTGTCAAAGGCCTTTTCTAAATCAACAAAAAATACATATCCCTTTTTTTCCCAATATATTTTTCCTAAAGCTGTCGAACAATGAATATGGCATCAATGGTCCCCCTGCCTGGCATAAACCCAAACTGCATCTCATCAATATTCACTCTTTCTCTAATCATACCTTCTAGAACTCTCCATTACCTTCATTATCTGATCTAAAAGCTTTATATCCCTATAATTTCCTCTTTCCAGGGCATCACCCTTCCCTTTGTGGAAGAGTTGCACATACACTCTTAAGTCAAACATCTGGGACAACACACTGATATATAATCATATTTATCAGGTCGGTGACTAACCTCACCCCTATATCTACTGAGGCCTTGAACATTTCGGCAGTCAACCCAGAAACACCTGCTGCCTTCCCCACCTGCATCCTGCCTATTGCCTAACTCACAGTAGCAGCGTCAATCAAAGGCCAAGGGCCAAACACTGGATCTGCTGGCTCCAAACCTTCCCTGTCCCAGTCAAACTCCTCATTCAACAACCGGCTATAATGCTCTCTCCATGGATCTTTAATATCCCCATTGTTCACCACTACCCTTCCTTCATCTTTTTTCATACACTGCTCACATATAATATCACGATTCTCCCTCTTCATCTGATGTGCCACCTTAAATATCATAGTTTTTCCTTTCCCCATGATTTAGGTCATCAAGTAAAAGTCACTGTGACTCAGACTTCGCCCTGTGCACTTCTCTTCTAGCCCTACGCTTGGTAGCCAAGTATTCCTACTTGTTACCACCCTTCTTCCATTCCCCGAAAAGCCTTCTTTTTTCCTTAACTGTAGCTTCTACACCCTCATCCCACCACCAAGTTACTCTATGTCTTGGTGGGCCTCTTGTCCAACCACATATTACATCAGTAACTCTCAAGATGTTGTTCATGAGGGCTCTATACTGTTCATTAACGCCTCTGTCTACAGCTCCCTGTTCAGCCACCACTCTCCTCATCTCGCTATAGAAGGCATCCCTTACTACTTGGTTTTCCAGCTTCCATATTGTCCTACTAGGTTCATAAGTCCTCTTTTTCATCACTCGTTCTTTAAGCACCATATCACAAATAAATAGTTTATTCTGCTGCACACACTTCTCGCTTCCTATATCTTTAACATCCCTCACTAACCTCCTATCAGCCCTCCTGACCAGAAAATGATCTATCTGATTGCTATTTCCCCAAGACTCGTACATAATTAACCTACTCTCTCTTTTCCTAAAATGTGTGTTGCACACTATCATGTTCGTTCCCTCCTCAAACTCGAGTATCCTTTCCCCTTCCGCATTCCTTATACCATGCTTACATCCCCCTTGGACTCCTTCATAACCTTGAGCAGCTTCAGCTACATAACCATTTAAGTCCCCTCCCAAAACCACTATCTCATCATCCCTCATACCACCTACTACACGCATTAAGCCAGCCCAAAATCTAACCTTCTCTACGTCATCCAGGCCTGCCTGTGAAGCATATGCCGATATAATTGCAGTCATCAATCCACCGAACAAAATTTTCACTACCAATACTATCGCTTACTCTCATAACACTCATAACACATTCCACCCATTTCTCCGCAACCAACATACCCACACCCCCATATATGTCTGTCCCCCCCTGCTAAAACAGCTTATAGTAGCAATCGTTCCCAACATCTTGCTGGCCGATCCACCCCTGTACCGGACTTCCTGCAAACATGCCACATCCATATATATATATATATATATATATATATATATATATATATATATCCTTCTCTCCTTACATCCTCTTCAGTCTTTCTTTCCTTCATTCTTTCCTCGTCCTTCTGCCTATGGATGACTTTACACTCCCTCTTCTATCTTTCTTTTCCTTCATTCCTTTCTCTTCCTTCTGCCTGTGGGGGACTACACTGAGTGACAAGCCAAATGGTTTCCTGTACGCCAGGAAACCATTTGCTACTCTGGGTGGTAACCATATAACCAAGTTTTGGCGTCTAGTGGTTTAGTGGGTCATTATGGCGCTCCAGTCTGACTGAGCTGGTGAAGGTTTCTATCCAAGGGGTCGTTGGGGTTTATTGCTCACGTAATGCCACTCAGGGATGAATGAGGCTGGTCACTCTCATCTTGAATGTCAGGACCAACTTGCCTAGCCCCGCGCTCCTACGCTCCTCATGGGGCAACGTAGGACTGGATGATGATAATGACATACTCGTGTATATGCTCAGTGATTATATACGAAGTATATATATATATATATATATATATAATCACTGAGCATCCATCATCCAATCCTACGTCGCTCCATGAGGAGCGTAGGAGCCCGGGGCTAGGCAGGTGTGTCCTGACATTTTAAATGAGTGACCAGCCTCACTCATCCCTGAATGGCATAAGGGGTAATCCAGGCGAGATATAAATATTGATGGATCTCTGAAATTTTGATACGATGCAGCATCTATCATGGTGAATATGACTACCAATTTTCATTGAGATTGGATAAAAAAAAATGTTGCCCCTCGGACGATTTATTTATTTATTTATTTATTTTTTCCATTTCACACACCCAGTATATTTTCTTTAACCTTCGATTTATGAGTGGGCCCATGTTTACAAAATTTTAAGGGTAAGTTGAGACATGCTTTTGAAAGTTTCTGTAGGTCAGAAATCAACTAACATATCTTTTCCTTTAATCATGTTCTAATATTATGTATATTTTGTCTAGTTTCATTTTTCATACAGGTCTCCTAGATACAACTGTACTACACAGAGCTTTATCCAGTCTCCTAGAAAAGCTCCAATCCTTAGTCTTACAATAAAAAAAAAAAAAAATCTATCCAGACCTTTTCCTACAGTACAGCATAACTTTAAAGTTGCGAATATGTACTTTTGAGATATCGAGGAGTAGAGTTATTGCTGTGTTTGTAGAGTTTGATGTAAGTTTGATGGATGCCATTTCTCTATGATGTAAGTTTGATGGATGCCATTTCTCTATGATGTAAGTTTGATGGATGCCATTTCTCTATGATGTAAGTTTGATGGATGCCATTCCTTTTCACATATCAGATCATTGCAAGTGTTCTGTGTTCATCTGGCACTTTGTTTCCTCCGTTTACTGGAAGGTGTGGAGGTGGAGGTGGAAGGTATGGCGGTGGAAGTGGAGGTAGCTGTGGCCGTAGAACCAAACTTCAGTCTAAGCGTGGGCAGCTTCCGAAGCTAGCTTTGCCTTGGTAATTATGGGAAATTTCTTCTTAGATTTAGGCATAATGAATTATGAATTGGGACAGCAACAAGCAGAAAACAAAAGCACGCAACAAGAAGGATACGGCACCAAAAAGACCTGCATGCACGCCCCTCGACAGAGGCTGGTTCTGAATTACTCTAGCCAGTGGTTCCACTCTGGCAAAAATATATCTTTCAAGGATTGGGTAAAAATCTTTCAAGATTGATAAAAAACTTTCCAAGGTTGAGCAAATTAGTAGTAATAATAAATATTTCGACCTTAAACAGGAACTTTTTCACACATTAGAGCAATATAATATTAATTACACATAATGCTCTACAGAAAACCAAAGAAAACGAGCTTTCAAGGGGTAACACTAACTGATACTACCTTTCTCACTTCCAATATCTTGATTATTTTAAAGTAAATAAGACTATATTTTAACTTAATATCGCAGGAATCTTAACTATTAAGCAAAGGTTACATTAAAACACTTGTAAAAGTAAAAAAAACTTATAATGTGAATTTTCATGAATCAAAGAAATGGAAATAATTACATTTGTTACACAAACAATAGAAATTAAACACTGCACTTCAATAAACTAAGACTTAAAGAGAATGTTTCCTTTATAATGTAAATAGGAAATTGATATTAATATAATAGTAGCAATTAGCCCTTGCATAACAGCTGATCACTGAAGGAATGTCTGCATCACTGAATGATCACTGAAGGAATGTCTGCATCACTGAATGATCATCTTCACTGTCTGCTTCTGCTGGATGTAATGACAGACTCCTTTCCTGCCTCAACTTCTGGAGGTACTCAGTGCTTCTTTGGTGACATCTGCCATGCTTTCCATCCTCTATGATGCCATTTGGTGGTTCCCATGTAGAATACTTGGCGTTTTGCCGCGAAGTAGCTTGTTTTGCTAGTAATCTGTTAGCCAATGTTCTAGTTTTAAGTCTATTGGTTTGTTTTGTCTTAATCAAGTTCATTTGTGAAAACACTCTCTCAACACAGGCTGAGGAGTGTGGCAGTGCAAGTAGCCCACACATAAGGTGTGACAATATCCCAAACTTAGGCTGATCATTGCCATCTTTAAGTTATTTAAGTTGAGACCAAAACTCTGGTATTTCAAGTGTGAGCATATGTTTAAAGGATTGGAAATACCACCTTCGCTTTTTCTTTTTTGGAGTGCTGGAATCTTCTGAACCTGCAGCAGCTCTAGACTGATCATCGCCAGGGTCCTCTTCCTCAGAAGTTTCGACTGTAGTCACCATACCTGAAAATTTAAAAGAAGCAAAAAATTATAGTCTAATGGGAATAGCCTAATTCCGTGAAATGCAAAGCAAAGTATCAGTGCAAACCATTTTCTTATGGTATAATAATAATAATAATAATAATAATAATAATTGGCTGTAGATTATTTCAATCCTGATACAAGCATTATACACATTATCCAAGTGACATATTCCTTGATTACCTTTGCCAAATCCAAAACAAAAGTTAACCCAATAAAATATTTAGGTTTATTTCCATTGCATAATTCTTTTACTGGGGTTAAGATAGCTTAACTAGACGAAAATTATAAAAGAATGAGGAAGATTTGATAACACATGGAAAGTTTGAAATAAAATGCTTAGCCTAATATAATATTATTAATGGTTAATATTAGACTAGCCTATGTTATACCAACTAACTAGCCTATGTTATACCAACTATGTGAATAAAACCTGAGAAATAAATACTAATAATCCATCTTACTTAATCAAAAGTAACATATAGCCTACTACTGTATAATAATAATCATCATCTGGGGAAAATTCGTATTACAAACCTTTAGAATTTCCAGGGTTTTGCTTGCTGCAGCTTGCTTCCTCCTCTGTGTTTCTCCTCCCACCAGGCGTATTCATCATAATTCTTCTGCAAAGCTGAAGATGGAAGTAGTGAATGCAATAATAACAGTGTTTGGAATAAAAAGACGAACTTTGGAGAGGAAATTCACTGTGTAGCGTGGGGGTGGCTCAAACTGTAAGCAACGTATAGAGATCACTTAGTCTGTCACACTCACAGAGTGCCGTACAATAGAAAATGGGAAAGGGGAAACTAAATTAAAAATACATTATGTGCGTGGGGGTTGTTTCCATCATTGTTCCTGTCAGAATATATGAAAAAATAAGCAAAATACATGAAACAAGATTTTTTTTCAAGAATTTTGACTTTTTGCAATTTATATTTCAAGCTTTCAAGACGAGGGTCAATATTTCAAGATCTTGAGAAAAATTTCAAGCAGTGGAAACACTGTCTCTAGCTCACCGGCCACCACCACCAACACTGCTCGTGGCTCACGCACGTACTGACAACCCGTGAAAAGATGCAGTTCACTCCTGAAGTCCATTTTATCTCGATTATTTTGGTTAAAATCTAATAAAGGATGCTCACAAAATATGACCGAAAAGTGGGTGTGGACCAGGCGGAACGCATACCTCGGCACCAGGAAGAAATAGGCGTAAATAATGGCAAAATAAGGCGATATAGTGATTTTTCAATACTTCTTTAGTTACCCATGATGGGAACGTGTTCTTTGGCAGCGTTCATAAAAAAATCACACACACACACACACACACACACACAAAATGATTGTTTGAGGTATACCTCGCCCATTATGACCCCCATAACGTGAACAATAAACTCCAGCCACCCCTTGGATAATCACTGATACCATATATATATATATATATATATATATATATATATATATATTCACCGATACCATGCATATCTATCTATTTATCTATATCTATCTATCTATCTATTTACCTACCTATCTAATATATATATATATATATATATATATATATATATATATTCACTAATACCGTGCATATAAATAGAGAGAGAGAGAGAGAGAGAGAGAGAGAGGGTGGAAGGGGCATAAGAATTGGGAGGTCATATAGTGTGACCTCAGGGATAGGGGGACTAAGTAGGGAGGCTGCCAGAGATCAAGCAGCATGGAGAGCCGCCTGATGACCAAGGCTGACGCTTGCAAGCATGCTGGAGCATTTATAAACGATACGATACAATGAGAGAGGGTGGAGGGGAGATGAGAATTGGGAGGTCATATAATGTGACCTCTGGGATAAGGGACTGAGTAGGGAGGCTGCCAGAGATCAAGCAGCATGGAGAGCCGCCTTATGACCAAGGCTGACGTTTGCAAGCATCCTGGAGCCTTTACAAACGATACGATATGATACTAGCATACGAAGTTATGAAATACTGCAATAATCATGGAGGTAACTATTGTTTCTGGTTTGTATGTACAGTACTTTAATAGTTTTATGAACTAAAGGCCTAAAGGATAAAAGAATAAAACCTCAGGAGGCAACTCTAGTCAACAATGGATTACAAAATTGTGGTGACAATAAAGGGCTATGTTATTGGTAATTGTGATACAGTACCTGAGGCTGACTGTGAGGTTAGGTACAGATTAGTGGTGTCTGAGTTAGCCAGGACGTCAGCAGTAGCCAGAAGTAAAGAGGAGCAGACGAAACATTCTTCTTGCCCCGACCCCCATTGGACTACACATGCTCCTGTAAACACAAACTTTTATGTTATTGTATCAATACTTGCTTATTCCACAAACTTGTATTTCACAAATTTTATAAAGTGTAATTCTCGTGAGCAGTATCAACGGCATATTGCTTCAATTTCCAGGTCAAGAATCTGTATTATTCTACGAAAGGGCAGATTACACAAATTTTCAGAAGTTGAATTATAATTCAATAATTTGGATTTATATCACGTTGTTTATCTGGGCTACAAAACACTAATGTTAGATCAGTTCCTTTGCAATGTAAGCGTTACAAGGTATACCACTTACCAGTGTCAGTATCAGCGTAGTCAGTAGACACAATGTAAGAATGGCTTTGATGGACCCATAAACCCTGAATAAAATCTGTTGTAACTACCAAACACAGAGGTATTAACCCCCAAAGCTCAGGTGATCTACAGTGCCCTCTAAAAACGAGTGTGCGAAGTAGCTTGGATGACGGAAATAGACTTTGCATTTCCCACGAGAATTTTA
>NC_137021.1:20811542-20829042 GCF_032717465.1 Coenobita brevimanus
TGAGTAACTTAAGGGGTCCTCTTACTTCATGGCCAAACAGTAGTTCAAAAGGTGAGAAGCCCAGTGATTCATTTGGAGATTCTCTTGCAGCAAACACAACGAATGGAAGACCTTTATCCCAGTCTTTCTGATGTTCCAAACAGTCTTTCTTGAGCATCGATTTGAGTGTTTGATGATATCTCTCCAACGCTCCTTGGGTCTGGGGATGGTAAGCTGAAGACGTGATCTGGGTGATGCCCAACTTTTTCAGAGACTGTTTGAAAACGTTTGACATGAAATTACTTCCCCGGTCTGACTGTACCTCCTTGGGCAGACCAAACTTTGTGAAGAACCCTAGCATTTCCTTAACCACGTTCTTTGCCGAGATATTTCTAAGTGGAATGGCTTCAGGATAACGAGTAACCATATCAATCAGGGTCAACACATAAGAAAATCCTGAAGAAGTCTTAGGAAGAGGGCCCACAATATCCACCAACACACGGGTGAAAGGCGCCTCAAAAGGAGGAATGGGAACTAGAGGTGCAACCTTTTCGGTCTGATTACACTTCCCCACAACTTGACAGGTGTGACAAGACTTACAATACCAGGAAACATCCCTGAAGATACCTGGCCAGTAGAAGTGTTTCAAAATGCGTGCCACAGTCTTCCTCACTCCAAGGTGTCCTGCCAAACTGGAATCATGAGCCACTCTAATGATATCCTGCCTACAAACACGAGGGATGACAACTTGATGTACAACCTCCCATTCACAGTCGGCTGATGCTGTTGGGGGTCTCCACTTCCTCATAAGTACTCCTGACTTTACATAATAACAAGTAGGAGCACCAGCTGACTCTTCCTCACTGCAAGCAGAGTTAGCTAGACCTTTCAACTCAGGGTCAGCAACCTGCAACTCAACCAACTCTTGACGAGACAAATTATCAACACTACGGGGTACTGCCTCATCTGGTGAGTGGTCCAAATTAGCAAGAAAAGTGTCAGCTAAGATAACATCATCATCATCATTATCCTCTAAATCACCAGTAACTTTAGAGTTAGCCCTAGTGACAGCACATGCAGGGAACACATCAGGGACATCACAATCCTGGGCCGCAGCCACTGGCTTGCTAGACAACTGAGGAGCTGGACACACTTGACTTCCACCAATATCATTTCCAAGTAAGAAAGTTACACCTGACCTTGGGAGTGTCTCAACCAACCCAACCATAACAGAACCATTAACAAAACCAGACTCTAAATTCACTCTGCACAGAGGAACAGAGAAGTAATTATTCCCTACACCTTGTAAGATTACAGTTTCATCAGAGGAATTAAAATTAGAGCCTAGAACACTGGTTAGCATAAGGGATTGGCAAGCACCTGTATCACGATATATTTTAACTGATTTCCTGTCATTACTGTCCAGAGGACTGACAAAACCATCAGACAGGAAATTAGCACATGAACTCTTGAGAGTGTCACCCACGTTACTGCTCAAAAGAGGAGCTCCATCATGAGAATTTAAGTTACCCCTCAAAGCAGGTTCAGTTAACTCAGTTAAAGAATTCTGGGAACTCTCAAGAGTGGACACTAGACCAATTGACTGAATATTTAAAGACTCCTTTTTGTTCACATCACGCTGTCTCCTGAAACATCTCTCCGTAGTATGACCAAGCTTACTACAATAAGTACATTTACTTTTCTGAAATCTAGAGGTGAAGCTGGTATTTACTTCCTGAGAAACATCATCTTTATTCTCTTTCCTGTTACCTGTACTCTGAGTAGAGGCAACGTACTTACTCTCAGCTTTCCCTTTTTCTCTAGAATATCTCTTGTGAGTGAGAACATACTCATCAGCTAAAACTGCAGCATCAGACAAATTATCTATTCTTTTCTCATCAAGATATAGGCTTACATCTTTACTAATACACCTTTTGAAATCCTCCAGCAAAATCATCTGCTTAAATTTACCAAAATCAGAATCCACATTCTTAGAATTTAACCACTACTCTAACAGATCTTCTTTGATTTTTGCATACTCAACATGGGATTGCTTATCTTGCTTATAAGTTGTCCTAAATTTTACTCTATAAGCTTCAGGAACAAGCTCATAGGCCTTAAGAATCAAGCTCTTAACTACATCATAATTATCAGACTGATCCTGAGGCAAAGATGCATAAGTTACTTGAGCTTTACCGGTGAGAACAGTTTGAAGGAGTACTGGCCAATACTCCTTAGGCCAATTAAAACCTGTCGCTACCCTCTCAAACAACTGAAAATACTTTGTTAAATCAGATTCATTAAAAGGAGGGACAAGTTTAACATTTTTAGCCACATCAAAATCATCAGAGCTAGATGATCCAGTTCCACCTTGTTTCATGCGATACTCATGGTCTGCCTGAATCCTAGCAATTTCAACTTGTGCCTCAGCCTCCTTAGCTTTTGCCTGAAATTCAGCCTCCTTAGCCTTAGCCTCCTGCAGGGCTAGCTGTAACTTAGCTAATTCAATCTGCGTTTGCTCATTTGGAGGAGTTACATTAAACAAGCTTTTATTAATCATGCCAACAATTTGATCTTTAGAATGATGAGAGCGAACAACAATTCCCAATTGTTGAGCAACAAGCTTAAGTTCATTCTTTGCTCTGTTTTCTATATCACACACTGTTTGCACATTTGACAAAAAGTCCTTGGCTTCATCAAGTGTAGTAATAGTAGACATAATTAATAAGAAACAGTCACAACATATCAGGCAATATCCTTATGATAATATCCTGAATATCCTGATATGAGGTCGCCAAATTTATGTTACGGAACAGAGAAAGATAACGTACACTTTCAGTGAGAATGCTAAAAATCACTACTGTCCCGTAAAGTTCCAGGTTCAAAACAAAAGAGTTAGGTAAAATTACAAGTTAAAGTTTAATGCTTAAATTAACAACAAAACATTCAGGACTCATAAGGATAATGTAATGGCAAAAACAGGTTAAATATATGGTTAACTGCAATAGCCTCTATTAACACGAAATTAGCAAGAGTAAATTTATCTAAGTCAGCCCTGATAAAATGAGATACCAGATAATACTCAGTGAATGCCAGATAAATAATTACAGATACAAACTATTATCAAAAATAACTGACACAACCCAACATTAATCAAAACCTCACTAGGCCTAAGAATTAACCTTATGCTACACAGTACAAGAAAAAATACAACAACAGTTATACTCAAATTACACACAGCTGCTAGATGTTTGGAGATTTCTTGAGCACTCACAATAATAATAATTGTACAGTGGAGGACAGAGATGTGAACAAAATGAGGAGCAGATCTAAGTGGCAATGATGCAGAGACTGAGCTCATTATATAGGGGCTGGCAGAGCCTGATACAACTTGTAAGAGGGACGCGCAAATGAAAGCCATGGGGACATAGAGTTCACAATCCCGCTCTGGACAACAGAGAGAACGACTTACTCTACTATAACGGTAGAAGGGGGAACTGAGGCAGAACACGCTCGTGATCAAACATGCAGCATACTGAGCGTTAAAATTACACAAAGGAGGATGAAATCATAGGCTATGTAACAATATATATATATATATATATATATATATATATATATATATATATATATATATATATATATATATATATATATATATATATATATATATATATATATATATATATATATATATATATATATATATATATATATATATCTGTATCACATATAGGTCATATGGCACCTTGGATCAGTAACCTTACTGAGCATGTGTATGTGTATGCGATTGTTTAAGAATATGGGATAACTGAGTAACCACAACACCTACAGTACATAGTTTCCAACTTAAGTGAATAACAAGAAGACAGAGTAAGGGTTAAAATGAACGAGAATGAAAATGGGAGGTGGAAGTAGGGGAAGGAAGTGGAAACGGGGCAAGATGCATACAGGAACAGTGCTGAACTTGTTGGAGTCACTCTTGTTCAGTTTCGTCTTGGGAATGAAAGTGTGAATATCTCTTTTCCAAATTCACATATATGCTTACAGACACTGTTATTTCTTGAACAGCAGGAACTATGGATATATAGTGTACAGGCTGAAAGTAAATGACAATAATATTTTTGCACCTTGCACTGTCATGTCCCACGTTTTTAGAAATTTTTACCCTAATGTGTATTCTCTACATCGATTCAGTATTTATTTTGTTTAGTTGAACGATGACACTTGAGCCTAACATGTTACCAGTGAGTTCCCATATATTTTGTGATTTTTATCCACACTTCTAAAATATCATAAGCTTTTTTTTTTTTTTTTTTTTATCATATGGATCCATATGGGGAGATTTGGCACCATGGGAGGGGAAAATAGACATGGAAATGCTCGGTCTTCCTTTTCTGTTTTGATTTCTTGGGAAGAGCGTCACGGACTACTGCATATATTTATCATATCCTACCCCCATTATGAGTTAGTGCACCTAAAAGGTATTTTGATTGTATTGTGCCTATGTTAGTAATGTTTTGAAGGTTAAATCTGCCCTGGAAATTGTTAGATATGAGAAGAGTACAGATCAGCTTTGTGAGGAAAGGCAGAAATAGCTGTTGTCAGCATTTTGACAACCTGTGATAAGGCCAGCCAGTCACGTACACCACCATGATAGAAAAATCTGTTTTATAATTATAAAATAAGGTGATGGATTCTTATCCTATGCAGTATCATCCTAACACCTAGAGGTTAGGGTGGTCAAAGGGCTGCTGCATGATCTAATTCCTTGAAACATTCCTATGAAAAGTTTTATTTTTTCACATTAAACTATAATACTTTTATCTTATTACATTGATTCAAACACCTGACAGTTCTAACACTTTCAGGGGAGCAAGTCTTGGAACAAGTCTTGGTGCAAGTCTGAATATAAGTCTGGGAGTGGACACCCCTTTATGTTAGGTCCATTTATTATTCTGTTTTAAAATGTATTACTAATAAAAGTTCCTCAGATATTTCATATATTCTTAAACTTAATCAGTTTCAGTGTACTGGTCACCTATTATTTGTAAATGTTTTTTGGTGGTTATTTTTCCATCAGTACATAATGGTGGCCAGTACAGAATGGTGGCAGCTTAATGGGATGATTTAAGCCTAGTTTCATACATAATTTGTGAATTTTCCCTCTGTTTTGCCAACTCCCGTTGACGTATATATATATATGTCCACATGTTTTGTCACTGTGACTCCCGTTGACGTATATAAACACACAGCAATTGCAAGGACCCTAATTTGCACAATTTTCTTATTTTGCATGTGATTTTTGGTACATATACACGGGACACCTTCCTCTACAATGCCTTACCCTGCATGACCTCCCCCCCCCGTACACCATCATCTCGGCAATTCACCGGTTACCAGTGACCTGGCCAATAAAAACATGTCGTGGCACGTTACGAAATTCAAGGCCAGAGTGATTCCCCATTCGATGACAATGTGGAGGAGAAAGTTTATATAGCATTAGAGGAAGAAACAGTCAGAAATGATGATCAGGTAATGTCACCAAAAAAGGTCAGGTATGCTGATGTGTTTGGCGAATGAAACAATGCTTATATTGCCTATATTACTGTGTGAAAACCAATATACTCTTGTACTACATATAAATTTGTACAAAATTGATAAATAAATACCGTTTGTGAATGGTGTGGAATATTTACCCTCTCATAGAACTCGTTTTCTTTGGAACCAGCCTGATAGAAAACACAGTAAGGTAAAGGGTACTGCTACCTGTATTCAGTATTTCAAACCCCAGGTGAGCGATTTCGCTATGAATTTTCGATGTTTCTCACCAAAAGCTGAGGTTTGAGCCTAAAGAATTTTATTCCAAAATTGGTCGGAATTGGAGGGGGTCAGTGGTGGAAAATTGGTCGGGACGGGGAGGATTAAGGCTTAAAGATTCCCACCAAACCCATATGTTATCCTAACCATGTGGTACATGCCTGCTGAAGAGTCAGCTACCCTTTAAATCTTTGTTTCTTATATGTTTCAACTGTGCCATTATTTTTAGCTCATTAAAGTCAAAATGGGAAACAGAGTTGAAGACAGTCAGTTAGGGGAGCCGAAGACACAATAGGTCATATGGCATCTTGAACCAGTTACTTTACTGAGCAGGTGCATGTGAACATTGGTCATTGTTGAAGAATACAGAATACTTAAATAACCACAACACTTACACAGTTTCCAACTTACTGTAAGTGAATGGCAAGAGAACACAGTATGAATTAAAATGAACGAGAAAGAAATTGAGGAGAAATGGGAGTATGGGAGAGGGAAAGGAATCTGGATAGGACATGTACGGGAACAGTGCTGAACTCAACGCTTGAGTCACTCTTGCTCAGTTTCGTCTTAAAGTCCCGTCCACATGAGTAGGCAGTGTCCAACGGGCAAACAGTTACCAAATCACCTTCCACACAAAGCCATACTTTTAGCTTTAACTATCCTACAACGGTTCTTACTGTAACCCATGTTGTCGTACCGTACTCAGTTCTGCCAAACACCTACTTTGGCTGCTGCCCGACTTTGACTGCCCAACCACTGTCCAGTCTGCTGTGTGGACAACAAAGCAGGTGTGCCCGGTACTGCCCACAGCCCGCCGGGAGCTGCTCGATCTTGTAAGACTGCTAAAGAAGCGAGGGATATACACTCAGTGGGCAGTGCCTATCAGAGCACTGCTGCTCATGTAGACGGGGCATTAGAAGTGAAAGTGTGAACATCTTTTTTTCACATTCACATATAAGCTTTCATACACAGTTATTTTTTTACAGCAAGATATATGGGTAGATGGTTAAAACGTGATAGATGTAGCAGCTGCAGCAGCAATGCATGTGAAGGAAATCAAACAGTTGTGAAGAAAAAAAAAAAAACCTAAATATCGGTAATACAAGGAAGATTATGTGTTTTCTGGGATTTACTTCTACGAATTCTGATCCTCTGGAAACTTTGTGCTTCTTTTGTGAGGAGAGTCTGGGCAACAGTAGTATGAAACCAGCTCACCTCCAACGTCACCTTAACAACACACCAGTGTCATGTTGACAACCCGGCGGAGTTATTTAAAAGAAAACTTTCTGATTTTAAATGTTCCCAGACAACAATTAAGAGAGCCTCCACAACATCAAGCAAAGCTCTGAAAGCACCTTTAGCAGTATTGTTAGTAGTTGCTAAAGCTAAAAAGCCATTTAATATAGCTGAAGAACTGATATTGGCAGCTGCAGTTGTGATGGCTGAAAAAATGCTAGATAAAAAGGCAGCTGAGAAACTAAAAGCTGTTCCGTTGTCACACCAAACTGTTTATGAACGATAAATGAAATGAGTACAGATATTATTGATCAAGTTGTGAATAAGCTAAAAACAAGCCAGTCTTTTTCACTTCAACTTCATGAATCAACTGACGTAAGTGAATAGGCATAACTTATCTCATTTGTGAGATACATTGATGGAGATGATATAAATGAACATGTACTTTTTTGAAGAAAAAAAAAAAAAAAAAAGGAACAATAAACAACTGGGGAAGTCATTTTCAATGTCATTAATCAATTCTCTGAAGAAGGGCTTAGTTGGAAATCTTGCATTAGCGTGTGTACAGACGCTGCTGCATCCACGACCGGGAAAGTGAAGTGCTTCGTTGCGTGGATTAAAAAGGAAAATCCTGAGGTGAAGTGGACCCATTGCATCGTTCACAGAAAACCATTAGCAGCCATATAATGAGTTCAGTGTTGCATGGAATATTGAATGATGGCGTCAAAGAAATTAGCTTTATGGAATCAAGACCACTTAATGCGATAATGTTTCACAGACTGTGGTAAAGCATAAGGTCTGAGCACACAGAGCTAGTACTGCACACAGAGGTGCGCTGACTGTCGAGAGGGAGGGTAGACTACTCACCAGGTTGTTTAAGTTGCGAGATGAGGTAGGCTCCTATTTATCAGAACAAGGATCCCCTTTTGCCACACTTTAAAAAAAATATTACTTGGCTTGCGCAACTGGAATATTTTGCAGACATATCTAGCAAACTGAATGACTTAAATATGTCTCTGCAGGGCAATGATACAAACATTCTCAACCTAAATGATAAAGTTAGTGTTTTTTTAAAGAAACGAGTTGTGGATGGAGATAATGTTCAGGGGGAGATTTGATGTGTTTTTCTCCGTCAGATGCTTATTTTTCTAATTACAATGATGAGAGAGAGACTGCGAAACCAGTTATTGTGGAGCATTTGACCAACCTTACCTATCCTTTTAAGTCTTACTTTCCTGACGTGTGAGAGATCTGTTCACCTGGATTGGGTTTGAAATCTGTTACTCCTATCTGAAAATTATATGAAGAAGCTTCCCATTTGTCTTCAAGAAGAAATGTTAGAAGTGTGTTCAGACCGTGGCCTCAAACTGGTATTTGAAAGCTCATCCCTCACATGGTTTTGGAGCTGTATAAAGTTGGAGCATCGTGACCTAGGAAAGATGGCTTTGGAAAACCTTCTGCCTTTTGTGTCTACCTACCTTTGTGAAGCATCTTTCTCAGCAGTAATCGTTATCAAAACAGAGAAAAACTAAATGAAACCTGGAACAAAGCCTGACCACTGCAGTAGCCACTCTGCTGCCAAGAATGGCAAAAGTCATCAGTGAACATCAACCCCACAATTCACATTTTGTAAGTAATTTTCAGTTTTATGTTATTTCGTTTCTCTTTTTCCTTTAATATACTGAACAATAATTTATTGTCCAGCACTCAAATTATGCAAACTTTTATTATAATTTGTATTGTCCTTCCAAATATTGAATTTATTTAGTCATGGGGGTACAGGGTTTACCACACTTCCATGGACCAGATTTCACTCAAATTTGGCTTTTTCCGTATTCATGCTAAAAGGCTTCCTTTAGGGTAGAAGAATCATGTGGTAACACTCAAACACACTTATCAATGCCCTCCTGCCCCACATGGCATCTTCCCTTTCACCCGAACACCTCGATTTTTACTCATAGTGACAAAATTATTTTTTCTGTCATGTCGTGCTGCAAATCTTGCTGTAGGCTAGGTGAATCAGTAACAGTCAAACTTCCCTTCCCTTCCAACCTCCAGCCCCCCCCCCCTCCCGAATTTCTCTCAAATTTGGCATGTGGCTAACGTCAGCAAGCACAAGACAAATAAATAAATAAATATGACCTATAAATCCCGAATATATACTTTACTCATACGTCTGACATCGTGGTAAAAACTGACATATCATTAACCATGTAAATATATTTTACTTCCTGCATATGTTACAGCAGCCTCGCGCATGACGAGACGTAATAGTGTAAGGCCTATTAATATATTTTAAAAAAGACTCTCAAAAGTGGATTGGATCTGTCGCGTTCTGTCTTATCAGCTCATCACAGGAAGCTTTATCCAAAACCTAATAAAGAAATACTAACCAAATCACACAGAAAGGCTCTCTCGTCAAAATAAAACAAATTTATTCATTTCTCAGAATCAGTGTTTTCCGCCTTCATTTGTAAATATCACATAATATTTCTTGCACGATTGTCTCCAGATTTTGCACGCTTGTTGCACGATGATATAGGTGTGTTTTGTCAAAAGCAAAGTCATTTATGAGGATAATTGCATCAATGGGTGATTGTTTTTGTGTGTGAAGATTTCACGACAAAGGCTCAACCACTTTTCATTACTTTATTCTTTCAACCTTCTAAGAGTCAATAAAGAAATATTGCTTGGTCAGTTACTGGTATGTAATGTAGGTTTGCCTTTACTAAAGCTTAATCAGTTCTGACAGTTAATGGTTTTGTTGTTTATTTTTATAGAAGAGCAAACAAATATTTTTTTCCATAACTATTTTTCGGAAAAAAAAAACAATAAAACAAAATATAAATAAATTATTGGAAAAAGATGGAAATGAGTTATTTGCACAAAAATGGATTTTCAGGGACGCTGACCCATCCAGGCAACAAGGGGTACGGTAGGCAAAATAATTTGACAACAGTGTACCAGAGCTCTCCTGATGTCTTGGGAGATTGCTCCGAGGCTTCAAACTCTGATGAAAATGGTCGGACTGCCAGAAGTCACTGATGACATATGTGCCAAATTACCCTCCACCCCAGCCTCTTTGCCTCAACACCACCTCAGTCTGATACTTTGCCGGTGTGGGGAAGTGCACGTAGTGTAAATCTGTACACAAAAATAGAAAAAAAAAAGTGACATATAAAAAAAGGAAACTAAGTATACAAGGAAAGTGTGTTTGCGAAAATTAAGACTGACAGTCATGCCACTCCGCAAGTAGGAATGACGCAGGTTCAAAATCGCGTTCTGTAGGCTACATAGGGTATAGGAGTATTCGCTATAGGAGTATTCGCGTGAAAACGGTCAGAAAGCCCAGTTCTAAGCTTACAAACTAAAAGACCTCCGCTATTCAAGTGAAAAACTACTCGCAAAGTCTTCCTAACCTTCGTAGGAGTCGCAAAATCGACCGAAGAAATATTGATTTTGTTCTTTTTCATCAGTCATAACTATAAATTAAATAAGCGTACGCGAGCGTACTACACACCAAAACGCTTCTCGACAAGTGTAGATGTTTCTTTTCACGCTTAGCAAAGCATTCAGGCAACGGTTCGTGAGTTACCGCATGAAAACCACATCACGGTCACCGGTAAGTAACCTACGCCATTTTGCTCAATACTGGTTAGCTACAACTCGCCTACAGTTAAAGAATGTACCAAAACACCTTTTCAGGGGGAGGCACCCTCGTTTTAGTCTTTCAGTATGCTATGCATGTAACAGTCCACATCTTACAATTGCTGTATGCATTATTATACGGTACTTCCACAGAAAGATCATAAACTTTAACACAAAAATTTTCTTATAAAATGATTGTTAAGAAGTAGGAATGGCAAAAGTGCGCAGATAAGAGATGAAAAAAACACAGAAAACAAACAAACATGTAGACAAACAAACAAACAGACAAACCGAGTACTGGTGACCCTTTGCTTCGACAGGTTAGGTATGTTAAAGGTATTTTGTTCACACACACACACACACACACACACACACACACACACACACACACACACACACACACACACACACACACTGCCAAGCGTGCGCGCGCACTATCAAAACCGTGCCCATTCAAGCTTCCCGTGCGTGGATGTAATGAAATGGTAATGCGGCACTCTAATACCTTTGCCTGAAAAAAATTAAAATAGGTTCAACATCCCGGCATTAGTTCCATTATGACAACGACTGTGATTAAAGGGCAAAGGTTACACCCCTAACCAACCACTAAAACAATGACCAAGAGACACCAATTATATACTACACATGCCCGTATTCAAACATTTTTCACAGCAAGTGAGCATAACTAGTTTAAGTAATATTTTTAATGAGATTTACACTCCCCTTCGAAGAGCAAGAACGGGTGTTGTGTTTCGACCGGTGTGTGTGTGTGTGTGTGTGTGTGTGTGTGTGTGTGTGTGTGTGAATAATGTAATTCAACAGTTTTATCAGATCTTAAGCAAATTTGGTGGAATCGTTGAAGCCAGCCAGTGAATAAACATTTTGCTTTTTAAACAGAGTGAAAGGTCAAGGTTACGGAGGTAGGTCAAACAATTACCTCGTTAACACATCTTCAGTAGTTTTTTTCTCCAGTTAGGGACCAGGCTTGGAGGAAAGGCTGAGTTTAAAGCAAAATTGAAATAACTTAGAATAATGGGTTAAAGGTCGAGGTACAGGGCAAGGTCAAAGTTGGACCACTGTACTATGGGTCAAAAGTCATGGTACAGAGCAAAGTCAAAGTTGGACCAGTGTGTATGTATTTGGTAACAAAGTAATAAACGTAGTTTTGATCTTATTTAAACCAAATCTGATGGGCATAATGAGGGTTAGGCATGGAATACAGTTTTTATATTTTTGAACAATTGGTCAAAGCTCAGGGTCACAGGTCAAGTATATATCCGATTTAGACCAAATTTGTGAATGAGATGATTATAAGGCCAGAATAGGAGGATTATAATATGAAAACAAACACTCCAAGGCCAAAATAACAGGAAGGTCAAATGATAAGGTCTCAGTGCAGGGTCAGCTAAAACTATTCTGATTTTTAACAAAACTTGTTGGAAGTGTTAAGGGTCAAGCAAGGACGAAAGGGGTCAATTATAAGCACAAAGATCAAGGTCACAGGGCAAGATCAAAGTTTGACCTGTGTGTGTGTGTGTGTGTGTGTGTGTGTGTGTGTGTGTGTGTGTGTGTGTGTGTGTGTGTGCGCGCGCGCGTGTGTGTGCGTGTGTGTGTGTGTGTGTGTGTGTGTGCGTGTGAAAAACTATTTTTATCTGATATAGATGAAACTCTGTAAACAAATGAGAATCGCCCAAGGGGTTGGCCTAATGATTTTTGCAACAATAGGTCAAAGGACGAGGTCACATGGCAGGGTAAACTTATAGCTTTTATCAGATGCATGCTAAACTTTGTAGAAGGGTTCAGGTTATAACAAGTATAAAGAGTATGAGTTTTGAGAACAATCAGTCAAATTTTAAGGTCACAGAGAAAGGTCGAAGATGCATGTCACATACTGTAATCAGATAGTTTTGATCTGCTTTGAAGCAAAGCAGGTGGAGTGGTTCAGTTTAGGCTGAAACCGAAGCTTATTTTGGGCGGAAACTATCGAAAGTAACAGGCAAATCAAGTATCCGGTCCTTTGGTCCCTAGGCCAGCACCAGTTGATGTTTTTTTTTTTTTTTTTTTCCCCGCAGGAAAGCAAGAAAGCAAAGTTTAACGAATGACCTTGAAGAAACGTGAGCTAGAATTACCTCTGTGCTCTCTACCCTCCCTCTGCGGAGAAGTTCTCTACACTGTTTTACGCAAGGTATGAGACCCCCCCCCTCCCCACATGTTACGGTATTACTAATTCCAGTAATATTTGTGGCTAAAAGACGTAACTCTTTACAGTACTCACTAGAAAGGCTGTCATTTTTGGAATTTTCACCGAAAGAAATGTATGTATGTTCCAAGAAGACATCCCTAATCTCTCCCTCTTCTGCCCCTGACTCAATTCATAACAGTAACAGAATGAGAGGTATGTTTTACTAGGGAAATTCAAAAAGTGATTTCTTATTTGATTTCCTTGAAAGTAAGGCTTGCACCATGCAGTGACTCTGGTGTTGGTCAGTATGGAAATCTCAGCACGAGATGGTAAAGCTGTTCACCTGCGCAAGCAGCATTTGCATGGGTAGTGTATGTTAACAATTGTTGTCAGGACTCTAAAATATCTTAATACATAACAGCTAGTAACATACATTTATATTCTAGAGCAGAGATCAGCAACCCTTAAAGCTAGAAGACCCATTTATTTTAGAGTTTCATTAAAACGTAGTACTCTCGGAGCCGCAATACAAAAAAATTTTCTCATAAACCGAAATCTACAATACTTCTATATCTAAACAAAACATTATGGTGATATTGTTTGATCTACTTATATTCACAAAGCGAATCAAAATATAATAATGTATTCTGTAATTTATTCTGTGTGCTTAGGAAAGACATATGGCTTGCATTTCTAGAAATCGTAATGGCTGATGAATATAGATCTTTTCAAAGTTGAAATAAAAAATCTAATGTTGCCTTGCATGTGTTATATGATGCCTTCGTTCTGAAAGAATAAATGATTATTTATGAAGCTCCTGGAGCCGCAAAAGAGTCCTAAACGAGCTGCATGCAACTCCTGCACCGCATGTTGCCAACCTCTGGTCTAGAGGTCAGGTCAATGTCAAACCTAGGGGCCAAACGAAATGACGTTCGCACCGTTTAGGAATCTCACACAGCACAATAGCCCACAAACAGCGCCTCATGACCACACAAACACACACACACACACACACACACACACACACACACACAGGCTTCTAGAACTTTTGATGGTAGTATAGCCCACGTGATGGAAGTTCTTATATATGGAAAGAAAAAAGAGGAGAGGTCAGAAGGAATTAGGAGACTGAAGCGGAGAAAGCGAGAAAGGGAGTCTAGTGATGCCAGGACTCTAAAATATCTTAACACATAATAGCTAGCAACATACATATATAGTCTAGAGGTCTCACCTCCAGCCACTCTTGTGAGACAAACTTTATATAAAATCTTTAGCTTTTCCTTTTGAGGACAATAAAACTACAATCAACCCCAGACTGATCTTTTATCTTCTTCCGCCACCGACTACAAGTGAACTGAGGTTATTTCCTCACATATTTGTTCACTAATTACTACAACTCAGCTACGACTACTATATATTCTATTACAAGACTAATATTATCTCGGTGGCAGCAGTGGGATTTTGGTGGCGCGAACGTACGAACCACTCCTACAGTTCTATAAGCCTAAAAGCCTACAAAAAAACAAGTCAACGAACAACGATTCTACACGTCTACATTATCAAGACTGATAAGAAACAACAAAACAAGATATTACAATTCTACAACCAACCTTCAGGCAGGTGCAACGTAAACAAGATCAACTACAAGTTTGCACCCTACAGAAAGAATCTACAATTAAATGCTGTAAAAGAAACCACAAGCATCTCAACAAGTCTACAATTCTATGATCAAGTAACGACAAACGAGTATACAGTAATAAGAACGAGAAACGAGTGAGAAAAACAAGCAAACGAAGAGCAGGGAGATTCACCATAACCACAACAACCACCACCAGACTCCACCCCTCTTTCCAACTGCCCTCCACCACCACCACGCTGACGCAGGGTTGAACGATGCAGCAATTTTAAGAGCCCACTCTCACCACTCATCTTACTCATCCTTCTTCACTCAAGTTACTCATTATTACTCATTTATTCTTGACAGCTACCAGTGTGGGAAATCACCGTTGTTGTACTAAGCATTGCAGACGACACCACGTCACAGCAATGAACCCTGATGTTTTATCACGACCATGAAGTAACCCAGAGTGACATCAGTCTACCACTTTCGTGAGTGAATATACTTTTTACTTATTTTTTCCCAAGAGCTTAAACTTAGTAACAAACACCACTTCATCTATATATTACGTTAGGTACACACACTTGCATCACTTATTAGTATTAGGTTCATCACTCATTACCATTACAACCAGTAACAATTATTATTATGTATATACTTTATATCTTCCATTTATTAATGTTCATTTCAGTTACCTATACAGTTAACACATATATAAGGTAAGTGTTTCATGACACATTTCCTAGCACAATGAGTTTTTATTTTAGTGCTTAGTGATTTGACGGGAATATTTTCATCACCATCGAATTTAATGCCGAATGAAACAGCATTTACAGTACCTACTGCCGATTCCCAATTAGTAGAACAAAAAGAAAACGTAACAAACACTTATTTCTGCACGAACTAAAGTTAAGGAGACAAACACAACACAAATCGACGATGATGATACATCGATACCATTCTCAGATATAGATAGCGACGATTTTAGCTTTGTCTTACCTATGAAACTATTTTTATGCGGGTTTACAGGTCGGGAAATAACTACCCAACTATCCCTTACCATAACGACAAGGGACTCCAAGTGAATTTTAATGAAACAAACAATTATAATGGGTAACGGAGGTAATTCCACATCCCCTCCCCATGTCTATGTTTATCATGAGCACAAAAATCTCCCAAAATTCTCAGGCACAGAAAATGATAGTTATTATCTCTGTAGGGAGTCTTAATTATTAACTAACACAAAGCGAAACAACTCACCATTATAATAAACGGTATGTGAATATGGCGTTTTGATCAGTACTCAGTATAAATATGCTAGGCCTAATAAATATGCTGAGTACTTAGCTGTGGTGTTGACGGTAATAAATGCAGAGAGATGGCTGATCGTTGTAGAGAGTTTGAGGCACGTATGTTTACTGTTTAGTTGTAGTGCCACAGATTTAGTATTCATGTATATGTTTAGAGGTACTGTAATTTCTAAGTTAGGGTGTAATCTGAATACTAGTCTATAAGTTCCTGTCCTAAGTAGCAGTTCATGTGTAAATGTTCAATGTAGGGATAATTCTATTTTTATATGTATACATCTCTGTATCTATGCATAGGTAGTGTAACTGTAAGTGTTGAGCTATGGGAGTTCATCCATCTGGTAGATTAACGAATAACAGATGTGAGCAACGTCCCCCCCGTGTTGTGCGTCATTGCCGGGCGCCAAGTTTAAACCTTAAACAGAATAATAATGGGTATGCAATTCTTTCCGTATCATTGTTGTGAAATACTAATGAAGCTGCTAGAACCCAAATATGCAAGATTAATAGTCAAAAAAGGCCAAAATAATGTAATTTGTGAGGATTAAATAGTCCCGTTTGCCTTAGTCGTCACTAGATGGCATAAGCTACCCCAAATTCAAGGCGGGATGGCAGTAAATTCAGTATTTAAATTGAGTAAGGATTGAATCCCAAATTTTCCCTAATTCAGTCGAAAGTCCTAACATCATGTGTACACTACTATAAAAATAGTCAAGAGAATTAAATCCCACCATATCGCAAAAACACAGTCTCATTTGGTTTAGCAGTGGTGTTCATAGGCGCCCAACATGCCTCATTCGCTACCGAGACGTGGTGGATAACAGACGTTGATTCAGGTGAGCTGTACACATTCCACCTTTCTCCCCCCTTTCTTATTTAATCCTTACTTGTCGTGAACAGTATGAAGTAATGTTGTTAAAAGCTTAACGTAGACATTCGCTACCGAGACGTGGTGGATAACAGATGTTGATTCAGTTCACAGACACCGTGACGTCGGGGTGAGCACGAGGCCATCGTGTGATATTGCCCATAGACTTGGCGTACACACACACTTATACTACCCATGAATAGTTTATAAACTGAATGTAGTAGAAATGGTATTATGAATCAATTAGGTGAACCTTATTTTTTAGTAGATAAGGTATAGAATTTTGAAAGTTAATGTGGTCATGTAACGGAAAGGCGAATTCAAACTCATCAACCGTTTTCTTTCTCTTATATTAATATGTTAGGAAAATTGGGAGCGTTGAAGGGAACTTAGTGGTTGTGAGGAAAAACTGTGATCTTTGAGTTGTTCCTCGAGGCTAAACAAGCCCGAGTGATTATGAATTATTGGTGATTATGCATTAATGATTATGAATTAATAGTAATTGTGAATTATTAGTGAATTGTATGATGAGATTATACTGCCCAGACGAAATAGAACACGAGTGATTATTTTTGGTTCGAGGCTATGCCAGCCCGAAAAGACAATTCATGCCAATAAAATGTCCCAGTCTTGAGGCTATTGACGAGCCCAAGAATAACCGATTATAAAGAGTGTGGTATGATGACCTCAGAAATCACTGTTGAATATTCAAAGTGCTTCGCTTGGCAACAATATTGTATGATGTTCGCCCAAACCATGGCTTTTATTTACAACCCTTTTACATATGATTAAAGGTCATGTAATTCAAAAATGTCTGTTGATTAACCAGTATAGAATTATTA
>NC_137021.1:20834042-20850398 GCF_032717465.1 Coenobita brevimanus
AGTAGAGTACAGTGTGAAACATTCTGCCTACTTACAGCAAGTCCATGGCCATCTCGATGAATAACTGCCCCCTCTCAGACTGTCAGTAAGAAGGATTTTCTGAAGCACTTGGAGTACACTGTTCATGAAGTCTTGCACTGAAGTTAGTCATTCGCACTCAGAAGTCCATTCTCTTCACACTGCGCACTCTTTGTCTTACTTATGCTCCATTGTAACTTAATAAGTGTTGCACTCTGCACTTTAAGTCTTTCCACTCATAAAACCAATTTCAAAACAAATCACAAGTGCACAGTATTTACGTTAAATTTAGTCCAAAAATTTTCTTTTCACTCAAATTTCTTTCTTTACAATACTGCATGCACTGTTTTTCTTTTACTGCACAACACTAAATTCCCGTGTGGTCTAGTGGAGAAGTTCTTGCTGTTTAATCACTGTCAAAGTCTGAGAGTATCGCTGGCAGGTGACCTAGGGGTGCGTCGCTGGGTTGTGATGGCGTACCCACTGCAGATGACTCTGAAGATAGACGCGAACTCACATCAAGCGGTGACTCCACCGTGGCTGATGTGCTGGGCTGTGGCTTGGAGCATGAGGGTCTGTCTTGGGGAGGCAACGGAGTGGAGCCAGGGCTGGGCACAGCGGGGGTCACGGGCCTGAAAAAGCTGTCAATCGTTAATTGACGCAAGGAACGACGATTCTGACGATTTATGATGCACTGCCTGAAAGCACGCACTTCCTCCACAAGTCCCAAGGGCCCCATCTCCCTGTCGCAGTCCGGGTGTTCCAGGTAGTCCAGAACGAACTCTAGGTGTTCCCGGAGTGCGCTCAGCTTGGGGATGGCTGCAGTTGTGTCATGCTGAGAGGAGTCCGCATCATCGTCACCGTCCTCGTTGGAATCTTCAAGCTGGGTACTGACACCTGCAACTGAAGATGCGATCTCAATATCAGACAGGGTCTGATACCCAGGATCGCCCTCGTCGTCATCCAACCACTCACGCACTTCGTCCACATCAACATCGTCGCCATACGCACGTAGACGTGCATGGAAGTCATCCACGTCGAAACCTAGGAAATCGTACTCCACATCCGTTCCGAGAAGCAGACAAGACCAACCATATTCTAGAGTCTTGAGAGGGATTTCCTTCCATGCACTGGCCCTGTTGTAAATGGCAGACTTGATGTTGTAGCGGCAAAGGTAGTCCACTGGCCTCGTGTGTCCCGTCCCTCCCTGCGCTCGCCCTCGTCCTCGAGAAGAACCATCACCTCGTCCAGGAACTTCCGTCGGTATAGCCGCTTTGTTGCCATGATCACTCCTTGGTCCATTGGTTGGATGAGAGCAGTAGTATTAGGTGGCAGAAACATGCACCTAATGCAGCCATTCTCAGCTACCAAGTCCTTGTCGCATGGGTGGGCAGGTGAATTGTCGAGGAGAAGGAGGGCCTTTACCTGGTCACGTGGGATTCCCAGTTTCTCCGTCTGGTAATGTATGACCTCCTTGACGAAATGGCAGTGGAACCAGTCTTTGAAGATTTGGGCTGTGAACCATGCCTTCAAAGAATGGTACCAGACGACAGGAAGGACATCCATCACCCCACGAAGACACCAAGGCTGCTTTGCACGGCCAACAATAACAGGCTTAAGCCAGTGCATGCCATTAGCATTGGCACAACACAAAGCAGATAGCCATTGCATGGAGAGCTTGTGGCCAGGTACACGCTTCTCAGTCTCCTCGGCTAGAGTGTTTGTTGGCAAAGAACGATATAATAAACCAGTTTCTTCAGCGTTGTAGACTTGACCGAGACTGAGGCCCTCCCTGTCAATCAAACCCTTCACCTTGTGCCAAAACTCCTCTACTCCATCCTCGTTAGCGTCCAAAGCTTCACCATGAGACTTACGGTTGGTAAGGCCATGCCGTAACTTAAACGTGAAGAGCCAACCCTCGGATACCTTGAAGTCTAGGGCATCGTGAAGCCTTGCGAACTTCTCAGCAGCAGCCTTCAGCTCCATACCACGTACCATCACACCAGCAGCACGTTGCTGTCGATACCAAATCAACGTGGAGCGGTCGACTTCAGCAAACTTGGGAGTAAACATCATCTTCCTCTCCATGTTGCGTTTGCTTTTCGACGAGAAATCAGCCGTGTGCTGCATGAGTTTGTCTCGGGATCTCTTAATATCAAACAAAGTAGATTGGGCCAGGTTAAACTCATGGAGGATGCGTGAAGAAGACCATCCCGCATCTACTTTCTACAATATCTCCCTCTTCTTCTCCAGAGTCAATACCACTCTCTTCCTCTTCTCATGCGGCGGGGCCATCATCACACACACGAAGGAGAGACATGAGAGCAGCAGGAGAGTCTGCAGCAGGTAAGGCACCACCACAAAAGCGAGCATGTGGGCAGCCATGACGACGAGCGTACACTCACGACAAGAGACGGGTGGAAAGTGGGGAGGATGCAGGAGCGCTCTAACGGACGTCGGAGAAATGATGCACCACAACAAAGCTGTCCCGCGCCCCATACTCCAAGTTTAAATTACAGGTGGGAAAATTTTTTTTTTTTTTTTTTTTCGATTTTTTTGCGGTTTTCGGACCATTTTGGGAATATTGGATCCCGGGACGATTATGTCCGGAAAGTAGAGGGATTACTTGTGTATGTATATATATATATATATATATATATATATATATATATATATATATATATATATATATGTATATATATATATATATATATATATATATATATATACATATATATATATATATTTATGTATATATATATATATATATATATATATATATATATATATATATATATATATATATATATATATATATATATATATATATATATATATATATATATATATGTATATATATATATATATATATATATATATATATATATATATACTGTATATATATATTTATGTATATATATATATATATATATATATATATATATATTTATGTATATATATATATATATATATATATATATTATATTTATGTGTATATATATATATATATATATATATATATATATATATATATATATATATATATATATAAAATAACCTATATATGTATACAAATCACACTTGGTAACTCAAATAAGGAAAAGAGGTGAAAAACAAATGTTGAATCAACTTGAGTGGAATGTGGAAATGGATTAATAAGGATTCAGCAGTAACAACCTGTATGTACAGACTGTTTAGTGAAAATGGCATTTAGAACTTTATTCCTGTTTTCATGAGCTTCCACCTATCTACAGTTTGAAGATCCAACTGATCAGTTGGATCACTTTTACAAGCTAGCATGATCAGATAATATAACCTTATTTCTTTGGTTTGGTTTTGCAAATATGTTTTTTAAAGCTTAAGCATGCTAAATGACCTTTCCATTTTTTACCAACTCAGTAATTCTTTGACCAACTCAGAACACACATTGGGGGGTGACCCCTCCCCCCCCGGTCGGGCCATCCCTGAGGGTAAACACGCACTCACAGCACCCCTCCCAACCCCCCCCATCCTCTCTGCCTAGTGATAGAACTGACAGCCAAGCAGTAACATTGTTTCCTGCCCATCTCACCAATGACGTTCTTATTCCGCCTAACTCATATATGAAAGTCACCATAAAGAGTAAACTGAAGAATAGTACGGTCCTTGTCTTAGAAGAATTATGTAGAGTGAAAGGACTGTCGGTGGAAAACACATTATGTCAAGTGAACAACGATGTGTTCCTCATTAATCAGATGAATGGGGAAGTAGAGATAAAAAAGAGGACTTTGTAGTTTGGAAACATGTCCTGCCCCTGTAAGAGAAACAACCGCAGCAGGAACTACAAGTAAGATAAAATCTATGGACAGAGAATGCATAAAGGAGAATTTGATTCACTCAGGACAATTTAATATAGATAATGATCTCTCAGACTTATTACAAAAACATCGACAGACTGCAGCATTACCTGGAGAACAATTAGGATGTACTAACCTGATTAAACACAAGATTAATGTACACCTGGACACACAACATATACTGGCCTATAAAGTTGTGCATTCACAACGCACCCTGGCAAATCAGTATGTTGAGGAAATGCTAAAACTAGATATTATTGAACCATCTGTCTCCCCATGGAATACCCCATTATTATTCGTGCCAGACTAAACGGAGAAATGCTTGCAGTAGTAGATGACTGTAAATTAAATCAGTACACAATTCCTGACAGGTTTCCTATGCCGTTGACGTCTTACAAAATATTGGACCAAAAAATAATGTATTTTCCACAATCGATGCTTAATGGCTATTACTAAATTAACCTTTAGTGAGAATCACGCAAATACACTACTTTCTCCACGAATACAGGGCATTACCAATATAAACGAATTCCAATGGGGTTGAGGACAGCACCAGGCACATTCCAACAATTAATGAATTATGTATTGTCTGGAATGCTGGGAAAAGGAATTTTTGTCTATCTAGACAAATTCTACTCATACTATAGATGAACATCTACAGAAATTAGACCAGCATCTAAAAAAGCTTGCTGATGCTTGTTTAAAAATTAAGCTGTCTAAATTCAACTTTTGCTGTAAGGAAATAAAATACTTAGGCCACAGACTAGATGCCCAAGGTATCCACACGTCTGAGGACAAAATACAGGCAGTAAGGGATTTCCCAGAACCAACAAATACAGATGAAGTAAGACAATTGGGGGGGCTAGCGGGATATTACCGCCCCTTTATTAACCAATTCTCTCATATAGAACAGGCGCTATTCATTCTACTAAAAAAGGATGCCATATTCCAGTGGGGAGAGGAACAAAAACTAGCATTTAATGAATTAAAAGATAAACTTACAAATGCAACTTGCTTGGCCTACCCTAATTTCACAAAACCATTTATAATTTGCACAGATGCATGCCTTAAAGGACTAGGGGATGTACTGATGCAAGAAGAAAATCGTGGGGAAAAATCAGCCAGTTGCATTCGCTAGCAGACAAATAAAAGGTGCAGAGAAAAATTATTGCACCACTGACCTAGAAGCACTTGCAATGATCTTTTCATTACAAAAGTTTCGAGATCTGGTATATGGTTACGAAATTCACTTATTCACCGACCATAAACCGCTCGTTGGCATGATCAAAGAAAAACTCCTCTCTTGGAGGAGAGCAAGACGAAAATGTACAGTTGAAAACTACAATGTACATAGTCACTACATACAAGGCAAAATAAATTTAGTAGCTGACGCGCTATCTAGGAACCCGACGACAATTCATGTCGCGGTATCAGATCCCAAGGGAAACATCCCAAACCATTATGAAATCTCAAAACCACAGAGACTTGATCCAACATGGTCTACAGTTATATACAAATTGGAAAGTAGTGATAACATAGTTACCAAAGCTACATATACCTCTCGAACAATACACAATAGTCAATAATGCCTTATATAGCATCAACCCAGGACAACCAAACCATAGAAAAAATAATTAACAATTAGTGGTACCTAATGAAATGATATCTCAAGTATTAAGGGTAATGCACAACAGTCCACATGCAGGACATCCTGGCTAGGATAGAACAGTTAGACAAGCCAGGCTGTTATACTACTGGCCATCATTACGAAAAAATATATACAATCATATAGACTGATGTGAGTCATGTGCGAGACACAAAGGCTACACATTACCACCTGCACCCATACTGTAGGGCAATACCCCGCACCTAATCGACCATGGGACTTTGTCGCGGTTGACATACTTAAGTTACCCTTATCATACAATAATAATAATCATCATCATCATCAGCCATAACTAGTCCACTGCTGAACAAAGGCCTCCCCCAACCTTTTCCACGAATTCCTTGACTGAGCCAATCTTTGCCACGTTTTCCCTGCAAATTTCTCTATCTCATCTCTCCATCTCCTGTCTGGCCTTTGTTGTCCAGTCAGTCAGCCTCTTGCTCCATCGGTTATCCCTTATTCTTGCTATATGGCCTGCCCACCCCCATTTCTGTTCTCTTATAACTTCTATAATATCTTTGACTTTAGTCTGCTCTCTCACCCAAGTTGATCTTTTCCTTTCTCTTAAAGATATTCCCAATATTGACCTTTCCATTGCTCTCTGAGAATGGATTAATTTATTTTCCATTGATTTTGTCAGTTTCCAGGTCTTGCAACCATATGTCATAGATGGAATTATACATTCGTTAAAAACTTTTCGTTTCATACAAACCAGCAAGTTACTTTTCATAATGTCTCTATGTTTACCGAAAGCTTTCCATCCAATTGTAATGCGTCTTTTTATTTCGCTATCGTGATGTTTCGTTAATTTTAGTATTTGTCCCAAGTAGTAGTACTCCTCAACTTCTTCAAGAATTTCATCGCTTATTCTGATGATGCTCTTTGGTGTTAGTGGATGAAACATTACTTTAGTTTTACTCCGGTTCATCTTCAGTCCTTTTTTCAGACTTTCTTCAGGTCATTTAACATCTCTTGCAATGCCTCTGCTGTTTCTGAGATTAGGACAATGTCATCTGCAAATCTTACCCGTCACGTCCCGAGCTGTTTCGCACCTCCGACACCCCCCAATCCCGAGCTATTTAGGAATTTTTTTTTTTTTTTTGCTAAAACTTCCGCTTTTGTTGAGAAACAAAGGAAAATCACCAAGAAAGGAATTACCGTGGTCCATAAGTGGTCGGAACAAGTGAGGTCCCCCGCACCAGGTATTGTATTCTGTCACTGACGTGTGAGGTGCTCACGTTTTCTATGGCAGGTAATTTTGGGAGAAACCACAAAGAACACCTCTACATTTATTGAATTTGAACTAGTAAACAATAAGAATAACAATATAATGGTTTTCATGGACATATATATAAAAAAATAAGCATTGTACCTTTGCGTGAGCATAGCGAGTTTGGTCAGAGTGGTAACACGCTATGTGCTAAGTTTCTTGTTTCAGTCAACATATCATTTTTGCTACTTGTATACTACTGTTTCAGTGCCATTTTACCATTTTGTACTGTATGTAAATGTTTTCAGCTGTTTTAATTCATTACGATGACATGTAGCATAACTATAACGCACATCTGCTTACTCAGCGTACTCGCTATGACTCGTATCTCAACATACCATATAGTTTTATCACTTTCATAATATTTTTTTCTTTACATAAAACCTTTCCTCCACCAATGTAAATCTTTTCAATTATTTATATTCATTACGAGGGCATTTAGGGAAATGCTAGTGCATATTCACGTAGCAAGCACAATCTCTACGACTCGTGTTTCAACTTCTACTTTATTTTTTCACTCCCAGTATACTTTCCCACTGACATTACACACGTCTACAATCTTTACTGTACTGTACATATTTACTGGCATTATTTATTCAACTGAGCATCAGAATATCGCATCAAAATACCCTCGTGATGAACGTTTTGACTAAGATAATAATCACACACTTACATACTAATTTTTCACATATATTACACCCTTTTCCACTTGTGGACTCCTATTTACATATTTATGGGCCTTATTCATTCCACTGAGCGTCAGGATATCACATCTATATACACTTGCTAGGAATATTTTGACTTAGAATATATTACAGCACTTACAAAACTTTTAACTTATATTACACCCGTTTGCATTTCCCATACAAATATTTACATACTTACTGGCCTTATTTATTCCACTGAGCGTCAGAATACCGCATCAAAATACCCTCGCTAGGTATGTTTCCACTTAGATCATAATTATACACTTACATACTAATTTTCCACTTATATTACACCCGTTTCCACTTTATACAACTATTTACTGATCTACGGGCCTTATAATTACAGTGAGCTTCTGTTTGTCGCATTTATTTCTGAGTATCAGTGTCCTATCGCATTCACACCATATCAAAATTGCATCAAGGTGTGATACTCGCTGAAACATGGGTGAATACAGATACCCACGTCACACTCCACGCACTCATAGCGGGTGTCTTTCCTCTGAGTGTTGGGTCTCACCCGGGAATTGCTACATACGTGACACCTGCGTTGGGGCCTAGGTCTATTTGGCTGGGGAGGGATAGGAGTGAGAAAATGGCGGGTGGATATTCTCAGGGGAGTTTGGGCGACAGAGGGAGTACGGGTGCGTTGTTGGGGCCTTTCAACCGCATACCGGGAAAACATCTCTCTTGTTAGCTCCCTCACAAACCCTTCAAAGGATTCCTGAACTCCTGTTGTCATGGACTGAAGGTGGTGGCAATTCAGAGCAGTGATATCTAGCAAGTGAAAGACAAGCTTCTTATACCACTTCGTGGTCCTGGCACACTCGACCATTGATATCATGGAGTCTGACTGGTCCACCAGGTGCATATTGATGTTGTAATCTAGGACACACTCAGGTTTCCATATGTGGCACCTGTTCTCGCTCCGGTAATCCACACGGAATCCAGTACCCGAGATTGCATCAAGGGGCGGTGAACCATGGACAAGAGGCTTACTTCTCTATTATGGTTCCACACAGTTGCAAGTATGTTGTTTGCCTGGAAGAAGACAACCTCATTTCTGTCAAGTTTCCGCCCCACCTTGACCATGTGACGCCGTTCACCATGACAGTACCACAGATTCCCGTGTCATGCCTGTGTAGATAACGAGCGAGAAGAGGGCTAGTGTACCAATTGTCCAGGTAAAGGACGTGACCACGATGAAGGTAGTCTTCTATCATTGTCTTTACCACTGCTCCCAACAGTCCAATACTCCGATCTTCTCTTATGTCTGTCTGTGCACCGGTGTACAAGACTATGTCTTGCACATAACAAAGATCTTGAACCCAAAATGGTGCCTTTTGCTGGGTATGTACTGCCGAAATGAAATATTGCCTCTCCACAACATGAGACTTTTGTCTATGACAAGGTCTCTATAGGGATAAAATGACGAACGAAATGTTTGCCTCAGGTGATCAAAGACCAACCTAATTCACCTCATCTTGTCAGTGTCATTCACATTTGCAGGATCATCAGCATCATAAAAGTGGAGGCGACTTAGAATTTGTTGAAAGCGATTACAGCTCATGACTTGGCCAAATATTGGTGTCAGCATAACAGGGTCCCTTGTCCAGTATGCCGGAATTCTGTTCTTTCTTATTAAGCCCATCAAAAGGACTAGGGCAAAAAATAAAAACATTTCTGAAAGGAAGACAGGATAATCATATGTGATAGAATGCCTGCTCCTTGTCCCCAGTCTTTCACTCTCACGGCGCTGACTTCTTGCAAAACAGTTTGTTTGGTCAACTGTCTTCTCCACAAAACCCTCACTAAAAAAAAGGTGGAAAAAATCCAGCCTAGTGGAATTAGGGTGAATTCTGGGAGCAATGCACCCAGCGTGCCCCTGTTCAGTGAAGGAGTGAATGATGGGAGAAAAATTACTCTCATCCTCCCAATTCCATGAAACAATCCCTCGTCCCCACCTTCGTCTGGGTGGGGAGATGCTGGTGGGGGAGGTTGGGGAGGAGGAGTGCGAAGGGCTTCCATACTCGCACTCCTCTTCCCTCGGCCTTTACCCTTCCCCATTCCCTTATCCTTATGGCCTTGTGGAACATTTGGGGACTGTGGGGATGAAGTCTGGGGATACTGGGGAGCATATGACGTGCTGGGGAGTGGTTCCTCCCCACCTTCACCCTCCATGACAACACCACGTGACTCCGCACCCACCCTCACTCGCACACGTGTCTGGGTATATTCGGGAGCATAAGATTTGCTGGGGAGTGGTTCCTCTCCACCTTCCCCCTCCATCACAACCCCACATGATTCAAGATGCACCCTCGCTCGCCCACGTGATACACCCCGCCGCCTCACACCACCACGGGAGAGCAATGACTTACTCCTGCCACTCTCACTTTCAATACTCCTCCCTGCACTTTCCCTTTCGCTCCCCACTCTCTCCACGGCACTTCCTACCTCCCCAAACAAAAGACTAGGCCCATATCTGCTCGTATGACATGGTGTGCACTCGGGGCCACGATGAGTGATAACTTCTCGGCCATACCACGTGGTGCACGTCCCACGTCTCTGTCCTCGTCCTCATCCTCGTCATCAAAATTGGGCTCCACATCACGTTGGGGCTGGCTAGAGGAGGTTGCATGTTGTTTTTGTGCAGGCTGGCCCTCTCTAGCAGCACGATAAGTCACGTAGCGCCGCTTCCTGGGGGACGGAACTTCCTCGTCACTGCTGCTGCTTTTCACCTCCTCTGGCTGCACATAATCCTTGTCAACAACCTCGTCGTCCATTGGGGAATCACTGTGGCCTGTAAAGGCTTCCAGGGCAGCTTGGATTTCCTCCTTGGAGAGACCTCTATGGGCCATGTCAGAGCAGGACCGTTGCTAACAGGTGAGTAACCGAGCCGCGGGTGAGGGCGGGTAGCGCGGGGTCGCCGAGTGTCCCCGCCTGGTGGCAGGTAGGGAAAGGTCGAGCAACCATATGTACCGAAAATCAGCGCAAAATTTTAATATTGTGAAAATTATGCGCCTTGCAATTGTGTGACGTACCAGTACGTCGTCGGGACTGGCAAATGCAAAATGTTGCAGTGTATCCATACGTCGACAGGACGCCTCGGGTTAAATGGTTTAGCTTTTCTCCATCTACATTCACTCCTTTGTTTTCTCAGTCTACCTATCTGAAAATACTTTCTAGGCATGCTGTAAATAATGTTGGGGAAATTGTATCTACCTGATGCATGCCCTTCTCAGTCTTATTTTTTTCCGAGTCCTTATGTAATTTAACTGTAGCAGTTCCCTTTTGATATTTGTTTCCAAGCAGTTTTACAATGTTCTCATTCACTCCTTGTTCTCGCAATGAATTTATAATTGTTATGTGCTCCACTAACTCAAAAGCCTCTTCGTAATCAACAAAACCTAAACACAGTGGTTTATTATATTCTGTAGTTTTCTCAATTATCTGTTTCATTGTGTGTACAGTAGATGATTAGTGGTCGAATACCCGCTCCGGAATCCTGCCTGTTCACTAGGTTGGTTTTCCTCCAAAATTGTTGTTATTCTGTTCGTAATACTCAATATCAATTTGTGGCAACTGACCACTTCTCAAGATATGTGATTTTAGCCAAATTAAGGATAAGACAGCCGAAACAGTGGCAAGGGCAATCGTAGATAATATAATATGTAGATTCACAACTCCAAAGGTATTAAGAAGTGATAATGAGGGTAAGTTTAATTCCGAAGTCTTGCAAGAAATATGTAAACAATATAATATAAAAAAGGTAAATGTCTTAGCCTATCACCCGGCATCCAATGGGTTGGTAGAGAGACAAAACAAAAAAGTGTTGGGTGTGCTACGTCACATTTTTAATGAGATTTATGCAAGCTGGGATGATTGGTTTCCCAGAGTGGAAGCTTACATTAATGGAGCAACTAATAAAACTATAGGAGACACTCCACAGTTCATTATATACGGAACAGACAAACAACTACCTTACAAAATCCTAGAAGGTGAAAATTTACCAATATATAATTATGACGATTACCTTAAACTCCGTTTGCGTGAATTCCAGGATATACACAAAAGGGTGAAGAAACAGTTATTGATGTCCAAAGAAGAAATGACAGTCATTCAATAATAAGGCAAAAGAATCACCTATCGACATAGGAGACACTGTCCATGGTATCAGTCACACTAGAGACAATAAATTATCACCAAAATTTGAAGGCCCCTACAGAGTGATTAAGAAGACTGCAAACAAGGTAGTAATTAAGTCACTGTCGAGTGGCGGAGAAAAACAAATTCATGGTGATCATTTAAAAAAGCTCCAAAGGAATTTAGCCAGCAATTACGCAACCCTGGACACAACCGATACACCGAACAATATCAGTGACAATAAACTAGAGGAAATCAATACACACAAACATAAAGTAAGACTGCATAAGAAACACACAAAAAGAGATGCAATTGTTACCACAAACGCCACATACAGCATTTACATGAGCTAGGGGAAACAACGAACAAAGCTATTGTTCTCCACGAGTCAGTTGTAATGCACGTCATCACTGTCATCGACCACAGCATGACTCAATTAGTTAATTAATTTTTTTTTTTCAGTAAGTAACGATGAGGGGACTTATACATAGCAAGAGGATATGATCACTTAGACCCTCAACATATAGTACGGCAAGGATGCCTCATAGCTCCGACGGCCTCGATATCAATCGTGAAAGATATCATGAGTACTGAAATTAGTTTGGATTTCTTATATGAATTACCTAGTTATTTGGAGAATACTGCCAAACTACTGAGGACTCTGGGTTTTATGATAGGAAGTTATGTTTCAGAAGCTCATAACACAAAGGAAGTGACTGAAATCATGAAGTTAGTGAAATGGAAGACAGAACAGGCTAAATCAGTCATGCTCATCATGATCCAAGATATCCCATCTCTTGGAACGGAGGCATTAATGGACACGAACATTACACGTACTCGTGAAAGGCGCGGTTTGTTCGACCTGGGTGAGGCAATTCTAGGGAACATTTTTGGATTGGCTACAGAGGAAAATCTTCAAGAAATGAACAACAAATTTAATAAAATAGCTCAGGTACTAACATTTCAACAGAAGTTAGTTGATGGTCAAAACACAGCATTGAAGACGATCGTGAAAGATCAAAGAAAGGCAGAAAGTATAACTCACCAGAATGTGCACTAAAATTATTTCCATGGAAGGAAACAAGACACTTTTGCAACACTTCTCAGTAATCATGGAACATATTGACATAATAATACCTCAGTTAGATAACACTAGAGTTCGTTACCAGGCACTCATGCAAGGTATTGCAAATGCTGGTAATGGCAAGATCATATTAACCTACTTCCAGTTCACCATCTACGTCAGATAATCAGTCAAGGCATACATAAACATGGGTTGAAGCCTTTGTTCCGGGGTAGGAATCTCATGTTGTATTATCCATATTTAGAAGCAACTCTAACACCAACGTCAGTAATAGTTCATGTACCATTCATAACTGATGATCTGTTCATGGTGTATCAGATATACCCCTTTCCTTCTAAGAATAATGACACCTTGCTCATCATCAACATCAACACAGACACCGAACTCATCATGGTCTCCAAGTTACAGGACACTCTCACTTTCGCTAGTGAATCAACGATTGAACGAAAGTGCCATACATATCAGTTTTCATAATTTGTTCAGATATACCACCATCTCACACTTCAGCATCGGGATTACACATACCACAAGACTACTGTGCTGTACTTACACCATCCATATCCACTTTAGCTACCAGCAGTCACTATGCCATTTTCAGTCACACACACAAATATTTCCAGCCACTGCCTGAGATGGATACAAACATGTGCACAAGTTTTAAGTTGACTTCACCTAAGTTTGAAACTATGCAACTAATCAATGAAACAATGAAGCCCTGGGAAGAATTGAGTATGCGTATGTTCAATCCATATTATGTGTATAGCCAAGCACCAACTGCCTTTATAATCTCCATTGTATTTGCCGTAGTGCTGTTGGCGATGCACTGAATGCATGCAAGAATAGCAAACTTGGAGTCAGTATTTACGGAAGGATGAGTGAAAATACAAGTGAGGCCTCCTGAATGAAATATTTATATGTAAATAGTGTAAATTATATATATATATATATATATATATATATATATATATATATATATTGTTACGGAACAGAGATAATGAACACTTCAAGTGAGAATACTAAAATCACTACTGTCCCGCAAAGTTCCAGGTTCAAAACAAAGGAGTTAGGTAAAATTACAAGTTAAAGTTTAATGCTCAAACTAACAACTAAACATTCAGGACTCGTAAGGATAATGTAATGGCAAAACAGGTTACATATATGGTTAACTGCAATAGCCTCTATTAACATGAATTTAGCAAGAGCAAATTTATCTAAGTCAGCCCCGATAAATGAGAAAACCGGATAATTCTCAGTTAAAGCAAGATATATTATTACAGATACAAAACATTATTAATAATGGCTGACATTAAAAACTCTACATGAATCACAAAAAACCTTACCAGGCCTACGAATTAACACCTTAGGCCATACAGTACAAGAAAAATGGTAACAACACTTATACTCAAATTATACAGCAGCTAGATGGCTGGAGACTTCCTGTGCACTCACAAAAATAATAATACACTATACAGGGGAGGACAGAGATGTGAACAAAATGAGGAGTAGATCTATGTGGCAATTAATGCAGAGACTGAGCTCATTATATAGGGGCCGGCAGAGCTTGATACAACTTGTAAGAAGGACGCGCAAATGAAGCCATAGGGGACAAAGAGTTGATAATCCTGCTCTGAACAACAGAAAGAACGACTTACTCTACTATAAGGGGGAGAAGGGGGAGTGAGGTAGAACAAGCAAGCCTGGTCACTATGGAAGCCACGAGGCGAATTGTGATCAAACATGCAGCATACTGTACGTTAGTATTATACAAAGGATGATGAAATCATAGGCTATGTAACACCTCCCCACAAAGAAAAAGAAATTTACAAAGGAAATTTCTTATTACTCTAAAACAATCTGTCTAAAGTCTAGATAAGCAATCTGCAATAACATTTTCTTTCCCCTTGACATGTTGTATGTCTAATGAATACTCCTGTCTTGTCAATCTCTGATTGTTATCTTTAAACTTACTAAGGAATTTCAGTGGGTTATGATCGGTATAAATGACTATGGGGTCAAAACCAGAACACAAATAAAATGAAAAATGCTGTAAACCCAAAATCAAGGCCAAAAGCTCTTTCTCAATATTGGAGTAGTTCTTTTGAGGTGGAGTGAACTTCTTACTGTAATAAGATACAGTGTGGTCAATACCCTGATCATCCTCTTGCAGCAAAACAGCCCCAGCTCCTGTATCACTTGTGTCAACAGCCATCTTAAAAGAAACTTAGCAACATTTTACAGAGTAGCGAGCACTGAAAGCTGACTTAATAGGATGCTTTAAGTTTACTGAAAGAGGATTCACAGTTATCGAGTCCAGACAAATTTAACTTCCTTTTTCAGTAGGTCTGTAAGTGGTGATACAAGAATTGAAAAGTTAAGAACAAATCTCCTGTAATAACCTACCATTCCCAAAAATCTTTGTAGCTCTTTCCTACTTTTAGGTCTGGGAAGATCACTTAGCTCCTGGTGGTGCAACGTGTCCATCACCAGTTACGTACCCAAGGTACTGAACTTTAGCTTGACCAAACTCACACTTTGATAAATTAGCTACAAGATTAGCCTGAACCAAACGCTCAAGAAATTTACTGACATGGCATAGGTGATCTTTCCAGTTGTCACTGAAGATTAATACATCATCAATATAAACAACACACCCTGCCAAACCCTCTGTTACAACATTCATGAGCTTCTGAAAAGTGGCCGGTGCATTCTTCATACCATATGGCATTACAGAACATGCAAAAGTCTTTCCTAGTGTTACAAAACATGAGATCTCCCTAGTACGTTCAGTCATAGGTACTTGCCAGTATCCCTTTAACAAATCAAACTTACTTATGTACCTAGCCTTTCCGATCTTGTCTATGCAATCTTCCACGCGAGGGAAAGGGTAAGTGTCTGTTTCGGTTATCTGATTAACAGGTCTGTAGTCGATGCAAAGCCGCTGTGACCCACCTGGCTTAGGGACTAGAGTGACAGGAGAACTCCACTCGCTCTGACAGGACTCAATCATCTTGTGGTCCAACAGGTAGCCAAGCTCCTTCTGGATGAGAGGAACTTTCACTGGGTTCACACGGTAAGGAGGCAGTTTAATTGGCTTTGCGTCTCCAACATCGACATCATGCATCAACACAGTGGTTCTTCCTGGAGTGGCACGGAACACTTGCTGGTACTCCTGCAGTAATGCCGAAAACTTCTGCCTTTCCTCGGGAACAAGATGAGAAAGCTTAGTCTGGAGATCATTCATGGTATCAGAATTCTTCCCCAAACTATC
Source organism: Coenobita brevimanus (assembly GCF_032717465.1). Classification (NCBI taxonomy): domain Eukaryota; kingdom Metazoa; phylum Arthropoda; class Malacostraca; order Decapoda; family Coenobitidae; genus Coenobita; species Coenobita brevimanus. Next base: position 20,850,032 of record NC_137021.1, read on the forward strand.
ACTCAGGCTCATACTGCATGGGAGAACTTCACTTGCAGACTTGGGTGGAACAGCTACAGTGCAGACTGGGTTATTTTCGTCCTGCCTGTGATATAACTTTAGCATGTTGATGTGACAAAGTTGCTTGTTCTTTCTACGATCTGGTGTGGCGATGACATAGTTGACATCACTGAGTTTCTTCTCCACGAAATAAGGACCACTAAACTTGGTTTGAAGAGGTTGCCCATGCACCGGTAGCAGAAATCAAACCTGATCTCCTGGCTGAAAAGTGTAGCGTAACCTGTGGACTTCTTATCATACCAAGTCTTCATCTTCTCCTGAGAGCAGCTCCTAAATTCTCTCATGCCTGCTGTAAAGCAGTGAACAG
>NC_137021.1:20850498-20860498 GCF_032717465.1 Coenobita brevimanus
GCATTTTTCTTGTATTGTGTAGCATAAGGTCGATTGTTAGGCCTAGTGAAGTGTTTGTGATTAATGTGGGGTTTTATGTCAGTCATTTTTTATAATAGTTTGTATCTGTAATAATTTATCTTGTATTCACTGAGTATTATCTGGTATCTCATTTTATCAGGGCTGACTTAGATAAATTTACTCTTGCTAATTTCGTGTTAATAGAGGCTATTGCAGTTAACCATATATTTAACCTGTTTTTGCCATTACATTATCCTTATGAGTCCTGAATGTTTTGTTGTTAGTTTGAGCATTAAACTTTAACTTGTAATTTTACCTAACTCTTTGTTTTGAACCTGGAACTTTACGGGACAGTAGTGATTCTTTAGTATTCTCACTTAAAGTGTACATTATCTCTCTCTGTTCCGTAACATAAATTTGGCGACCTCTTATCAGGATATTCAGGATATTATCATAAGGATATTGCTCGATATTTTGTGACTTGTTACTTATTCATGATGTCTACTATTACTACACTTGATGAAGCCAAAGATTTTTTGTCAAATGTGCAAACAGTGTGTGATATAGAAAACAGAACAAAGAATGAACTTAAGCTTGTTGCTCAACAATTGGGAATTGCTGTTTCGCTCTCACATCTTTCTAAAAATCAAATTGTTGACATGATTAATGAAAGCTTGTTTAATGTAATCTCCTCCCAAATGAGCAAACTCAGATTGAATTAGCTACAGTTACAGCTAGCCTTCTAGGCAGGCAGGCAAAAGCTAAGGATGAGTGAATTTTCAGGCAAATGCTCGTATTCAGGAGGCACAGATACAGGCACAATTGAACTTGGCAGGATTCAGTGCAGACCATGAGTATCGCATGAAACAAGGTGGAACTGGATTCATCTAGCTCTGATGATTCTTGGATGTGGCTAAAAATGTTAAACTTGTCCTCCTTCCTTTAATGAATCTGATTTAACAAAGTATTTTCTAAAGTTGTTTTGAGAGAGGTAGCTACAGGTTTTTAACCTTGGCCCAAACAGAATTGTGCCAGTACTCCTTTTCAAACTGTTCTCTACCGGTAAAGCTCAAAGTAATCTTATGCATCTTTGCCTCAGGATCAATCTGATAATTATGATGTAGTTAAGAGCTTGATTCTTCTAAGGCCCCTACTCGAGCTTGTTCCTGAAACCTATAGAGTAAAATTTAGGACAACTTACAAGCAAGATAAGGAATCCATGTTGAGTATTCAAAAATCAAAGAAGATCTGTTAGAGGCAGTGGTTAAATTCTAAGAATGTGGATTCTGATTTTGACAAAATTTAAGCTAAGATGATTTTGCTGGAGGATCCTTCAAAAGGTGTATTTATAGAAGATGTAAGCCTATATTCTTGATGAGAAAAGAATAGATAATTTGTCTGATGCTGCAGTTTTAGCTGATATGAGTATGTTCTCACTCACAAGAGATATTCTAGAGAAAAAGGGAGAAGCTACAGAGTAGTGTTAAGTACGTTGCCTCACTCAGAGTACAGGTAACAGGAAAGAGAATAAAGATGATGTTTCTCAGGAAGTAAATACCTAGCTTCACCTCTAGATTTAAGAAAAGTAAATGTCTTACTTATTGTAATGTAAGCTTGAATTCATACTCACTGGAGAGATGTTTCAGGAGACAGCGTGATGTGAAACAAAAAGGAGCTGCTTTAATTATTCAGTCAATTGGTCTAGTGTCCACTCTTGAGAGTTCCCAGAATTCTTTAACTGAGTTAACTGAACCTGCTTTGAGGGGTAACTTAAATTCTCATGATGGAGCTCCTCTTTTGAGCAGTAACGTGGGTGACACTCTCAAGAGTTTATGTGCTAATTTCCTGTCTGATGGTTTTGTCAGTCCTCTGGAGAGTAATGACAGGAAATCAGTTAAAATATATGATGATACAGGTGCTTGTCAATCCCTTATGCTGACCAGTGTTCTAGGCTCTAATGTTAATTCCTCTGATGAAACTGTAATCTAACAAGGTGTAGGGAATAATTACTTCTCTGTCCCTCTGTGCAGAGTGAATTTAGAGTCTGGTTTTGTTAATGGTTCTGTTATGGTTGGGTTGGTTGAGACACTCCCAATGTCAGGTGTTTACTTTGGTTTACTTGCCCAAATGATATTGAGTGAAAGTCAAGTGTGTCCAGCTCCTCAGTTGTTTAGTGAGCCAGTGTGGCTGCGTCCCAGGATTGTCAGGAATGTCCCTGATTTGTTCCCTGCATGTGCTGTCACTGAAGGGCTAAGTCTAAAGTTACTGGTGATTTAGAGGATAAATGATGATGATGATGTTATCCTAGCTGACACTTTTCTTGCTAATTTGGACCACTCACCAGATGAGGCAGTACCCCGTGAGTGTTGATAAAATTTGTCTCTGTCAAGAGTTGGTTGAGTTGCCAGGTTGCTGACCCTGAGTTGAAAGGTCTAGTTAACTCTGCTTACAGTGAAAGAAGAGTCAGCCGGTGCTTCTACTTGTTATTATGTAAAGCTCAGGGAGTACTTTATGAGGAAGTGGAGACCCCCAAGCAGCATCAGTCCGACTGTGAATGGGAGGTTGTGTACATCAAAGTTGTCATCCCATCGTGTGTTTGTAGGAAGGGATATCATTAGAGTGGCTCATGATTCCAGTTTGGCAGGACACCTTGGAGTGAGGAGAAGACTGTGGCACGCATTTTGAAACACTTCTACTGGCCAGGTATCTACAGGGATGTTTTCCTGGTACTGTAAGTCTTGTCACACCTGTCCAAGTTGTGGGGAAGTGGTAATCAGACCGAAAAGGTTGCACCTCTAGTTCCCATTCCTCCTTTTGAGGCGCCTTTCATCCGTGTGTTGGTGGATATTGTGGGCCCTCTTCCTAAGACTTTTCCAGGATTTTCTTATGCAAGTTGACCCTTGATTGATATGGCTACTCGTTATCCTGAAGCCATTTCATAGAAATATCTCAGTAAAGAACGTGGTTAAGGAAATGCTAGGGTTCTTCACAAAGTTTGGTCTGCCCAAGGAGGTACAGTCAGACCGGGGAAGTAATTTCATGTCAAATGTTTTCCAGCAGTCTCTGAAAGAGTTGGGCATCACCCAGATCACGTCTTCAGCTTACCATCCCCAGACCCAAGGAGCGTTGGAGAGATATCATCAAACACTCAAATCGATGCTCAAGAAATACTGTTTGGAACATCAGAAAGACTGGGATAAAGGTCTTCCATTCGTTGTGTTTGCTGCAAGAGAATCTCCAAATGAATCACTGGGCTTGTCACCTTTTGAACTAGTGTTTGGCCATGAAGTAAGAGGACCCCTTAAGTTACTCAAGGAATGCTGGCTGTCGGAGGAAGATGACGTCAACCTGCTGGAGTATGTGATGAAGTTCAAAGAACGGCTGTCTACTGCTTTACAGCTGGCGAGAGAGAATTTAGGAGCTGCTCAGGAGAAGATGAAGACTTGGTATGATAAGAAGTCCAGGTTACACCACTTTCAGCCAGGAGATCAGGTTTTGATTCTGCTACCAGTTCATGGGCAACCTCTTCAAGCCCAGTTTAGTGGCCCTTATTTCGTGGAGAAGAAACTCAGTGATGTCTACTATGTCATCACCACACCAGATCGTAGAAAGAGCAAGCAACTATGTCACATCAACATGCTAAAGTTATATCACAGGCGGGACGAAAATAATCCAGTCTGCACTGTAGCTGTTCCACCCGAGTCTGCAAGTGAAGCTCTCCCATGCAGTATGAGCCTGAGTGATAGTTTGGGGAAGAATCCTGATATCATGAATGATCTCCAGACTAAGCTTTCTCATCTACCTCCCAAGGAAAGGCAGGAGTTTTCGGCATTACTGCAGGAGTACCCGCAAGTGTTCCGTGCCACTCCAGGAAGAACCACTGTGTTGATGCATGATGTCGATGTTGGAGACGCAAAGCCAATTAAATTGCCTCCTTACCATGGGAACCCAGTGAAAGTTCCTCTCATCCAGAAGGAGCTTGGCTACCTGTTGGACCACAAGATGATTGAGCCCTGTCAGAGCGAGTGGAGTTCTCCTGTCACTCTGGTCCCTAAGCCAGGTGGGTCACAGCGGCTTTGCATTGACTACAGACGTGTTAATCAGATAACCAAAACAGACACTTACCCTCTCCCTCGTGTGGAAGATTGCATAGACAAGATCGGAAAGGCTAGGTACATAAGTAAGTTTGATTTGTTAAAGGGATACTGGCAAGTACCTATGACTGAACGTGCTAGGGAGATCTCATGTTTTGTAACATTAGGAAAGACTTTTGCATGTTCTGTAATGCCATATACAGATTGTTTTAGAGTAATAAGAAATTTTCTTTGTAAATTTCTTTTTTCTTTGTGGGGAGGTGTTACATAGCCTATGATTTCATCATCCTTTGTGTAATTTTAACGCACAGTTGCTGCATGTTTGATCACGAGCGTGTTCTACCTCAGTCCCCCCCTTCTACCGTTATAGTAGAGTAAGTAGTTCTCTCTGTTATTCAGAGCGGGATTGTCAACTCTTTGTCCCCATGGCTTCATTTGCGCGTCCTTGTTACAAGTTGTATCAAGCTCTGCCGGCCCCTATATAATGAGCTCAGTCTCTGCATCATTGCCACTTAGATCTGCTCCTCATTTTGTTCACATCTCTGTCCTCCCCTGTACAGATATTATTATTGTGAGTGCTCAAGAAATCTCCAAACATCTAGCAGCTGTGTGTAATTTGAGTATAACTGTTATTGCATTTTTTTCTTGTATTGTGTAGCATAAGGTTGATTGTTAGGTCTAGTGAAGTGTTTGTGATTAATGTGGGGTTTTATGTCAGTCATTTTTGATAATAGTTTGTATCTGTAATAATTTATCTGGCATTCACTGAGTATTATCTGGTATCTCATTTTATCAGGGCTGACTTAGATAAATTTACTCTTGCTAATTTCGTGTTAATAGAGGCTATTGCAGTTAACCATATATTTAACCTGTTTTTGCCATTACATTATCCTTATGAGTCCTGAATGTTTTGTTGTTAGTTTGAGCATTAAACTTTAACTTGTAATTTTACCTAACTCTTTGTTTTGAACCTGGAAGTTTACGGGACAGTAGTGATTTTTTAGTATTCTCACTTAAAGTGTACATTATCTTTCTCTGTTCCGTAACAATATATATTATATATAAATATATATATATATATATATATAATATATATATATATATGTATATGTATATATATATATATATATATATATATATATATATATATATATATATATATATATATATATTGTTACATAGCCTATGATTTCATCATCCTTTGTGTAATTTTAACGCACAGTATGCTGCATGTTTGATCACGACCGTGTTCTGCCTCAGTCCCCCCCTTCTACCGTTATAGTAGAGTAAGTCGTTCTCTCTGTTGTCCAGAGCGGGATTGTGAACTCTATGTCCCCATGGCTTTCATTTGCGCGTCCTCTTACAAGTTGTATCAGGCTCTGCCGGCCCCTATATAATGAGCTCAGTCTCTGCATCATTGCCACTTAGATCTGCTCCTCATTTTGTTCAAATCTCTGTCCTCCCCTGTACAGATATTATTATTGTGAGTGCTCAAGAAATCTCCAAACATCTAGCAGCTGTGTGTAATTTGAGTATAACTGTTGTTGCATTTTTTCTTGTACTGTATAGCATAAGTTTAATTTGTAGGCTTAGTGAAGTTTTTGTAATTCATGTATGGATCTTTATGTCAGTCATTTTTGATAATAGTTTGTATCTGTAATAATTTATCTGGCATTCACTGAGTATTATCTGGTATCTCATTTTATCAGGGCTGACTTAGATAAATTTACTCTTGCTAACTTCGTGTTAATAGAGGCTATTGCAGTTAACCATATATTTAACCTGTTTATTTGCCATTACATTATCCTTATGAGTTCTGAATGTTTTGTTGTTAATTTAAGCATTAAACTTTAACTTGTAATTTTACCTAACTCTTTTGTTTTGAACCTGGAACTTTACGGGACAGTAGTGTCTCTTCGTATTCTCACTTAAAGTATACATTATCTTTCTCTGTTCCGTAACATAAATTTGGCGACCTCATATCAGGATATTCAGGATATTATCATAAGGATATTGCTTGATATTTTGTGACTGTTTCTTATTAATTATGTCTACTATTACTACACTTGATGAAGCCAAGGACTTTTTGTCAAATGGGCAAACAGTGTGTGATATAGAAAACAGAACAAAGAATGAACTTAAGCTCGTTGCTCAACAATTAGGAATTGCTGTTCGCTCTCATCATTCTAAAGATCAAATTGTTGACATGATTAATGAAAGCTTGTTTAATGTAACTCCTCCAAATGAGCAAACGCAGATTGAATTAGCTAAGTTACAGCTAGCCCTGCAGGAGGCTCGTGTGAAGGAAGCTGAATTTCAAGCACGTGCTAAGGAGGCTGATGTTAAGGAGGCAAATGCTCGTATTCAAGAGGCACAGGTACAGGCTCAGGCACAAATTGAACTTGCTAGGATTCAGGCAGACCATGAGTATCGCATGAAACAAGGTGGAACTGGATCATCTAGCTCTGATGATTTTGATGTGGCTAAAAATGTTAAACTTGTCCCTCCTTTTAATGAATCTGATTTAACAAAGTATTTTCAGTTGTTTGAGAGGGTAGCTACAGGTTTTAATTGGCCCAAACAGAATTGGCCAGTACTCCTTCAAACTGTTCTCACCAGTAAAGCTCAAGTAACTTATGCATCTTTGCCTCAGGATCAGTCTGATAATTATGATGTAGTTAAGAGCTTGATTCTTAAGGCCTATGAGCTTGTTCCTGAAGCCTATAGAGTAAAATTTAGGACAACTTACAAGCAAGATAAGCAATCCCATGTTCAGTATGCAAAAATCAAAGAAGATTTGTTAGAGCAGTGGTTAAATTCTAAGAATGTGGATTCTGATTTTGGTAAATTTAAGCAGATGATTTTGCTGGAGGATTTCAAAAGGTGTATTAGTAAAGATGTAAGCCTATATCTTGATGAGAAAAGAATAGATAATTTGTCTGATGCTGCAGTTTTAGCTGATGAGTATGTTCTCACTCACAAGAGATATTCTAGAGAAAAAGGGAAGCTGAGAGTAAGTACGTTGCCTCTACTCAGAGTACAGGTAACAGGAAAGAAAATAAAGATGATGTTTCTCAGGAAGTAAATACCAGCTTCACCTCTAGATTTCAGAAAAGTAAATGTACTTATTGTAGTAAGCTTGGTCATACTACGGAGAAATGTTTCAGGAGACAGCGTGATGTGAACAAAAAGGAGTCTTTAAATATTCAGTCAATTGGTCTAGTGTCCACTCTTGAGAGTTCCCAGAATTCTTTAACTGAGTTAACTGAACCTGCTTTGAGGGGTAACTTAAATTCTCATGATGGAGCTCCTCTTTTGAGCAGTAACGTGGGTGACACTCTCAAGAGTTCATGTGCTAATTTCCTGTCTGATGGTTTTGTCAGTCCTCTGGACAGTAATGACAGGAAATCAGTTAAAATATATCGTGATACAGGTGCTTGCCAATCCCTTATGCTGACCAGTGTCCTAGGCTCTAATGTTAATTCCTCTGATGAAACTGTAATCTTACAAGGTGTAGGGAATAATTACTTCTCTGTTCCTCTGTGCAGAGTGAATTTAGAGTCTGGTTTTGTTAATGGTTCTGTTATGGTTGGGTTGGTTGAGACACTCCCAATGTCAGGTGTAACTTTCTTACTTGGAAATGATATTGGTGGAAGTCAAGTGTGTCCAGCTCCTCAGTTGTCTAGTGAGCCAGTGGCTGCGTCCCAGGATTGTGATGTCCCTGATGTGTTACCTGCATGTGTGGTGTCACTAGGGCTAAGTCTAAAGTTACTGGTGATTTAGAGGATAATGATGATGATGATGTTATCCTAGCTGACACTTTTTCTTGCTAATTTGGACCACTCACCAAATGAGGCAGTACCCCGTAGTGTTGATAATTTGTCTCGTCAAGAGTTGGTTGAGTTGCAGGTTGCTGACCCTGAGTTGAAAGGTCTAGCTAACTCTGCTTACAGTGAAGAAAGAGTCAGCCGGTGCTTCTACTTGTTATTATGTAAAGTCAGGAGTACTTATGAGGAAGTGGAGACCCCCAACAGCATCAGCCGACTGTGAATGGGAGGTTGTACATCAAGTTGTCATCCCTCGTGTTTGTAGGCAGGATATCATTCGAGTGGCTCATGATTCCAGTTTGGCAGGACACCTTGGAGTGAGGAAGACTGTGGCACGCATTTTGAAACACTTCTACTGGCCAGGTATCTTCAGGGATGTTTCCTGGTATTGTAAGTCTTGTCACACCTGTCAAGTTGTGGGGAAGTGTAATCAGACCGAAAAGGTTGCAGCTCTAGTTCCCATTCCTCCTTTTGAGGCGCCATTCACCCGTGTGTTGGTGGATATTGTGGGCCCTCTTCCTAAGACTTCTTCAGGATTTTCTTATGTGTTGACCATGATTGATATGGCTACTCATTATCCTGAAGCCATTCCACTTAGAAATATCTCAGCAAAGAACGTGGTTAAGGAAATGCTAGGGTTCTTCACAAAGTTTGGTCTGCCCAAGGAGGTACAGTCAGACCGGGGAAGTAATTTCATGTCAAACGTTTTCAAACAGTCTCTGAAAGAGTTGGGCATCACCAAGATCACGTCTTCAGCTTACCATCCCCAGACCCAAGGAGCGTTGGAGAGATATCATCAAACACTCAAATCGATGCTCAAGAAATACTGTTTGGAACATCAGAAAGACTGGGATAAAGGTCTTCCATTCGTTGTGTTTGCCGCAAGAGAATCTCCAAATGAATCACTGGGCTTCTCACCTTTTGAACTACTGTTTGGCCATGAAGTAAGAGGACCCCTTAAGTTACTCAAGGAATGCTGGCTGTCGGAGGAAGATGACGTCAACCTGCTGGAGTATGTGATGAAGTTCAAAGAACGGCTGTCCACTGCTTTACAGCTGGCGAGAGAGAATTTAGGAGCTGCTCAGGAGAAGATGAAGACTTGGTATGATAAGAAGTCCAGGTTACGCCACTTTCAGCCAGGAGATCAGGTTTTGATTCTGCTACCAGTTCATGGGCAACCTCTTCAAGCCAAGTTTAGTGGCCCTTATTTCGTGGAGAAGAAACTCAGTGATGTCAACTATGTCATCGCCACACCAGATCGTAGAAAGAACAAGCAACTATGTCACATCAACGTGCTAAAGTTATATCACAGGCGGGACGAAAATAATCCAGTCTGCACTGTAGCTGTTCCACCCGAGTCTGCAAGTGAAGCTCTCCCATGCAGTATGAGCCTGAGTGATAGTTTGGGGAAGAATTCTGATATCATGAATGATCTCCAGACTAAGCTTTCTCATCTACCTCCCAAGGAAAGGCAGGAGTTTTCGGCATTACTGCAGGAGTACCCGCAAGTGTTCCGTGCTACTCCAGGAAGAACCACTGTGTTGATGCATGATGTCGATGTTGGAGACGCAAAGCCAATTAAACTGCCTCCTTACCGTGTGAACCCAGTGAAAGTTCCTCTCATCCAGAAGGAGCTTGGCTACCTGTTGGACCACAAGATGATTGAGCCCTGTCAGAGCGAGTGGAGTTCTCCTGTCACTCTGGTCCCTAAGCCAGGTGGGTCACAGCGGCTTTGCATTGACTACAGACTTGTTAATCAGATAACTAAAACAGACACTTACCCTCTCCCTCGTGTGGAAGATTGCATAGACAAGATCGGAAAGGCTAGGTACATAAGTAAGTTTGATTTGTTAAAGGGATACTGGCAAGTACCTATGACTGAACGTGCTAGGGAGATTTCATGTTTTGTAACACTAGGAAAGGTTTTTGCATGTTCTGTAATGCCGTATGGTATGAAGAATGCACCAGCCACATTTCAGAAGCTCATGAATGTTGTAACAGAGGGTTTGGCAGGGTGTGTTGTTTATATTGATGATGTATTAATCTTCAGTGACAACTGGAAAGATCACCTATGCCATG
>NC_137021.1:20865498-20975498 GCF_032717465.1 Coenobita brevimanus
GCGCAAGATCGTAGCGCAAGGAGACCTCGCCTCCTGAGCCGACCAAGGCCCCGGGACGTACTCCACCATCGTCCTGACCTGACCCAGACCCCAGGAGGGTCAGCACTGCCAGCAGGGAGATCGCTAACATCGTACCTAAAAAATCAGGGTAGAGTTAATGGGGGAGGTCGTGAAGAGGTTGATGGGCAGAGCGCAGTTTGGACCGATATTGATTGACTGATGAATGAGCAGGTGGAGATGGAGAGGAAGGAGACTGAGGGATAGGTGGAGACAAGGTAGACTGAGGGATAGGTGGAGACAAGGTAGACTGAGGGATGGGAGGAGGGGAAGAGGGGGCAGGAGGTTGTGTAAGTGACTCTTCCAACACGAGGCCACGGGGTGCTCGCTTTAAGTCATCGACGTGGACCCATCTGGTGTCTTGAGTGGACAGGTCCTGGAGGTGAAATTTGTTGCCTTGTTGAGTGAGGACGCGGTAGGGCCCTGTAAATTTGTCATCCAACTTAGAGGAACGCATATGGGAATGAGCAAAGACAAGATCGCCTACACTGATAGTGATAGGAGAGGCGGACTTATGTTGGCGCTGCAGCATGTCCTCCTGAGAGGAAGCCAAAGTGGATTGGACATACTGGTGGATTGTCTGGAAGTTGGCCAATTTTAGTTTAACATAATCATCCATGTTGTAGATGGGTTCTGGCTTTGAGGATAAGAGAGAGTATGGGAGGTCCTTGTCAAAGCCAAAGAGGACGAAGAAGGGAGATTCATTAATGGATGCATTGATGGAACTATTGATGGAGGATGCCACTTGGGGAATCCAGTCATCCCAGGACGAACTATGGGAGCCTAGATGTCTGAGGCACTCTAAGATTTTTCGGTTGTGGCGTTCTACAAGGCCATTGGAAGCCGGATGGTTAGGCACGACATTGCACTTACTGATATGAAAATGGCGACAGATCTCATCGAGAAGGCTATTGTTGAACTCTGTACCGTTGTCAGTAAGAATGGTATGAGGGGTACTGAACGGGCAAATTACGTGATCTACAAGGGCACGTGCAACGCTCGTCGCGGTCTTGTCGGAGAGGGGTACGAGGACACAGTAGCGGGAGAAGTGGTCGACCGCTACGAACAAGTACTCAGCACCAGATTCTGTGAGAGGTAGTTTTAAGAGATCGATTGAGACAGTTTCCCATGGTCGTGACGGGATTGGGTATTGTAATAGAGGTGCTGGTAAGCCGGTTGATCCTTTGTGGCGGTGGCAGGAGAGGCAAGAGTCACAGTGGGCATTGATATCGCGGCGCATGGTTGGCCAATTGTATTTGAGACGTGCTGGGCGCAAGCATCGGTCTTTACCTGGATTGGAAGCTTGAGGAGTATTATGAACAATATGAAGAACCTTTGGTATCAGGGCAGTGGGGACAACAAGTTGGCGTACTTCGCGATTGGGCATATCTTTGCCTGTTAGCAGTGTTTTCCTGTACAAGAGATCATCATCTAGCATGAACTCATCTAGTGATACTGGCAGAGTAGGTATGGTCGAGGCATCACCAGATTCTAGGAAATAAATGACTTTGGACCACATGGGGTCTTGGCGTTGAAAGTTTCGAACAACGTCTGACGTTAGTGTAGTGTTTTCAGTTACTTCAGGCTGCAGTGATGTTATAGCTGCTGCTAGGTGACGTGAGAGTGCGTCTGCGACTACATTCAACTTGCCTGGTACATATTGAAATGTGGGATTAAAGTCCTGGATGATGACAGACCATCTAGCTAACCTACCTGTTAGGTTGCGATTTTTTAACAAATCACATAGTGGAAGGTGGTCTGTTTGGATATGCACTGGATAACCATAGACGATATCTCTGAAATGTTTCAAGGACCAGATTACCGCTAGTGCTTCGAGATCTGTGACACTGTAGGTACGTTCAGCGGTTGTAAGGGTGCGACTAGCATACGCTATTACGCGCTTCCTTGATGCTTCATCGAGTTGCATCAAAACGGCACCAAGTCCAGTGCCTGAGGCGTCTGTGCAGAGAAGGAATGGTGTGGCATAATCAGGGAACGCTAGAATAGGGGCATTTACAAGAGCTGTCTTTAGCTTTTGGAAAGCCTGTGACTGGTCGTTAGTCCAAACAAAGGGCACATTCTGCTTGAGTAAGTGGGTCAGAGGAGCGGCGATCATCGCGTAATCGCAGATAAAGCGACGATAATAGCCACTGAGGCCCAGGAAACTTCGTACAGCGTCGGTAGTGGTAGGTTCTGGGAAGTTAATGATCACCTTAGTTTTATCCTCATTAGTATGAATGCCTTGTGCATCTACGACATGGCCTAGGAATTTGATTTTCTTTCGCAGGAAGTCACATTTACTGAGATTGATTTTCAGGCCTGCGAGCTGGAGGCGTTCAAAGACTTGCTGGAGTTTGGTAAAATGATCAGGGATGGATTTACTCACAACAATGATATCATCTAGGTAAGCAAAAAGAGAGTGTCCCATCATACCGCTGAAGACTGAATGGATAAGTCGCATGAACACGGAAGGAGCATTTCTCAGACCAAAAGGGAGTCTCTTAAACTGAAAATGTCCGGAAGGGGTGCTAAAGGCTGTAACTGGGCGAGAGGACTCTTCCATTTCGACCTGCCAGTACCCGCTGAGGAGGTCTAAAGATGAAAAGACTACGTTATTTTCACCAAGGGATTCTAGCAAATCAGTGAGGACAGGTAGCGGGAAACGGTCTGGAACGGTGACAGAATTGACCTTACGATAGTCGACTACTGGTCTAAGGTTGCCGTCCTTCTTTGGTACTAAGAAAAGTGGGCTATTCCATGGACTGACGGAGGGTTCAATATTGTCCTGGTCTAACATGTTCTGTATCATTTGATCTGTTTGCTTTCTCTGGCTGTGAGGCAATCGATACACTGGTATGTAAATCGGCTGAGTTCCTGGGAGTAGTTCAATCGTATGTTTGGCAAGGTCTGTTCTACCCATCGGTTCACCGGGTAAGGCAACCACGTTTCTGTACGAGGTCAGAAGGTCGAGGAGTTGAGGCATATGTTCTGGGAAATCTGTGCAAGTGAGATGTGAGAGCATATCGGGTGAATGCGTCGGCGCAGATCCCGTAGAGTTAATAGTACATACACCGATTGGCGTATCATCAGTCTGAATAGTAGGAATTGAGGAATCCTGGCACACCTTTACGGCCGCTGGGTATACTAGGAAGTCTCCAATCTTTACACCACTTTTAAGTTTTAGTGGAGCATTTGTGACAATGAGCAAGTACAGGTAGCATAAACTGTCCTCTAAGACTGTACACCACGCTGACTCATAAGTCAAGCCATTCACACAACACGTCTCAGGTAGGGTTAGTACATCCACCCCTTCTTTCGCACCGGCAACACAAACAGAGACTTTGGTGAACTCATGCGGTAACAAAATTGTACACGTATTCGTTACTGCACGTTTCGTCTCTGCGTGTTGGAGAAGATCATTCAGACTGTGTGAGGTAGGTAACTGAGACATGTCTGAGTCAGCGATAGTGTTGTCGGGAGAGGATGTAAGAGCCATGTTCGAGGGCTGAGATGATGTATCAGGAGACATTGAGGAATTTATGCCCTTGCTCGCAGTCAGTAAAGGAATGATCTCTGTATTCTCAGATGATGAGAGTGGTGGTTTGGGCTGGGTTGGACTTTTTGGTAGTGATAGGGACAAAGGTAATTGAAGGACTGATTTGATCGTAAGAACAGGACGGGGACATTCCATAGTGTAAACCGGGAATCCAGAAATGTCTGTACTACCACAAGCAAGTAATAATGCAATGGAATGTTGTGCCATGGTGGAGAAACCAATAAGGGCATCTGCGGGATACTGCAAGTCATTAGTGACATGAAATTCAATGAGGATAGGGGGCAAAGCTCTGTGGAGTTTGACTTCAAGGGTGACTCTTCCCTTAACCTTAAACTCTGAGCCGTTAACACCACATAGGCGAATGTCTGGTGGTTCTAGGAAACTGACGTGGTTGTGATGGCGATGAATAAGTTGTAAGGAATTTTCGGAGATGAGATTTACTATAGATTCTGTGTCCAAGAAGAATGACGTTGGTATGTCATGACTGCTTCCGAGAATGACTAAACCCAAGGATGTTATGGGACCTACATGGCGGATGGGGAGTTGGGTTTCTGGTTCTACGTGATATTGGTCTGATACGGGCGCGGCGCTTCCCCCGACTGTGGGCGGTTGAGGTAACGACATTCCTCAGTGGTGTGAGTCGTGCTTGATTGGTGGTATTTGCAGTGTGGACGACGTGAGCGGGAAGGCGTACTCTGTCTGGTTTGGGAGTGAGGACGTCTGTATGTTGTACGGTCGCAACCGGATGCTCGATGTCCAGGATGACCACAGTACCAGCAAAGAATCGAAGATTGTCTGTTCCGTCTGGCGCTAGATTGATCACGACCTGCGGTAGGAGAGCGATGTGTGGCAGGTCTGCTGCGTGTGGTGGGACGGGAGCGAGATTGGTCTGGGGTAGTGGAGATGTGACAGACTGAGGAGGCCAAGGGTTGGGTGGTGCCCTGACGCGTGTAGTTCGAACCTGTTCTTTCATGAATGGCTTTAGTGACCTGAATAATTTTATCTCCTGGATTGAAACCGATTTCCAAGGCGAGCTCTCGCTGTTTAGGAGTAAGCCAGTGAAGGAATCTCAGGTAACCAATTAAGTCAGCAAAGTTGGTGAGTGAAAGCACTGGAACGCCATTCTTCTCTTCTAACCATTTCGTGCCTACCAGTAATTGGAGCATCTCGCTACTAGTTTCTTTCATGGCGGCGGCAGCTTCGCGGAGCTTGGCATATTGCGCTGGGATGCGCAAGTCCTCATCTAGTTGGTTTAGGAGATTAATGAATCCCATGAGAGACGCGGAATTTGAATGTTGGCAACAAAGGCTGATGAGTTCCGTACGAAAATCAGCAAAGGTACGAATGCTATCGAAATGTCCTGCGCGGATCGCGGATCCGATGTCTGATTTACCGTGATGCAAGCGACCGAGGAGGTAAGCTACTTTGAGCGATTCCTCGGTAATTTGTCTATTATTTATTTCGGTTTCGACTTCTCTGAGGAAATTATAGACAGACCAAGTTGGGTCCTGGCCGGTAAATTTGGGACGATTGGCATCGTCGAGATAGATAGACTGTGGAGGGTTGGCCATGGCTGGAAGTGCAGAAGTGGCGGCAGGAGAGGTGTGGGAGAGAGAGAAGGCAGTGGCAGTTAAGGGCGAGGAAGACGGGGTATAAAGGGAGGCAGGAGATGTAACGACAGTGGAAGGAGTAGAGGAAGGAGAAAGGAGAGTAGAGGCAGGAGTAGAGGAGGAAGTATCTGGATTTACGAGGGTAGGACGGGTAGTAAGTGATTCTGCGGGAAGTGAAACGGGAGTCTCAGGTACAGGGCGGTGGTACTCTTTGCCACTTCGTAAATGAGTGATTGTGTTAGAGTCGGCAGACGGGGTATGAGCAGGTGATGTTTCCGGGTCGAGAGGGCTGGCGGTAAGCGGTTGACGTGGAAAGTATGACATTTAATGCGGCAATGGAAGATGAAAGGATGAAGATGGATAAGTAGGTGGAAATGTATAAATAACAATGAGAGAATGGAATACACTAGGTGTGAAAATGAATGAAGGTGTGGGGATGGATGGTTTAAATAAAATGCGAAGGATGAGATGGATAATAAATAACGTAGGGGAAGATGAAAACGGTGCAATGGAAATGAGATGGAATATTTAGAATAACCAATCTGTAGAGAAAATCAAGGATAATCTCTAGAGAAAGGAAAGATATACTATAGTTACAAAGGAGAAACGGGAGTGTCGAGATGTATGACGTGCAGGGTGGCTGGGCGTAGCTGGGCTGGGGCGGGGCGGGATGGGGCGGGGCGACGGGGCGGGGCGGGGCGGGGAGGGGCTGGGCGGCGGGGCAGAGACAGCTGGGCGGAGAGGAGAAGAGACGCCGCGATGAATCACCGGCAGGGAGTGGCGGTCTTAGGAGGCTCCGTAATGCAGACCAGATGCGGGCGACGGCGGAGGCTGGTGTTGGGTGGTGAGGCAGATGTCGGCGCAAGGCAGGTGTAGAGCTGGGGAATTGCAAATGCAGAGAATGGTGGTGGGCAGACAGCGGGCAGACAGTGATAAGTGGCACCGTGGGGGCAGGAGCTATGATGAGTCTGGAACAGGTGCTGGGAACAGGTGCAACAGGTGCGTAGGTCGGCGACGGCGACACATGCGGTCGGGAACAAGGCGTATGGGTGCGGTGGTTTGAGAGGTGAGCACGGGTGAGAAAAATGGTACACTCGAAAAGCACAGCCAAGGTATGACACCACTAGAGGCACGGAGGAGGGGCAAGGCTGGCAGATGCGAGACGTCGTGTATCTTGTTGTAGCACAAAAAATCCAAGGAGGCGGTCAGAATGTGATGGTTCGAAACACCGCTGCTACCAAATGTAACTTGCAATACTTTGGTGATAGAAACTCCGTGTACAAACAGCTAGATAAGGAGTTTATTACAAGCTCACGGTAAAACAGTCTGCCCGGCTAGGATGTCTGCTATCAACTGATGCAATAACGCCGTCTTCAGGCGTGGGAAAGCATGCTGACCTAGCAAATTTAGTGGGGGCATGTATGCATTGGGGGGGGACATATATACATCGGGGGTAGACATATTGTGGAGGGGGTACAGGTATGTATGTATATATATATATATATATATATATATATATATATATATATATATATATATATATATGAGCATGATCCCCCTGTCACCTGGCACGTCCCCGAGAGGCAGATAGGAGAAGGCCTTGCAGATATACGAGGAACCGTCTTGGATGCTGTGGACCACGGGACCCCTCCTATACACATATAGGGTTCCACTGAATATACTGAATAAGGTGACACAAAAATTACAACTCACCAGAAACCATATGGTGGAGAGGTGAAATTATTTACAATAATCCCACCAACTAAACATGAATTCTTTTGTTAATAATGTCACGGGCATTCCTGTTGGATCATTGTCTACTAAATGTTCAGCCGCACTGCCTGCTGTGCTTACGGTCACTGTACTACCGAAAATGAGTAGGCACTGTCTCGGCAAATCAGAATGCGGGACATTAAACCAACTGAAATCCATAAAGATCAACACGACCAATGTATGAAGCCTTGCAGAAGATTACAAACTTGATACTTTAACCCATTAGTGGCCAGAGATCCTGATGTTGCCGGACGTGTACTAAGCGTACTGCTCTCCGCCTATCAGTTCATAGTCGCGAAGCTCACAGGTCCCTACCCGGGGCTCCCTTCTATGTCAGATTTTGAAAATGCCCAGTTCTGTCCATAATATTGGACGCTGGGCACCAATGGGTTAACGAGCGAGTTAAAAAATATTAGGATATTGATGGAATGAGTGAGATTTACAGAAAAAGTGAAAAATTTACTCAGTTCAAAGACAGCAACCACCTATTTTACTACAGAGAAAGGCAGAATGAAAGAGTCAATGGTGTAGGATTTCTGATTAACAGAAATCTTGCACAAAACATTGTTAATTTCAGTGGTGTATCTGACAGAGTGGCGTGGATTATAATTAGACTAGGCAAAAGATAAACCCAGAAAGCTGTACAAGTATATGCACCGACTTTTGAAAGCTCAGAAGCAGAAATAGAAACATTCTGTGGCAAAATCTCCCAGACTGTGGAAGAAGAAGAAAAAAAAAAACATACACTATACTCATGGGAGACTTCAATGCAAATGCTAATAAATCGAAACATTGAGAGCATTTATGGAGAAATTCGGAGCGGGAGAAATGAATGGCAGAGGTGAAGTAGTGGTAAATTTTGCTTAAATGTACAGTATAACATGATAATAATGAACACATTCTTTCGCAAAAGAACAGAGAAAAAATGGACCTGGAGAAGTCCAAATGGAAAAACAAAGAATGAAATAGACTTCATTATAACAGATAAGAATAACACTATCAAAAATGTCATAGTTAACAAAATAAATATAGGAAGCGATCACAGAATGGTGGATTGTACAGCCAGATTCAATTTTAGAAGTGAACAAAGAAGCTGATTAAAGATAAGAAGATATGCCCAATAAAAGTAAGGAAAGCAAAGCAGCCTTTCTGTTAATAATAATAAACATATTTCAGCCTCTAAGTTATGCTGAGTGTGACATTGATGAGTTGAATGACAGACTATTAGGTGCTAAGAGAATCAGCGGAGGTAGTAGGGGTAGCTGATACAACCAAAGCCAACAAATATTCAATAATGACCCCAGAGCTCATGAAAATAAGAATGGAGATAAAAGTAAAAACAAAGAATGATTAAATAGGATGAGCGGAACTAAATAAGCTTAACAACATGAGACAGCAAGTGGAAAAAAGAAAGAGAATCGTAGATCAGATCAAGGAAATCATAAAAAAAAAAAAAAAAAAAAAGAGGCTGAAACAGGTGCATAGTAAAATGGCATTAGGTAGGCTATCAATCTATGTACATATCTATATACCTTGGCTGCTTTCCCCAAAGGAAGTAGGGTAGCCGAGACAGGACGACACACTTCCAATTTACCCACCCACCCACCCACACACACACACACTCACCCACACCCACACACACGGAGATGTACCGTATGTTTGGCCTGCTTTGTCACTCAGTTCTGGCACCGCTGTGCGACTAGAAGTCTGGGTATTACAACTACTACAAGTAATACTATTATTATGACTACTATTATTACTACAACTACCACTACTACAACTACTACTAATTCTACAACTACCACTATTACAACTACTACTACTACTACTACTACCACTACTAAAACTGCTACTATTACTACAACTACCACTACTACAACTACTACTACTACTACTACAATTACCACTACTAAAACTGCTACTACTACTACCTCTACTACTACAAATACCACTACTACCACAACTACTACTACTACTACTACTACTACATAAAACCTAAAAAAAATATTATGAACAAATTAGTTATACACGTACTGTCCATAATAAAAAATACAGTATTTTCCCCTATAAAAGAGTTTTTTTTCCTTTGATTTAGAATTTATCATCATAATAAAATTAATATACACACCCAAAATTTTTCAATAAAAAAGGCACTGATTTCATCATGAAACAAACTTTCTCCTTCCATTATTCATGTAAACAGACAAAGTGGTGGCGCGAGGCACTGTGTTTCCTCCTCCCTCCTCCCATTCTCCACTACATTTTGCACTATAACATTTTTTTTTCCCTGTGATTTTGTACTTTTTCATCATAAACATACAAACACGAAAACTTTTCAATAAAAAATAAGGCACTGATTTCATCATGAAACAAACTTTCTGCTTCCATTAGTCACATAAATAAAGAGGGGTGGTGTGAGGCTCGATGCATCTCGTTTCCTCCTCCCTTCTCCCTCCCTCCTCCAACTCCTCCCTTTCTCCACTCCCTCCCTCTTCCACCTCCTCCCTTTCTCCATTCCCTGCCTTCTCTTCCATCTCCTTATCTTTGCCACCATCTCCCTCTCCGGGATCGTCAATACCCTCTGAACCATTCCAATAATCGGAAATATCAGATGAACATACAGGGGGAAATGGTGGGCGCACAATGGGGTCATGTCTTCCACCCTCATCACATGATGCATAAATATCGACACTCATTATGGCAGTCGCTTTCCTGAGAGGAAGAGTCACTTTCTCCATTCACAATTGTTGAAAATGTCACCTTGAGTTCTCTCCCTATAGCACTATCACTAAGGCCTTTTCTTTTCTGGCCTTTGGACTTCGTTGGTGTTGAACTCGGTGGCCACGGGCATTCACTCAAGGGTCTGGACACAGGGAAAACTTTTTGCTTAGGTCTTTCCATTACGGAGGTAAGCAGGTGACTGGAGCATGACTCAGACATGTGCAGGAGGGTTGACAGTGTCTGTATGTGGTGGAAATAACCAGCAGAATATTCACACAAAGCCGCGAAACACTAGATAATGTATGTGTCAACCAGATGGCCCCAGGAGGACATGTATGCATGACACCAGGATGGGATGGGTTAAACAACAAAGGTGACATCACACATCCTGATGCAGCCCCACTCTCACGGGAAACCTATCAATCACAGTATTTCCCATTCTTATACATGCTTTATTATTTATGTAAGAAACTTTCCACTTCGTTAAACAGCCTACCATCTAGTCAATAGAATCCCAAAACAGTCCATAAAGTCTCCCTGTTAGTTCTATCATAAGCTTTCTCTAAATCCATAAACTCTCAAAACACATCCTTACCTTTTGCTAAATACTTTTCACACACCTGTCTCACAGCAAAGAACTGATCCACATATCCCCGCCCTCTGCTAAAGCCACAGTGCTCATCACCAATCACTACTTCTGTACCCTCTGTAACTCTCATAATCAACACTTTACCATGCACCTTACTTACAGCACCCAAAACACTTATTCGCCTAAAACTACTACTGTACTATTGGCCACAGGTATTCTTACACACCTCAGATTTACTTCTCCCAGACAGGGTTGCCATTCGTACGATAATTATCGTACATGTAAGATTAAATTGCCTCTGGTACGATGATATGATGCCCTTTCTTATTATCGTACGTTCTGTACGATAATTCTGTGTTTTATGACATAAGAGTTTTAATTATAAAAAATGATAATAAAAAAAGCCTTTTCATCAAGAGTAAATCTTTTTCATAGACAGTATACACCCTTGTGCAAACTAACTGAAACAACTATATACTCAAGATAGGATATACAAATACGTCAAAGTTCATCCACCGTTTTATTACACATTCATAAATATTGATATTTCAGTATGGAATATGAACTCCTCGTTTCTAGAGAAGCATTTTGACACGAGTTAGCATAGAGTCCACTAATTTTAAGCAATCTATCTATCTATTGCCAGACGCCTCAATCCCGCTTCGGGTGGCCACAAACAAATCGCCTCCAAGTTGCCCTGTCCCCCGCCATCTCACTGCCCTGCTCCCAACTCACACCCCCCTCACTCATATACCTCTCCACCCCATCCCTCCATCTCATCCTCGGCCTCCCCCTTCCTCTTCCCCCCTCCACCTCACTCACATACACTCTCTTCGTCAGTCTTTCACCCACCATCCTCTCCACATAGCCAAACCACCTCAGTGTGTTCCTCATAACGCTTCCTATCACATCCACATCCACACCACAACGCTCCTTTATATCCTCATTCGTCGTCCTGTGTCTCCATGTGACTCCACAGGCTCCTCTTAAATAACTCATTTCCACTGCTCTCACTCTTGATTTGTGTCCTTCCAACAACGTCCAAGCTTCACTTCCGTACGTTAGAGTTGCTATCACAATACTGTCATGCAGTAACTTTTTCACTTCCATGCTCACTTCCCTGTTTCTTATCACTGCTTTCAAAGAACCAGCAACCTTTCTTTCCTGCTGTACCCTTTCAACCACTTCACCCTCCAAACCTCCATCCTTACTCATCACACTACCCAAGTACTTAAACGTACTCACATTTTCCAATTCTTCACAATCCAACCTCGCTGTACATTCACTGACTTCACCTCTCTCAAAGACCATCACTTTACTCTTCCCTACATTCACCTTTAGATTCCGTTTCTTACACACTCTCCCAAACTCATCCACCAAGCCTTGCAGCTCCTCTTCGTCTTCACTCAACAACACAGTATCATCTGCAAATAACAGTACAGGGAGTTTCCAAACACTATCCTCTCTCACCAAGGCCACTCCAACATCCACTACCCTACCTTGTACCTCTTTTATTACCCCATCCATGTACAGATTGAACAACCATGGAGACATCCCTGCTTCAACCCAACTTTCAAAGAGAAAAATTCACTTATTTCACCATCCACACGCACTGCAGCCTTCGCACCATCGTACATACTCTCCACAGCATTCAACAACTTCCCATCTACTCCATATATTCTTAACACTTTCCACAATCCTTGTCTATCCACCCTGTCATATGCTTTCTCCAAATCCATGAAAGCCGCATACAACTTCTTTCCCTTCTCTAGAAACTTTTCCACTAAAGATCTAAGAATGAATATCTGATCTACACAACCTCTTCCCTTCCTAAAGCCTCCCTGTTCTTCTCCAACTAATTTCTCTGTTCTTTCTCTAACTTTGTCAATAAGTATCCTACCATACACCTTTCCTATTATACTAAGAAGACAAATGCCCCTATGATTACCACACACTTCTTTTTCCCCTTTTCCTTTGTACAAGGGAATAATTATACCTGACTTCCAATCCTCCGGGACTCTACCTTCCTCCCAGGCCAATCTGCACATCTTCCACATCCATTCTACTATTATCTCTCCCTCATGCTTCAGCATTTCACCACACACTCCATCAATTCCTGGGGTTTTCCCTGATTTAACTTTCTTCATTGCTTCCACAACTTCTATCCTACTGATTTCTTCCTGTCTTCTCACCTCCCTCCTTCTCCGAGCCATTCCCCAGCCACTTATACTCACATTACTTCCATCCTTTATGTTCAACAATTCCTTAAAGTGTCCTCTCCATCTGCTCACTTTTTCTCCCTTCTCCACTAGTAATCTACCATTTTTATCTTTCATTCCCCTGCTAACTTCACTTCCACCCTGTCTTACTCTTTTCACCTCTTTCCAGGACATTTTCTTACAGTCCCTCCACTTTACACTCAAATTCCTTCCAAATTCCTCATCCACTCTCTTCTTACTCTCTCTTACAAATCTTTTCACCTCTCTCTTTCCTTCTACATATAACTCTCTCTTCTGCCTCTCAACTTCTTCCACGCCCCTATTTCTCATCCATTCATTGTATGCTTTCTTCTTTTGTGCCGGAGCCTGTCTCACCTCTTCAGTCCACCACGCAATCACTAGTGATTTTAGGGACCCTGTACCACACTTCAATCAGGGCCTGAATCAGCTTCGGTTTCATTGTACAGTCCGTACCATGGAGGCGCTGCTTGCAGACTGACCACAGATTCTCTATCGGGGTCAAGTCTGGAGAGTTGCCAGGCCATTCCAGCGCCTCAATCTTTTTCATATTCATGAAGTTTTTCACTATTATCGGTGTGTGGCATGGGGCTAAATCCTGCTGAAAGATGCCAGTCCCATCAGTAAATGTCTTTTCTAGCTGTGGAACCACTCTCTTCCGAATAGCTTCGATGTACTGTGGTGATCGCATCATGTCTTCAGTTGGATGCAAGCTTCCAATGCCGTAGTAGCTGAAACATCCCCCAAACATTTCCTTCAGAGAGTGTTTAACGGATTGGTCGATATGAGCCTCACGAAGCTTCTCTCCTGTTGATCTCCGAACATGCTGACTTCTCTGGTCCTGGACCAAGAAATAACTTTCATTGCTGAACAGCACCTTTCTCCACTGCTCCTTTGTCCAGTTTTTGAACTTTAGGGCCCATTTGTTTCTTTTGCATGGTCTCTGTGAGGAGTTACATCTTAACAGGCCGACGAGCTTCTTGGCTGATATCTAGCAGTCGTCTTCGGACAGAGGATGAACTCACATGTATAACTTTATCTTCCAAGTCTCTCTTCAAGGCATTGCTGGTCTTCCGAGGGTCTTTTCGACTCTTGCTATGTAAACATCGTCCCTCTCTGTTGTCTTCCTCTTTCGGCCACATTTCCCTTTCCGGTTCGGTAAGATCGTAGCAGTCTCATTCTTCAGCTTGACGATATAACTCACGGTTACAGGACTGACTCCGACTATGCTTGCAATTTCTCTATAGGTCTTTCCCGTTTGTTCTTGCAAGGTTATGATCTTCGTACGTTTTCATGGTGTCACATACATCACATTACTCATGTACATACAACTCAACAAGTATCTGAAACAGTGGTGATATTTCAAAGTAATGCTCCGGTCAACCTGAAAAAATGTTGAAACTTGTGCATAAGTCATAATTTGGACCCATGTCAATCAAAATAAGCAAGCAACCGATATATTAGGAAATACATGGACATAATGATCGAATGGCACACAAGGGTATATATTTACCGGCTTGTTTCAATTAATTTGCACAAGGGTGTATATTATCTGTAAAATGAGAAGTCGTAGTTTTCCTTAGTGCACGTAAGGCAATTGTGTACTGAACGAAATATACAGACATTTCGAGTCATATTGACGGTTGACTGTTACGGGTTGATATTCGTCAGTCGTCACTGTGAAGTACTATACAGTATTTAAAAAAAAAAAAAAATGATAGCAAGAAGGAATTACCTAAAAGTATCTTGTGTAATCAGTGATTTGTGAATAGTGTAGAGGAATTGTTTAATTAATAAATTTTGATGAATTTAGTTAACTTTTCTGAACTGCATATTGTTATATAAACCTCCCTTAAATGATACCTGCTGTATACAGTGTTTACTCGTACATTAGCCATTACATATATCGAAACATGAATTTCCATTTTTTTATTTTTTTTATTACATGAGACTAATGCTGTTTATATAAATTAGACACCACTGCAGACATGTTGTGTTGGTAAGAACTCCATCATTTATATTATCATCATCATATTATTGTAGAACGTAGTGTATTAGTAGCAGAAAAAATATACGATCATTTTCACAGGCATCCGATATATTTTTACAATAATTTGGGTGGAAAAATGATAATTTTGAAACATCAGTACGTAACTCGATGAAAAAATCTGGCAACTTGCACCCAGATGAAATCTGGTAACACTGACTCCATGTCGAGGTGTACGACATCCTACGTTCCCAACCTCATTTTCCTCTCTTATCCTTCAGGTTATTTACTTACCTTTTGCCGATATTCTATGAATATTGTTATCAATCCCTTCATTCAGCCAAAGTTTCTTTGGTATGATATTACTTTTACGTGTGAAGAGAACTGGTCTCTTCTTCCCCTCCCTCTATCCTCCTCTTTCTCTCCCTCCCTCCCTCCCTCTCTCTTTCTCCCTCCCTCCTTCCCTCCCTCTTTTTCCCCATTCCCTCTCATCTTATCCTCCCCTTCCCTCTCTCTCGTTCTTCCTCCCTCGCTCCCCTTATTCTTTCTCTCCATCCCCCCTTCTCTCTATCTGTCTCTCTCATATGCCAAGACGCTCATATACACAGGTGGCAGTGCTAGGTTTCTTGCTACAAGTATTTTTCCCACTCTTACAGAATTTTTTTCCCCTGTATTTCAGAGTAGTTTCATGGCATACTCTCCACACTTCTCGTCCAGTACTCTTCAATATTTCGTACAAAGTTGGAGTGGAGTTATTATCTACAGTCTACACATGTGTATCGGATTTGGAAATTAAAAAGGTAATATGGGTGTGATTATTTTATTCTGTATTTAGTGTGATTATTTTAATAATGGAGTATAATTTCCATAAAACATTATGGAAATAATAGTATGTAAATGCATTGTTAACAGCCCTGTAACATAAAGAGGTGTTTCAGCATAACCTAATAACCAAATGTGTGTTTTATCACAACTTATAAATTACGGCACAGTCTGTTCAGAGAAAAGTTTGTAATGGATAGTTCCTCCTCGCAATTAGCGAACCCTGTAGACTGTCAGAGACAGAGGTAACAGGTCTGTATTACTACAATTCTTTAATTTCTTCTGAATAGTTCCCACTCTGCCATCATCCGGTGTTGGAATGTTTTATTCGGCGCTGGGACCCACAAATAAACGATACTACCAAAGCAGTCCTCGTTGGGATTCAGGTGGTCCGCCAGTTGATGTGCATTGGGCAGTTATCCCCCTAAAAAAGTGACAACCCCCCATCCCATAGTATGTGTGCATGAATCCTCTCTCTCTCTCTCTCTCTCTCTCTCTCTATATATATATATATATACTGTAAATACCCTGCAGGTAAGAATTCTTTGTATTATTTAAACATAACTGCCGTTCTTAGCACTAAATTTAGTATTGGCCACATTAATTATTATAAATTGTAAGTTATAAATGTAAGGAAATGCTGTGTACGGATCCTGACTTCGTTATGCAAAAAGAATATAATTCACCTTAACTAACAACACATCACCCGGCGGCGGTGGAATCATATGTTAGACTACCAAAAACATTTTAACATAACGATCATTTACCTAATAAAGACACGAACACCAAACATACGTGTCACTAATACTGCAATAATTAATACCAGGTCGTCTGTAAGGATAAATCGTGAGTTTTGATACACGCAATCTGTAATGTATAACTACTATTGTGAAGGGGATTATTTTCTCCATTTATCACTCTAGCTAAATCAGGGGTTATACACGATTTTATGTTAACACTGTTCCGCCAGCCGTACTACGAGTACTAGGAAGGTAGGGTCGCATGTGGGCCGCGGACCAAATGTTGCCTATGCACCAAGGCGTTCGTCTGAGTGGCGTCGTTCTTTTAAAACACTTGGAGAAGAAGGGATAGGGAGGGGTGGAGAGAGAGAGGGATAGAGGGAGGAGAGACCAGTTGTTGATTTTTTAAATATTATTTCACAACTGACCAAGGCTGAACAGGTTCCTCGGAAAGTCAAAGCCCAACCTAGCTGCGTTAATGCAAGCGAGAGTCGTCAGACTGGGGTGAGGAAAAAAATAATGGACTAGGAGTAAATGCAGAGTCCATCCCACAAATCCTGGTGACCAGCAAGAGCCTTGATTTCGTGACCCTTCGGACATGAATCCAACTAACTACTGTTAGAACGTAAGAGCAAATACCTTAAATAAATTATTGGCTGGATGGAGGGATTAACAAAAACTACTTATTGATAATGGCATAATAGGAGAAAATACCGTCTCAAGCGAGGTAAATATCGAAATCATGAGAGAGAGAAAGAGAGAGAGAGAGAGGGGGGGGAGACAGACAGACAGACAGACAGAGGCAGAGAGAGTAATGGGGGGATGGCAGGGACGGAGAACAAGAGGAACGAGGAAGGGAGAATGAGAGAGGGGAGGGAAAGATAAGGAGAGAGGCAATGCGGAGTGGGAGGGAGGGAGTATGAGAGAGAAAGAGAGAGGGAGGGAAGGAGGGGGAGGGGGAAGAAAGACATGTTTCCTTCACATGTAAAAGTAATTAAGGGGTAAATAAAGGAGTAAATTTGGCTGATTGGAGGGATTACTGTAATAACAAATTCATAGAATATCGTCCCAAGGAAAGTAAATAGCTAGAAGTATTAATGTGAGGGGAGAATGAGGCGGAGAACATAGGGCATCGTACATCTGGACATGAAGTCAGTATTACCAGATGAAATCTGGGAGATGCAAATCTGAGGTGTGTAAGAATTCTTGTGGCCAATAATACTGTACATTCACACTTATCACGCTTTATACAACGGAACCACAAACACACACACTTGCTCAGCCAAACATTACCATACCGATCACAAAACACACATTGAGCAGTTTTGCTAGCCACTCAACAATAGTCGCTCCACCATCTTTCAGACATTCCACAGCACACCCATCCATACCTGCAGTTTTCCCTACTTTCACCACTTTTACTGCCTCGTGCACTTCCACCATCGCGATTAAAGTATCATTCAGCTCTCCCAATACATTTATTCTTTGCAGCCTTCCATCTGCCATAATCTCAGCTTTCCTTTCCTCCTCGACATTTAACAATCTTTTAAAACACTCTGTTAATCTCATCCTTACTACATCCATCTCAGTTTACATGCTTCCATCCTCTGCAACAAATTATATCTCTGAAAGACAAAAGCGGTGAAGTCAAAATTAAATGCAGAGAAGTTGAAGAATTTTACAAAGAACTGTATACATCGAAAACAATAGTACCAGTAGCTTACTTTTCAGTTGACACAATTGAAATACCTCAGGTAACACCAGACGAAGTACAAATTTTTCTTAAAAGACTGAAAAGAGGGAAGGCACGGGAGAAGGTGGAAAGGTAGCAGATGTAGCGTTGGATGCAGGAGTAGAAGTACAAAACAAGCTAACCCACCTTTTTATTTAGTGTATGAAGACGAAAATTCCCAAAACATAGTGTACATCAATATTTATTTAGCTTTACGAGAAAAGAGACTAAAAAGATCTCAGTAATTATCGACCCGTTACCGTATTACAAGACATTTACAAACTCTTCACTAAACTCATTATCATCAGAAAGTCAACAAATTTGGAAGAAAAATAACCTCGTGAAGAGGCAGGATTCCTAGTGGGGTATTCGACTGCTCATCATCTACACACAGTGAATCAGCCAACTGCGAAAACTACAGAATAAAATACACAAATTTCCTTGGGGTTTTGTTGATTACAGAAAAACTTTCGACTCAGTGGGGCACATATCAATTTTAAATTAATTGCAAGAACAAAGAGTAAACGACAACATTGTAAAACTGCTCGAAAGCATTTATAAGGACGGAACTGCTACAGATGAATTACATAAAGACTCGGAGAAAATTCTGTTCGAGAAGGACGTGCATCAAGGAGATACAACCTCACCAAAATTATTTACATTATGCCTAGAAAGTATTTTCAGAAAACTAGACTTGGAGAACAAGGGAGTAAACATAGATGTAGAAAACCTTAACCATTTAAAATTTGCAGATGACACTGTCCTGATGTCAGAAACAACAGAGACATTGCAAGAAATCTTAAATGACCTAAATAGAGAAAGTCTCGAAGTAGGGCTAAAGGTGAACCGGAGTAAAACTAATGTTTAATCCAAATACAACAAGGAGGGTCATCAGCATAAGCGAAGAAACTCTTGAAGAAGTTGAGGAGTACATTTTACTTTGGGAAAATACTACTGTAAAACGAACGAAAGACCACAATAGCGTAATAAAAAGACGCATTACAATTGGATGGGAAGGTTTTTGGCATACATAGAGACATCATGAAAAGCAACTTGCCAATTTGTATAAAACAGAAAGTATGTAATGAACATAGTATCCCAACTATGACGTACGGTTTTGAGACCTGGAAACTGACAAACTCGAATGAAAATCATTTAATCCCACCTCTAAGAGGATAGGAAAGATCAATATGGGGAATATCTTTAAGAAACAGGAAAAGATCAACTTAAGTGAGAGAACAGACTAATGTCGGAGACATTATAGAAGTTTCAAGAAAACATCACTGGAGGTGGGCAGGTCATGATGCAAAAATAAGGGCTAACTGATGAAGCAAGAGGCTGACTGATTAACTCCAGGAGATTATAAGCTTAGCAGAAAAAGGCCAGAAAGGAGAAGGGCAGGTTATGTAGTAAAAATAAGAAATAGCCGATGAAGCAAGAGGCTAACTGACTAAATTCCAAGAGATTGTAAGTTTAGTAGAAAAAGGCCAGAAAAGAGGTGGATAGAGAACATAGAGAAGTTTGCAGGCAAAACGTGTCAGAAATTGTCTCAGTGAAGGAATTTTTGGAAAAGGTTGGTGGAAGCCTTCGTTCAGCAGTGGATTTTCAATGGCTGCTGTTGCAGCTGCTTATATTACACACACACACACACACACACACACACACACACACACACATTTTATATATATATATATATATATATATATATATATATATATATATATATATATATATATATAGAAACATTGTTATCAATAGTCATAATGAAAAATTACCAAAACATTAATCTTTATTTAGGTAATATACAGAAAAAACATGAACAAAGAATAAAAAATATATATATAATTAAAAAAAAAAAAAAAAAGCATAAAAATAAACACTCACCAGTTGGAGGAAAATCTCAGAGCACGCTAACCTGGCTAGAGACCTCTTCTGAACAGGGCTAGAAAAGGAACTGGAACAACGACAACGAAGGACAGTCCAGACATTGCAACGGAATAAAAAAATAATGTACATTTGAAGCAGAAAACAAACCCTATAACACCTCTTGATATGCCATGGGCTCAGCATCAAATGCTGCGTGTTTATTAATCTTTCTAAAATCTAAGCAATACCTATTGCTCTGATCTTTCTTTTTTACTGTTATGAAAGGTATAGAACTGGGAGAGTTAGACGGTTCCACTGATATATATTAATGTTTTAATCAAGTGAATCATTTACCTTTATATCGAGTGATGGATTGTTATCTACAGATATTATTGGTGATGGATGAGTTTTCCGTGATTATCAAGCAAAGCAAAGAAATTGCTTTAGAAGAAAAGGAATAACATGAGTTTGTCCAAGAAAAGGAGAAGCTTGCCCGTGAGGAGAGAGCTAATTAGAGAGAAACTCGTGCCCTCAAGCCTCAGGAAAAGAAAAATCTGAAAACGTATGAGCTCAAGAAGTTACGACGGAAATACGAAAATGAGAAAATTGAGAGGAATATCAGTTGAAACACACACACACACACACACACACACACACACACACACTATAAAATTGGAGGCAGGCCAGCTTTACCTAAATTACCAGTATTTAATGAAGAGAATGGCAATATTGATGTCTATATACTTAGGTCTGAGAGACTAGTTACCAGTGCTGGCTTGGATAAGGATATTTGGGCTGTAAGTCTGGCACCGTTGTTAAAGGGAAAGGTACTTGAAACATATCGACATGTGTCACCAGCACAAGCCAATGAATATGGTTGTGTAAAAGATACATTGTTAATTTTTTGGTGTATTACAGAGGGGTTAAGTGTAAACTTACAAATGCTAGTTTTAATAAAAATGAAACAGAAACAGCATCTCATGTTCCTGAACTCGATTCTTCTGAATTCTCTACACTGGCTTCGGCTTTCTTGTCATTCTCTGACTAAAAATATCTGTCCTGTTTACTTATCTCCTAATTTTACTGACTATCAAAAATTCTTTGACTATCTTACTTCTACGACGGAACACATTCTATCCATTTCTCCTGTCTCTGAAATCTCCATTCTAGGAGATTTCAATATTCACTACCACCTTTGGCTCTCCTCTCCTTTCACTGATCCACCTAGTGAACAAGCCTACACCTTTTCTATCCTTAATGACCTAGAGCAGCTTCTACAGCACCCTACCCGTATCCCTGACCGCCTTGGAGAGAGTTCCAACATACTTAACCTCTTCCTTACAACTAATCCTTCTGCTTACACTGTTAATCTTTTCTCTCCATTGGGCTCCTCCGATCACAACCTTATCACCTTAACCTGTCTTATCACTCTGGTACGGCCTGCGGACCTTCCAAAGAAACGTCGTCTCTGGCACTTTAGAGCTGTGGATTGGGAGGCCCTCAGGCAGAACGTCTTTGATTTTCCCTAGAATGATTATTGCTTCCATGGCCGGGAGCCATCTGGGTGTCCCTTGCGCATTACGGAGGTTATTCTCTCGGGCATGGATGCATACATTCCTTTCTCATATCCTTTGACTAATGCACGAAAGCCTTGGTTTAATCACGCTTGTTCTAATGCTGTCCACAACAAGGAGAGGGCCTATAAAAGGTACCAGAGTCAACCCACCCCTGAATCACATCTTTTATCCGTTTCTTCCCGGAATCGTGCTAAGTCTGTTCTTCGCTCTGCTAAAAATAATTTCATTCGTACTAAATGCTTTCAACTCTCCAACTCGAATTCTTCCCGCTTCTTCTGGCACCTTGCCAAAAACCTTTCCAACAACTATGCCTCATCATCCTTCCCTCCTCCTTTCTACTCTGATGGCTCTGTAGCTATTTCTTCTACTGATAAAGCAGATGTCTTTGCTCAGACTTTCTCCTCCAATTCCACCTTAGACGATTCCGGTGCTGTTCCTCCATCATTTCCCCCTCTGACTTCCTCATGGTTGACATTAAAATTTCTTCAGCTGATGTATTTTCTGCCATCACAGGCCTCAATACTAATAAGGCATATGGACCTGATGGAGTCCCTCCTGTTGTTCTCAAGAACTGTGCTTCTGTGCTTACACCCTGCCTAGGCAAACTCTTTCGCCTTTGTCTGTCAACTTGTACCTTTCCTTCTTGCTGGAAGTTTGCTCTCATTCAGCCAGTCCCAAAGATGGGCGACCATTCCCAATTGCTTTAACATCGTCCAATTGCTTTAACATCCTGTATCTCAAAAGTTTTCAAGTCTATTCTTAATAGAAAATTTTTAAAGCATCTTTCCTATCACAACCTTCTTTCTGATCGTCAGTATGGGTTCCATCAGGGATGCTCCACAGGCGATCTTCTCACTTACCTTTCAGACTCCTAATCATCCTCCTTTCGGGACTTTGGCGAAAGCTTTGCCATTGCACTTGATATCTCAAAGGCTTTCGATCGAGTCTGGCATAAATCTTTAATTTCCAAACTGTCCTCCTACGGTTTCTATCCTTCTATCTGTGCCTTCATCTCTTGCTTCCTTTCTGGTCGTTCTATGGCCGCTGCTGTTGACGGCAATCATTCTTCTTCTAGATCTATTAATAGTGGTGTACCTCAGGGCTCTGTCCTATCACCAACTCTCTTCCTTTTATTCATCGATGACCTTCTAAGTGTACATCTAACCCTATCCACTCATACGCTGATGACTCCACCCTTCACCTTTCCATTCGATTCCCGCAACGTCCATCTCAGCAGTTACTTCAACAATCATGGGATGAGGTAATGGCACACCTAATGTCTGACTTGGCTTGTATCTCTGACTGGGGTAAAAATAATCTGGTTGTTTTTAATGCATCAAAGACAGT
This sequence comes from Coenobita brevimanus, assembly GCF_032717465.1. Classification (NCBI taxonomy): domain Eukaryota; kingdom Metazoa; phylum Arthropoda; class Malacostraca; order Decapoda; family Coenobitidae; genus Coenobita; species Coenobita brevimanus. The sequence continues at coordinate 20,888,113 of NC_137021.1, forward strand.
TTTTGCACCTATCAACCCAACAAAATTTTCCACAGGTACACCCACTAATGTATAACAATATTCAACTTAATCCTGCAACATCCTTAAACAAGGTTGGGGTTTCTTTTACTCGGGATTTATCTTGGAAAGATCATATTACATCTCTTGTAAAATATGCTTCCAAGTGATTGGGTGTGGTAAGCCGTCTCCGTTCCTTCTTTACCCCTGCACAACTGTTGACTCTATACAGTTTTTTTTTTCCACTCCTGCGTGGAATACAACTCTCATGTATGGGGAGGATCCCCACATACAGCTCTTCTCAACATGGTGGAATCAAAGGCTTTTCGTCTCATTAACTCTCCTCCTCTTACTGACTCTCTTCAACCTCTGTCTCTTCGCCGCACTGTTGCATCTTTATCTCTTTTCTATCGCTACTTCAATGGTCACTGCTCCTCTGAACTCTCTGCATGCATTCCTCCACCTCTACGACGGGCGCGTAGCACCCGTCTAGCAACAAACTCTCATCCCTTTTCTGTCCAACTCTCCATGCAAGAGTTAACCGTTACTCCCAGTTCTTCATTTATGCAACAGGACACCTCTGGAACTGTCTCCTTCTGTCTGTATTCCCTGCTCCCTATGCAGTGTGTCCAGGCATCTCGAAATGATCGGATCTTGAATTTGGTTCTCTCTTGTATTTTGTTTTTCTCTTGGAAGGAACAGTTTTGCGGGCTTGTTGCCCTTTGTTCCTTCTTCCTCACATAAAAAAAAAAAAAAAAAAACCTCTTGAAACACTCGATGGAATTAACTGAGTCTGAGGAAGCATAAGATGATGTAGTGTTAATGTTAACAGAGCTGTTCTTGAAGAACAGCATGGCGTTGTTTTTGAATGAATACATTAAAACTTTTGATCGGTTAGCAAAGTTGACTGCTTTGTAGAAATAAGCCCATGGAAATCTAGGAAAGAGAGCTGACAGTGTGCCTGTGAAGTAGGTCAAGGAAAATATGCAGTGTGATGGTGACACAAAAGGCGGTGTGAGTAAAACAATGAAAACGAGGATGTTTTGTTTGTGGAAGAAATAAAATGTGGCTAAAGATTTCAGTTCAAGTTTTGGTCAGGAAAGACCAAAAATGTGCATGAAAAAGACAGTTTAATGATAAGGCAGTTTTTGTAAAATGTTTTGAGACGTTTAATGTACCTGACCGTACTGTTGAAGATAAAGAAATAAAAAAGCTACGAGACCAAAGTTGTACCGCTGTGTTACTGTACGAAAGTTTAGTTCTTATGAATAAGTTTACAGACAGAAGGTTCAAGTTGTTAAGGCAAATGGTATGAATCTTGCTTATCTGGACTATAAAATTAGTGGCAATACACCATTCCATATGCGCGAATGTCTAGCTGCTTGTCTAAAGACTCCACTCTGACTTGGTAACTGGCCAGGTTGAAGGTACTACTCATGAAGGTAAGGTAGAAAAATGCAGTGACAACCAGACAACAGCAATGGAAGGACTAGACTAGAGCTCAACCTACATTTAAATTAAATGACATGTTAAAGGTTGTGAAGACTAGATATCTCACAGCATCAAATGGGTGGCAAAACACTGGATAGAATAAATAGCTATATGATTGACCAAAAAGAATTTAGTAAAGGTAGAAGAACTCATAAGTTTATCAAGAAAAGTTCTGTACCGTATACTAAACCTGGATGGACGATGTACAGATCAGCCTGTTGTGGCTCAGTCATCCAGGAAAGACGTCATGGAATTAGCTCATATTATTTTGATGGGTGGACATCTAGCGGTAAAGACGACGTTATTAAGAACACAAAGCAATTTTTCTGACCAGGAATATCCTCAGTGATTGCTCGATATGGCAGGTCTTGTGACGGATGTCAGTGCTGTTAATAAAGCCAAAGTAACTTGTGAGTAGCCTCGTCGTTTGCAGTAATCCAAGAACCATTTTCTAGGGTTGCAGTTGTTATCGTAGAGCCGTTTGAGCCGAGGACAAGTGATGGGCCAATATATATACTAACTAAATTAGACTTTGCCACGAGGTATCCAGAGGTTATGACACTAAAGAACGTTGACACTGGAGGCTTTGATGGAAGAATTTAGTAGAGTAGAAAATCGAAAAGACATCTTGTCTGACAGTTAATTTAGGTGCCATGGGTCCGTTGTTGATGTGCAAATTACGCTATACACAGGGTGTAACGTGACGTATGACAAAAACTTACACCAATGATCTATCATAATTTTGAGTGTATTTTGTTCTATAAACATATGCTCTCTGTGACCCCAGTTCAGTACCCAGTATTTGGCTGTTTAAGTGTAAAAGTTTCATGGCTTGAACCTGTCATCGGGTGTGAGCTTCGCAGGTTGACGGGAGACGAGTATTATTTGCTTTTACTGTACTATACATGAAAATCCCATATCCTATCAGTACAAACGAGTTTTAAGAAACAACTTAGTCTATTGATTCTTTAACACCAAGTCATGCATTCCTGCAATTCTTTTGCAGAAAACGACTGTAAATAAGGATTACATTCAAATTTTATGGATTGCATGGGCGTAGGGAGGGAGGAGAGGCTTGTGTGTTTTTGCCATTTATGTAATGTTTCGTTTGTAGGCTATTACTACCAGCATTATTAAATCACCCACAGCTCATTCAATGAAAAAACTTTATTGTAAAGAGATATTAGCATCATTTTAAGTCAGGAAGAGTGTTATTTATTACAATTTTTCTGCTGCAAGTAAACGTGGCACCATCGGGCATCTCCACCTGTATTCCCTGGCTGCAGCGCTGGCATTACCATCGCTGAATCCGAAAAAATAGACCATATCTGCATATTCTTCATTGCTGTACGTACGTGGCGTGCTGTTTCATGAGCAAGTGAAGTTGAACCCAGTGAACAACTGAAAGCGGAGAACAGTATTTGAAGTGTGTGCCTCGCCAGCAAAATTTCCCGTTCAAAAATGACACCGTAAACGTAGGATCCTTATCGTCGATCTCGCTAGTTTAGTCCTGAAGACTTGCTAGAATGTCGCTACATAGCAAACACTGCAAAATATCGCTAGAAAATACAATTAAATCTCCAGAATATCACCATAAAATAACAAAAACATCCAGAATGTGGCTTTGTTAAGCACCATCCCTCCACTTCTAAACCTCACCTTCTCTTCCTAACTGAGACTCAGCTGTCTGAGGCAACTGATAGCAAACCCTTTTTGTATCCTCCTACTTTCTTTATACTCATTTCAAAGCCAGAGGTGGCTGTTGTGTATCTATACGCAAAGACTTATGCTCTCGTGTTCCTGAACTTGATTCCTCTGAATTCTCTACTCTCTGGCTTCAGCTATCCTGTCATTCTCTGACAAAATATATCTGCGCTGTTTACTTATCCACTATTTCTACTGACTATGAAAAACTCTTCGCTATCTTACTTTTATGATGGAACACATTCTATCCATTTCTCCTTTCTCTGAAATCTCTATTCACCACCACCTTTTGCTCTCCTCTCCTTTCACTGATCCACCTTGGGGAACAAGCCAACATCTTTTCTATTCTTAATGACCTAGAGCAGCTTCTACGGCACCCTACCCGTATCCCTGACCGCCTTGGAGAGAGTTCCAACATACTTGACCTCTTCCATACAACTAATCCTTCTGCTTACACTGTTAACCTTTCCTCTCTGTTGAGCTCCTCCGATCACAACCTTATTACCTTAACCTGTCCTATCGGTCTGATAAGGCCTGTGGACCCTCCAAAGAAATGTTGATTGTGGCACTTTGGAGCTGCGGATTGGGAAGCCATCAGGCAGTACTTCTTTGATTTTCCCTGGAATGATTATTGCTTCCATGGCCGAGACCCATCTGAGTGTGCCTTGTGCATTACGGAGGTTATTCTCTTGGGCATGGATGCATACATTACTTTCTCATATCCTTTGACTAATGCAAGAAAGCCTTGGTTTAATCACGCTTATTCTAATGGTGTCCACAACGAGGAGAGGACCTATAAAAGATACCAGAGCCAACACACCCCTGAATCACATCTTTTTTATGTTTCTGCCCGGAATTGTGCTAAGTCTGTTCTTTACTCTGCTAAAAATAATTTCATTTGTACTAAATGCTCTCAACTCTCCAACTCGAATTCTTCCCGCTCCTTCTGGCACCTTGCCAAAAACCTTTCTAACAACTTTGTCTCATCATCCTTCCCTCCTCTTTTCCGTTCTGATGGCTCTGTAGCTATTTCTTCTACTGATATAGCAGATCTCTCTGCTTAGACTTTCTCCTCCAATTCCACCTTAGACGATTCTGGTGCTGTTTCTCCATCACTTCCCCCCTCTGACATCCTCATGGTTGACATCAAAATTTCTTCAGCTGATGTATTTTCTGTCATCACTGGCCTCAATACTAACAAGGCATATGGGCCTGATGGAGTCCCTCCTGTTGTCCTCAAGAACTGTGCTTCTGCGCTGACACTCTGCCTAGGTAAACTCTTTCGCCTTTGTCTATCAACTTGTACAGTCGGGGAAAGTTCCGCATTACCCACCTCCCGAAGCACAGATGTGAGACAGGTAAATGTGAAGAGGCAGCCAGACCTCACATGTCTGGTAATTGTGAGTGTGGAGGGGGAGGCGGGGGGTTGGAGGCAGATGAGGGTTTAGTGATAGATTGAGAATTATGTGTAGGTCTGCAGTGTATCACTTGGACGGTGTTTTTGAGTTACCGGTACATCAGTAAGGATAGATGACTATAATGCTAGCATTATTTGAAAAAGATTACGTAGATGTCTGTAGAGTTGGTGTTGTCAGGAAAGTTATGGAAATTTGCTGGGCCCAGACAGAGGTTTGAATGCTTTCATTCCCTCTCGACTTTAATATGAGACGTTTCCCCAGGAGATATTCATAACGATATAACATACACCCGTAAAATGTGTTGACTCTAAAACAAAACCTCTGTATTCTCTCTCTCTCTCTCTCTCTCTCTAATATATGTCTGTATGACACGGAAAAAGCCACATCCCTCACCGAGACACCAGGTTTCGATTCAGGCACTAGGGACAGAGTTTTAACCCCCTGGGGGTAGGGGGGTTTCAAGAATACTCTCCCAGTATCCCTGCTTGTCGTACGAGGCGACTAAAAGGGTTGGTGGTGGGTTAGTGCCCCACCCCGTAAAAAGAACTAACTAAAAAAGCGAACAAAGCGCCTCGGACCCAGACGGACCATACGTTGACGACTAAGGAACGGACGAAGGACATTCTTAGGGTGGGAACGTTGAATGTGAGGGGAGTGAATGATGAAGTGAAAGAGAGAGAGATTGTTCAGGTGCTTGAGGATGCAAGCGTGGATATATGTGGATTGACTGAAACTAAATGGAAAAGGTGAAAGGGTGAGAGAATAGGAATATGGTTTAGGTATATGTGCAGGAGTCAATGAAAATGAGAGGGCAAGAGAGGGAGTATGTCTGATGATAAGCAAGAAGTGGAAGGAGAATATAAGAGAGTATGGAACAGTGGGTGCAAGGATTGTATGGGTGAGGATGAAAGTAGGTATACAAGCGTGGGCGATTGTATGTGTGTATGCCCCGACAGAGGATCGAGTGGCAAGAGTGAAAGATGAGTTTTGGGCGAGTGTAGAAGCGTGTATGGACAAGTTTGAGAGGAGCGAGAGAGTGCTGTTGATTGGAGACATGAATGGCAAAGTTGGGAATGTACGAGTGGATGGAGTGGTTGGTCAGTGGGGTGTGCCAGCTGACGTAGATGGGAATGGAAGTGCTTTGGTGGACATCTGTGCTTGTAAGGGGTTGGCAATAGCCAACACCTACTTTCAGCATAAGATGATCCACCGGTATACATGGAGAGTAATGAGGAGGACGGATGGTGAACTTGTTGAACAAAAGGCAATGATAGACTACGTGTGTGTGGATGAGCGAATGAGAAGACAAGTGTTGGATGCAAGAGTGTGGAGAGGGTGGGGGAATGGAGTCTCGGACCATCACTTAGTGATGGCCAAGGTAGAGCTGCAAAGAAAGTGGTTGAGGAGACGAAGGGGAAGACAGGAGGAAGCAACTCCTGTGAGAAGAGTGGAGAAATTGCAAGATAGTGAGAAAATGGCAGAGTATAAGAGCATAGTGGAAGAAAGACTGGGAAGGTATGAGCTAGAGCAGATGGAAGGGGTGGAAGACGTATGTAAGATATTCACGGAAGAGATAGGTGCAGCGTGTGAGGCGGTTTGTGGAGTGAGGAGGAGATGCAAGGGTGTGCGAGGGACAGCATGGTGGAATGATGAGGTGAAACGAGCTGTGGAACAAAAAAAGAAGGCATATAGTGAATGGTTAGCGAGTAGAGGTAGGGGAGAAGATGAGAGAGAGAAGAGAGAGGTATATGTGAGCAGGAGAAGGGAGGTTAAGAGACTGGTGAAGGAGAGTAAAAAGAAAGTGGATGAGGAGTTTGGGAGGAATCTGAGTGTGAAATGGAGGGAGAGTAAGAAATTGTTTTGGAAGGAGGTAAAGAAAGTAAGGCAGTGTGAAAGGGGAAATAGTAGGGGAGTGAAAGATAGGAATAATAGATTGTTGGTGGAGAAGAGAGAGAAACTGAGGAGATGGAAGGAGCACTTTGAGGATTTGTTGAATGTGGAGAGTGAGAGCAGGGCGAGTATAAGCGGTTAGGGAATGGCTGGGAGAAGAAGAGATGAGAGAAGGGAGGAAGAGATCAGTAGGGCGGAAGTAGTGGAAGCGATGAAGAATATTAAGTTGGGAAAGGCCCCAGGAATTGATGGAGTGTGTGGTGAAATGCTTAGGTATGGGGGTGAGATTGTTGTGGAGTGGATATGGAAGTTGTGTAGATTGGCTTGGGAAGAGGGAAGGGTTCCAGAGGACTGGAAATCAGGTATAATTGTTCCTTTATACAATGAAAAGGAGAGAGAGAAGTATGTGGTAACCATAGGGGTATTTGCCTACTTAGTGTAACTGGTAAAATATATGGTAGAATACTCATTGGTAGGGTTAGGCATATGACAGAGGAGCTAGTTGGAGAAGAACAAGGGGGATTTAGGAAGGGAAAAGGGTGTGTAGATCAGATATTTGTTCTAAGATGTTTAGTGGAGAAGTATCTAGAGAAGGGAAGGAAAGTGTATGCTGCCTTCATGGACTGGAGAAAGCTTATGACAGAATAGATAGGCAAGGCATGTGGAAGGTATTAAGAATATATGGAGTGGAGGGGAAATTGTTGAGTGCTGTGAAGAGTATGTACGAAGGGAGCTAGGGTTACGGTGCGAGTGGATGGTGAGCTGAGTGAGTTCTTTGATCTCAATGTGGGACTGAAACAGGGTTGTGTGATGTCTCCATGGCTGTTTAATATATACATGGATGGGGTTGTAAAGGAGGTGCAGGTAGGGCAGTGGATGTGGGGGTGGCTCTAATGAATGAGGGTGAGATTTGGAAGCTTCCGGTGTTCCTGTTTGCTGATGATACAGTACTGTTGAGTGAAGATGAATGGGAGTTGCAAGGTTTGGTGAATGAATCTGGGACAGTGTGTAGGAGGAGGAATCTGAAAGTTAATGTAAACAAAAGTAAAGTTATGGTGTTTGAGAGGAATGAAGTCACAGAGTGTGTAGTGAGGTTGGATGGTGAGGATATGGAGAATGTGAGTGCATTCAAGTACTTGGGTAGTGTGATGAGTGAGGATGGAACTTTGGGGGATGAAGTGCGTGAAAGGGTACAGCAGGGAAGGAAGGTTGTTGGTACACTGAAAGCAGTGATGAGAAATAGGGAGGTGAGTATGGAAGTTAAGAAGTCACTGCATGATAGTATTGTGATCCCTACCCTGACGTATGGAAGCGAGGCATGGACCTTGCAAGAGGGGAACAAGTCAAGAGTGAGAGCAGTGGAAATGAGTTACTTGAAAGGAGCATGTGGAGTGACGTGGAGGGACAGGTTGACGAATGAAGAAGTGAAGGAACGCTGTGGGGTGGATGTGGATGTGGTTGAGAAGATTAGGAGAAATACACTGAGGTGGTTTGGACATGTGAAGAGAATGGTGAATGAAAGACTGACTAAGAGGGTGTATGTAGGTGAGGTGGAGGGAGGGAGAGGGAGAGGTAGACCGAGGATGAGGTGGAGGGATGGAGTTGAGATGTATATGAGGGAGGGGGGGGTGAGTTGGGGGGAGGGTAGTCAAATGGTGGGTGACAGAGCGACTTGGAGGCGTTTTGTCTGCGGCCACCCTTTGCGGGATTAGGGCGTCGGGCTATAGATAGATAGATAGATGTAAATTCTTATAAATTTATTTATTTACCCTTTGTCATCCAACTATAAACATCCGCCTGCAAACATTTCCAGTGTTATGCTGATAATTATTCATCTCGAACTTAGAGTCTAAGGCAGTGTGTAATAATAATAATAATAATAATAATAATAATAAAACAGTCTATATGAGCGATTAACAGGTTTTTCGTTTTCCTTTAGACGGATTGACAAGGGAAGTCCTAATTATAAGATCGGTTACTGTAACAATCATTCCTATAGAACATTACAAAGCGAAGGAATAGAAGTATACCTTTGACAGTAAATATGTACTGATACTATGAGCAACTCTCCAAACCCTCCCATCCCGGCCACCCTCCCTCCCACTCAGTTACCAGACATGTGGATCTAGCTGCTGCTTCATAACTAAATGTCGACCACCAATGCTCCGAACAGTGGGTAATGCGGAACTTTCTCTGACTGTACCTTTTCTTCTTGCTGGAAGTTTGCTCTCATTCAGCCAGTCCCAAAGAAGCGTGACCATTCCCAACCCTCTAACTATCGTCCAATTGCTTTAACGTCCTGTGTCTTAAAAGTTTTCGAGTCAGTTCTTAACAGAAAAATTTTAAAAGCATCTTTCCTTTCACAACCTTCTTTCTGATCGTCAGGGAGGCTCCACTGGTGATCGTTCAGACTTCTGGTCATCCTCCTTTCGGGACTTTGACGAAAGCTTTCCCATTGCACTTGACATCTAGAAGGCTTTCGATCGAGTCTGGCATAAATCTTTAATTACCAGACAGCCCTCTCACGGTTTCTATCCTTCTATTTGTACCTTCAACTATAGCTTCCTTTCTGGTTGTTCTACTGTATAGCCACTGTTGTAGATGGCACTCGTTCTTCTCCTAGATCTACAGTATCAACAGTGGTGTTCCTCAGGGCTCTGTCCTATCACCATCTCTCTTCCTTTTATTCATCAAAGATCTTCTAAGCTGTACATCTAACCCTATCCACTCGTACACTGGTGATTCCACCCCTCACCTTTCCGTTTGGTTCTCGCAACGTTCATCTCAGCAGTTACTTCAACAAACAAGGGATGAGGCTATGGCACAACTAATGTCCGACTTAGGTCGTATTTCTGATTGGGGAAAATAATCTTGTTGTTTTTAATGCATCAATGACTTATCAACCTGACAAATCTTCCATAGGAGTACCCACTAATGTTTAATAAAATCTAGCTGAATCCTGCATCATCCTTGAACATGCTTGGGGTTTCATTCACTCGGGACTTATCTTGGAAAAATCATATTACATCTCTTGTAAAATCTGCTTCCAAGATATTAGGTGTGCTAAGCCGACTTCATACCTTCTTTACCTCTGCACAGTTGTTGACTTTATGCACGGGTTTTAATTGCCCCTGTGTAGAGTACAACTCATGTGTGGCGAGGCTTCCCACATACAGCTCTTCTCAAGAGGGTGGAGTCAAAGGCTTCTTGTCTCATAGTCTCCTTCTCTTACTGGCTGCCTTCAACCTCTGTCTCTTTGCCGCACTGTTGCTTCTTTACCTCTTTTCTATTGCTACTTCAATGGTCACTGCTCGTCTGAACTTTCAGCTTGCACCCCTCCACCTCTACGATGGGTGCATAGCACATGTCTAGCAACAAACTCTCATCCCTTTTTTGTCCAACTCTCTAATGCATGAGTTAACTGTTACACCCAGTCCTTCATTTATGCAACAGGTCAACTCAGGGACTGCCCCCCCTCTGTCTGTAGGCTATTTCCTACTTCCTCTGATCTCCAGTTTTTCAAGCGCAGTGTGTCCAGGCATCTCGAAATGAAAAGATCTTGAATTTGACTCTCTTTTGTATTGTTTTTGTTTTTTTCTTGGAAGGAACCGTTTGCGGGCTCCTGGCCTTTGGTTTCTTCTTCCATGCATTGAAAAAGAATGTGATGAAGAAGTGTTAAATAAATGAAACAACTTTTGTAGAGAATCCTCAGATGCCTTTTCACAGAAAGACAGTGTTCATCCTGAACACCGTCACGCCCCATCCCATGACTGAACTGAGAAATCATTTTCCTCAGAGTCACAGGGAAGACTGTAGTATACATCATTGCATTGTCACGCCACGCTTCTCTGAAGCAGTTCATGAATTCGATCCTGCACTCATTATCTTGCTTTGGCTGAGATGGTCAGTACTTATGGTCCGTCTATTTTATGAAGAGCGTTTCGGCGTTGTCCCTCTTGGGGAGTCCCCGTCCCACAGTGTTGCCATACTTTGTACTGGGCAACTTAAACGGATTAGAGTAAAGGCGCAAATGACAACTCTCCCTCCCAGCACACCACTCTCTCTCTCTCTCTCTCTCTCTCTGCATATAGAAATTGCAGTTTTTGTAGATTTCTTTCTATAAAAAGTCTATACGGTTTTATGAATTATTAAAATTTGAGGAAAAGCCTCCTGACTGTCTCTCTAACATTATTTTTTATTATGACTGTGATTTTCTCCTTAAAGTATGATGTTTTATTTGTGGTTTATAATTTCGATTAATTCTCCACACCACTTCTGAGATTAAGGAAAAGCCTCCTGACAGTCTTGTTGTGCTCCTATTCATTTTCCACCACATTCCCTCCTTCCGTCTTGCCTTTTCTCCTTATCTCCGGCCTCTCCAACCTCCCTCCCTCGCTGTCTGCCTATCCACCTTATCTCCATTCCCTTTCCCTCCTCTCTCTCTCTCTCTCTCTGTTACTGTCTGTCTGTCAACATTATGTTTTTCTTATGAATGTGATACTTTCCTTAAAGTATGATGTTTTATTTGTTCTTTATAATTTCAACTTTTTTTCCACACTACCTTTGAGGTAAAAGTCAAGGCGCATTTTTTTTTTTTTGTAGAGGTTTTCCCCAGGAGGCCTACTCAACAGCTTTTTGGGAAACAATTATAGGTCCTCTATTTTCCTTCTTTTCTAAAAAATACTTATTTACGTTGTAAATAAGTTCTTTTTCTCTACTGTGGAGCACACGAGAGCGAGTAGCAGGAGTATGAGCATCCATCTCAGGTGGCGGCCAGAGTGGAAATGACCTGGATTAACACGGTCACTCTACCCTTACAAGCGTGGCAACGTTGGAAAGCACTGTTGCCAAGTGTTGTGGTTTTTATAAAAGGTCAATGTTATTATTAGAAAAAAAAGAGACATTTATAACATTATATAACCTTATTAAAGAATTATATATATATATATATATATATATATATATATATATATATATATATATATATATATATATATATATATATATATATATATATTGTAAATAAACTTAATTTAGAAGTATTAAATAAATGATATGAGGCAGTGAGGTGTACACGTTTGGCAGAGAGGCGGCCGAGGAAATTCTCAAGAGGGACAACGTCTAAACTCTCTTCATAAAATATACAGACCATAGTTGTAAGCAGTTCTCTTATGTCAAAGGTTCGCTGTTCGTTGACAAATTGGAGAAAGCAACACCGATGTGGCACTTAGTGCGTATTGACGTGTCGCCTCATGGCCTCCTCAGAAAAAAATTGCTGAATGTACACCACATTTCCTGTATATATAGCAGAAGGCAGTAGGGGTGTGAGGGGGGGTGAATTGCTGGCTGGGGATGGTATGGGGGCAGGTAGGGTAAGGAAGGTGAGGTCCCAGGGGAAAGGGATTATAGATCATGGCACAAGGACGGAAAGAAAGAAACATAAGGGACAGGTGAAGTGGGAATTCCTTAGGGAAGGGGAAGGAATTTTGGGTAAGGAAATAGAGGTCACAAAGGGCCCTGTGACCTCTATTTCCTTACCAAACATAGGACCATTCTTACTAGGGTTTTCATCCATCAATATTAAACTTATGTCTGAAAGTGGATGGCACATTCTCATGTCTCCCATATTTTCAAGTTCATTTAAGGTTACATCCTTTGATGCATCCTCTAACCTCATTATGGCTTCACAAAATTTCATCTTAAGGTCACTGGCTTCTATCTTCATATTCCTTACTGTGTCTGCAGTAATCATGACATCATTTTTAATGCCTACTATTTTAGGAAGCACTTATTTAGTCGAAGCAGCATCTTCTGATAACGTAGTCGGGATAGTTGCTGCTATCTGCACACCTACAGGAGGCATTGCTTTATAAGTGTCACTCAAGAATTTCACTTTGAGACCTGCGTCACAGAGTTCTACATGAGGATCAGTAAGGTCATCTAAGCAAGAGATGGAAGGAGAATATAAGAGAGTATGGATCAGTTGGTTCAAGGATTGTGTGGGTAAGATTGCAAGTACAACTGCAAATGTGGGGGATTGTGTGTGCATACGCCAATGCAAGGTCATGCAAGTAGAGTGAAAGAAGAGTTCTGGACAAATGTGGAAGCGTGCATGGAAAAGTGTGAAAGAAATGAGGGAGTGTTCTTGACTGGAGATATGAATGGGAAAGTCGGGAATATGAAGGTGGATGGAGTAGTTAGTGACTGGGGTGTGCCTGCAGAAGTGGATGAGAATGGCAGCGCTCTATAGGATGATTGTGCAGGGAGGGGGTTGGTGTTAGCCAATACCCTCATTAGGCACAAAATTATCCACTGGTATATGTGGCGAGTGATTAAAAACGAGGGTGGTGAACCAAATGAAAGGAAGTCAGTGACTGATTATGTGTGTGTGTGTGTGTGTGTGTGTGTGTGTGTGTGTGTGTGTGTGTGTGTGTGTGTGTGTGTGTGTGTGTGTGTGTGTGTGTGTGTGTGTGTGTGTGTGTGGATGACAGAATGAGACGGTGTGTAATGGATGCAAGAGAATACACAGGTTGGGAGAGTGGACTTGTTGACCACCACTTGGTGGTGGTGAAAGTCAAGGTTAAAATGCAATGGTGGAAGGACAGGGAGAGGTAGCATATACAAGAAGGATAGAAAGGTTGCAAGAGGATGGAAAAAAAAGGCAGAATATAAGAGAGAAGTGAAGGAACAATTGGGTTAATATGATTTGGTGCAGATGGGTGAGATGGCAGGTGTGTGCAGGATATTCACAGAAGAAATCTGTGCAACATGTAAGGTGGTGTGAAGAGAGGACGAAAGGGGTTGCAAGGAACAGCATGGTGGAATGAAGAGGAGAGACAAGCTGTGGGGGAAAAGAAGAAAGCATTAAATAAGTCGATGGGATGCAGGGGCCTGAAGGAAATTGAAACACGGAAGAGAGTGTTATATGTATTGTAGAGAGGAAAAGAGAGGTGAAAAGATTAGTAAGAGTAAGAAGAAAGTGTACGAATTTGAAAGGAATTTGAGTGTAAAGTGGAGGGAACGTAAGAAAATGGTTGGAAAGAGATAAAGAAAGTTAGACAGGGTGATAAAAAAAGTTAGTCGGAGAGTGAAAAAAAAAAGAATGGTTAATTGGTAGTTGAGAAGGAAGATGAAGTGAGCAGATGGAGAGGACATTTTAAGGAACTGGTAAACACAGAGAACGGAAATAATGCGAGTATAAGGGGCTGAGGAATGGCTGGGAGATGAAGGGGGGAAAGAAGAGAGGAGGAAAACAGTAGGAAGGAAGTAGTGGAAGCTGTGAAGAAAGTCAAAATGGTGAAAGTCCCAGGAATTAATGAAGTGGGTGGTGAAATACTGAAGCATGGGGAAGAGAGAGTGGTAGAATGGATGTGGAAGGTGTGCAGATTGGTCTGGGAGGAAGGTAGAGTTCCAGAGGATTGGAAGTCAGGTATAACTGGTCCTCAGTACAAAGGAAAGGGGGAAAAACAAGTGTGCGATAATCACAGGGGCATTTGTCTTCTCAGTGTAGTAGGATACTTATTGACAGAGTTGGGGAAATAACAGAGGAATTAGTTGGGGAAGAACGGGGAGGTTTTAGGAAGGCAAGAAGTTGTGTGGATCAGATATTCGTTTTTAGTTTTTTTGATAAAAAAGATTCTAAAGGACTGATAGAAGTTGTTTGCTGATTTCATGGATTTAAAGAAAGCCTATGACTGGGTGGATAGACAAGGAATGTAAAAAAATATTAAGAATATAAGGAGTAAATAAGAAGCTGTTGAATGCCGTGAAGAGTATGTATGAGGATGCTAGGGCAACAGTGCGTGTGGAGGATGAACTGAATGACTTTTTCACTTTGAATGTTGGATTGAAATAGACATGCGTCATGTCTCCATGGAAGTTCAATCTATCTATGAATGGGGTTATAAAAGAGATACAATATAGGGCACTGGATGGGGCGACCCTACTGAGGAAGGACAGCGTTTGGAAGCTCCCTGTATTGCTGTTTGCAGATGATACTGTATTGTTAAGTGAAGACAAAGGGGAACTGCAAGGCTTAGCGAACGAGTTTGAGAGAGTGTGTAAGAAATGGAACCTAAAGGTGAATATAGGGAGGAGTAGAGTTATGGTCGAGAGAAATGAACTCACTGGATGTACTGTGAAGTTGGATGATGAGGAAGTTGGAAATGTAAGTGCATTTAAGTTTTTGAGTAATGTCATGAGTAAGGATGGAAGTTTGGAGGGTGAAATGCTTGAAAGGCTCCAACAAGGGAGAAAGGTTGCTGGTTCTTTGAGAGAAGTGACAAATAGGAGGGAAGTGAGCATGGAAGTAAAAAAGTCGCTACATGACAGTAATGTGATTCCAACTCTAACGTATGGAAGTTAAGCTTAGGCCTTGTTGGAAGGACTCAAGTCAAGTGTGAGAGCAGTGGAAATGAGCTGTTTGAGAGGAACATGTGAAATTCGATGGAAAGACAGAGTAACAAATGAGGATGCGAAGGAGCGTTGTGGTGTGGATGCGGATGTGATACAAAGCATTAGGAGAAATACAGTGAGGTGGCTTGGCCATGTGGAGAGGAGGAAGAGCGAGAGGCTAACGAGGAGAGTGGATGTGAGTGATGTGGAGGGGGGGAGAGGGAGGGGGAGGAGGTGGCTGAATCGGTATAGAGGTGGCCTGCAGTTCTAACAGACCCAGGTACAAATCCCCACTGTGGCAGGGAACAGTTTTAAGGATTTGAATTTCATAAAAACAGACTTTTCTGATCTACCAGAAGATCCGCCCACATGTCGTAAAAATACCCCTGCTAATTCCAATACACCAGTCCTGTATGAGACAGCCCTGTATGTCTTCAATATGGACTGTGGGTGTTAGCGACGAAATGGTGACATGTGGAGGTGTATGGTATGTAGGAGAACTGCTGAGCCTTGGAAGCAGGCTGTGAATCCTATGCCCAGAGTCGGACACACACACACACACACACACACACACACACACACACACACACACACACACACACACACACACACACACACACACACACACACACACACACACACACACACACACACACACACACACACACACACACACACACACACACACACACACACACACACACACACACACACACACACACACACACACACACACACACACACACACACACACACACACACACACACACACACACACACACACACACACACACACACACACACACACACACACACACACACACACACACACACACACACACACACACACACACACACACACACACACACACACACACACACACACACACACACACACACACACACACACACACACACACACACACACACACACACACACACACACACACACACACACACACACACACACACACACACACACACACACACACACACACACACACACACACACACACACACACACACACACACACACACAAACACAAGGATGAGATAGAGGGATGGAGTGGAGAGGTATATGAAAGAGGGGTGTGTGAGCTGGGAGAAGGGCAAGGAAATGGCGGGGGACAGGGCAACATGGAGGCGATTTGTTTCTAGCCACCCCTTACGGGACTAAGAAGTTTGGCAATATATAGATATATATAAATCTGTCTTTTTCTTTTCTCGGTCACGCCGCCTCATTAATTCTTTGTTAAGAAGCGTATACCGAATTTCCTTAGTTTCCTCAATCGTATCATATGCACAGAAAGAGATTATCTCTAAACGTGTATTTCCATTGTAGTCTGCGTCCGCAGAGTGAACGAGGCACAGAAAACTGCTCACTATTTCTGAAGCCATGGTGCCGTTTTCCTTTATTGTTCTTTTTTACACGAATCACCATGTCTGGCGCTTCAGTATGCAATAAATATAAAAATTCTGCTTCATTACCGAAATAAATACTGTCACTCACTTGGTAAGGCTCACTGCATTACAACACTGACTAATGCTAAGCATTTTTTCCCCCATCACCGTACAGCAGATGCGTTCATGAGTATAGTCCGATAGGCATTAACACTGGGTGTCGCCATGTCTGCTAGCCCAGTGGACACTCACAGGCGACTCCAGATAAGAAAACACACGTGCATGTGGTATACAACTACTTCCTTCATAAAAGTTCCCACTTCAGCTAATGCACCAACCATTCACAAGGGGTCATAATGAAGAAAGAACGTCACAGATAATGTAAATGTAAATCCAATAATAATGCAAAAGACCAGGAGCTCCAACAGAGACAACCATCTACTAGCACACACACACACACACACACACACACACACACACACACACACACACATACATACATACATATCTATCTATCTCTCTATCTATAGATATATATATATATATATATATATATATATATATATATATATATATATATATATATATATATATATATATATATATATATATATTGTTGGAAGGCCACAAGTCAAGAGTGAGAGCTGTGGAAATGAGTTATTTAAGAGGAGCCAGTAGAGTCACGTGGAGAGACAGGCTGACGAATGAGGATATAAAGGAGCGTTGTGGTGTGGATGTGGACGTGATAGGAAGCGTTATGAGGAACACACTGAGGTGGTTTGGCCATGTGGAGAGGATGGAGGGCGAAAGACTGACGAAGAGAGTGTATGGGAGTGAGGGGGAGGGGAAGAGGGAGGGGAGGCCGAGGATGAGATGGAGGGATGGGGTGGAGAGGTATATGAGAGAGGGGGGTGTGAGTTGGGAGCAGGGCAGTGAAATGGCGGGGGACTGGGCGACTTGGAGGCGATTTGTTTGTGGCCACCCCAAACGGGATTGAGGCGTCTGGCAATATATATATATATATATATATATATATATATATATATATATATATATATATATATATATATATATATATAAAATCATCACCATCAGCAGCCATTGTAAGTCCACTGCTGAGCAAAGGACACACCCAACCTTCTCCTCGAATTCCTTGACTGAGCCAATCTCCCACGTTTTCCTTGTAAATTTCTCTACCTCATCTCTCCACCTCCTGTCTGGCCTTTTCCTGCTACATTTACAGTCTTCTGGCGTCCAGCCAGTCAGACTCGTGCTCCACCGGTTATCCCTTACTCTTGCTACATGGCCTTCCCCTCTCTATCTATCTATCTATTGCCAGACGCATTAATCCCGTAAGGGGTGGCCACAAACAAATCGCCTCCATGTCACTCTGTTCCCTGCCATTTCACTGCCCTGCTCGAAGCTCACACCGCTCTCTCTCGTATACCTCTCCACTCCATCCCTCCATCTCATCCTTGGCCTCCCCCTCCCTCTCCCCCCCTTCACCTCACTCACATACACTTTCCTCGTCAATCTCTCACTCTCCATCCTCTCCACATGGCCAAACCACCTTAACGTGTTTCTCCTAACGCTTCCTATCACATCCACATCCACACCACAACATTCCTTCACTTCCTTATTTGTCAGCCTGTCTCTTCATGTGACTCCACATGCTGCTGTCAGATAACTCATCTCCACGGCTCTCACTCTTGACTTCTGTCCCTCCAACACTGTCCAAGCTTCACTTCCATATATTTGAGTTGGTATCACAATACTGTCATGTAGTAGCTTTTCACTTCCATGCTCACTTCCCTGTTTCGTATCACTGCTTTCAAGGAACCAGCAACCTTTCTTCCCTGCTGCACGCTTTCAAGCACTTCACCCTCTAAACATTCGTATTTACTCATCATACTACCCAAATACTTAAGCGCACTCACATTCCCCCCACCATTTCTGTATTTTCATAACCTATATAATGTCTTTGACTTTGGTCTACTCACTCACAGAAGTAGATGTTTTCCTGTCTCTAAAAGATTTTCCCACCACTAACCTTTCCATTGCTCTCTAATAACGGATTAGGTTATTTTCCATCCATATTGTTAGTTTCCAGGTTTCACAACTCTGCGTCATAGCTGGAATTATACATTTGTTATATACTTTTCATTTCATACATACTGACAACCTACTTTCAATTATTTCTCTGTGTTTAAGGAAAGCTATCCATCCAGCGCTAATGCATCTTTTAATTTCGCTCTAATGGTCTTTCATTAATTTTATTATTTGCCCCAAGTAATTGTACTCCTCGACTTCAAGAATTTCTTCGCATATTCTAATGATGCTCTCTTGTGTATGTGGATTAAACATTAGTTTTACTTCAGTTCATCTTTAGCCCTACTTTGAAACTCTCTCTGTACGGGTCATTTAGCGTTTATTGCAGTGTATCTGCTGTTTCTGAGATTAGGACAATGTCATCTGCAAATGTTAAAATGGTTGATCTTTTCTCCATCAATGTTTACTACTTTGTTTTCCCAGTCTAACTTTCTGAAAATACTTTCTAGGCATGCTGTAAATAATTTTGGTGAAATTGTACAGTATCTCCCTGACGCACGCCCTTTTCAATCTTAATTTTTCTGTGTCTTTATGTGATCTAATTATAGCAGATCCTTCTTTATATATGTTTTCGAGCAGATTTACAATTTTCTCAGGTACTCCTTGTTCTCGCAATGAATTTATAATTGCTATGTGCTCCACTGAATCAAAAGCCTTTCATAATCAACAAAACCTAAGCACAGTGGTTTATTATAATCTATAGTTTTCTCAATTAGCTGATTCATTGTGTGTAGATGATCAGTAGTCGAATACCCTCTTCGGAATCTAGCCTGTTCACGAGGTTTATTTTCTTCCTGATGTGTTGTTATTCTGTTCTTAAAGACTTTAGTGAAGAGTTTGTAAATGTCTGATTATAAGTTAACTGATCGATGGTTTCTAAGATATTTTGCGTCGCCTTTTATTTGTAAAGCAAAATGATTTTGCAGTACACCATATTTTGGGAATTTTCTTCTTTTTTATTCATTGAGTAAGTGAGTACGCAAGCCTGTTTTCTACATCTATTCCTGCATCCAACCGTAAATCTGCTACTATTCCATCCTCTCCCGGAGCCTTCCCTCTTTCCAATATTTTTAAATGTTATTTCGTCTGGTGTTACCTCAGGTATTTCACATGTGGCAACTGGAAAGTAAGCTAGTAATACTACTGTCCTTGATGCATACAGTTCTTTGTAAAATTCTTCAACTCTCTTTACTATCTCATCTCTGCATTTAATGACTTCACTTTTTTTCTCTTTCTGTTGTTTTCATAGCTTCATTTTACTTCGGACCTGTTTCATGATTTCTTTTTTTTTTAATGCTTTCATTAATATGATCCATGTTCCTCTTTTTTTTCTTCTTCTTCTCTTTGTCTCTTGTAGATATGCATATATAATTCCGCTTGTTCTATTTATCTTCCTTTTGGTTTTACACTCATTTCTTTTCCTTTTTCATGAGCTTGAGTGTCATTTCCGAATACTTCTTCGCGTTTGTTGTACTAGGTTTCCGTACTACCTCCGCTGATTCTCATAGCACTTTTGTCAGTTTGTTATTCAGCTCTTCAACGTTACATTTAGAAATACTTAGAGCCGGAAATCTGTTTGTCATTTCCATCTGAAAGGCTGTTTTGTTTTCATTTCTTTTTATTGGGCACATCTTCTTTCATTTTTAATCATCTTCTTTCTTTCAAATCTGAAATTGAATCTGGCTGTGCAACCCCCCATTCTATGGTCACTATCTATATTTACTTTGTTGATGGCTGTGACATTTGTGATCGTGTTATTCTTATCTGCCATAATGAAGTCAATTTTATTCTTTGTTTCTCCATGTGGACTTCTCCAGGTCCATTTTCTTCCTGTTCTCCTGTGAAGGCGTCTGTTCGTTATTCTCATGTTATACATTTCAGCAAAGTTTACCACCATTTCTTCTCTTTCTTTCCTTTCTCGCACTCCAAATTTTCCCATACATGCTTCTCCATACCTTACACACACACACACACACACACATACACACACACATATATATATATATATATATATATATATATATATATATATATATATATATAGATATATATATATATATATATATATATATATAGAGATAGATATAGATATATATATATAGATAGATATATATAGATACTGTATCTATTTACTACGCTGGGTGGTAACAATATAACCAAATTTTGGTACCTGGTGGTTTAGTGAGTAATTATGGCGTTCTTATCAGATTGAGCCCGTGAAGGTTTATATCCAAAGGGTGGTTAGGGTTTATTGCTCACGTAATGCCATTCAGGGACGAGTGAGGTTGGTCACTCTCATCTTAAATGTCAGGACCAACTTGCCTAGCTCCGGGTCCTACGCTTCTCATGGGGCAATGTAGGATTTGATGATGGATATATATATATATATATATATATATATATATATATATATATAGATAGATAGATAGATAGATAGATAGATAAATAGATACATACTGTATATATGTGTGTGTGTGTGTGTAGGAGAGAGAGAGAGAGAGAGAGAGAGAGAGAGAGAGAGAGAGAGAGAGAGAGAGAGAGAGAGAGAGAGAGAGAGAGAGAGAGAGAGAGAAATTTATGTTTAGATAAACAAAGGGAATTCCCAGTCGACCTGATGTTACTGCAGTAGGCGTTCAATCGCACAAAAGTTAAAAGTAACCCATATTTACGTATATTTGTGGATTCTCCACTGCACATTGTGCATACATCGTAGCTTGAAAGGAACGGAGAAAGGACACACAGTAGTCACCAACGAATGCTTTCACAGACGAGCAGTGAGCACTTGAGTAAAAGTAATATTGAGATATGAATGATACACCGCTTGACCTTGGAGAGTACTTTCTTCTAGGCGAACACCCTTGCTGAGACCTGTTTGGTTTAAAGTACTGTAGGACTAATTATGTTAGCCAGTAATAGAGCCAGAGAAAGAAGCAGAGAACAGGACGGCAAGCTGATATTCAAGAGTCGCATGGATTGGACTGAACAGGCTAACAGACAAATAGGCCAGAGAGAAAAATGTCAGACAATCTCCAGCTACTGGTAACATGTAATCCAGGTACTACCTTTCACATGGTCGGATCTTCAGGACTAATCCAGCAAACTTATTAGATTGTTCCAGTGAGAAAGGTGCTTAACCACCCTACAGGACTAAATAAACAAAACCTGTCAAAGGGCGGATGAGCTACTTATGCCAACGGCCTTTTTGCTTGGTGAGTGGAGTTCGATAGCCTTGGTTGGCAGTACACCTAGGAGAAGGAAAACTCTGAATCAGACATGGATTGCTTTGTCAGAAATCCCATGCCCCTGTCCATAGGCTAGTGGTGAGCCCTCTACGGACTTGCGAGGTTTGGGTGGAGTCTGCATCCCCTCCCTGGAAAAACTTTGCGACACAAGAAGAGGAATTGGGATCAGAGTCAGTGTGGGTCGCCTGACCCTGACCCAGTGTTGCCTGACGGTCCCTTCCCAGGTGCCAGCCTGACGGGATTTGGGGGAACCCGGTTATGATGGCACTAATTATGATGGCTGTTTGGCAAAGTTAATGGGACTCCAGCAGCTGGATGATCGGAGGGAACCTCATATCCCCAATCCTGTTTTTTACTCGTGTTATGGTGGCAGCACAGACGTCATATGAACCCACTGAACAATGAGCGGGTTTAATCTTCGACAGGCGTTCTGAGTGTAGCCTTGAAGCATTCTATGCCTTTCAAATGATTATCGAGTGACTTTGTTGTCACGAGAGTTAGGGCGATCGGGAATTGGCACAGTTGCACTGTCTGAAGTGAGGTACCCAGGCATGACGAAATCAGAAGTGATGATTTCATAGGTCTGCAAAATTAAGGTCATTAAGAATTATTTTATTTCTGAGTAGTTATTTTTTCATGCATTTAAGAACAAAATAAAAGAATACAATTAGAATGTTTCCATCACATCACACTTTTGATACAAGATTAAAAAGAAATTTAAATAAAATATAGCAAACTATAAATTTCAATCGACCTACACAATATTGTTCTAAATTAATTGAAAATGAATATGTTTAGTCAATGTAATTTTTTATACATAAACATAAAGTAAACAACACTACATATTCCATGACTCACATGTAACTTGTCTTCTTATCTTCTTATTTTTATTTTTTGCTCCAAAACTTTGTTTGGTGGCCAGTCATTTGTACATTTTTCTGGTGTGTCCCTATGAATCATCCAGCAGTAACCCGCCATTATGCTGACATCCCAACGTCCCTGGTACCTCCTTTCCATGTCCTTGAGATCCTGATGAATCTTTCACCCTGTTCTTCACTCCCCGTTCCAAGATTTTCAGGGAAAAATTCCACTTGCGAATCCAAAAAATGAACTTTGAAACTCATTTTGCAGCCCAACTTCTTCAACCTGACCAACAAGTTTCTCACAATTTCTTTGTAATTTGGATCCTTATTGTTACATTAAAACTTAGAAATTACTTCTTTGAATCATACCCAAGCCTCTTGTTCCAGGTCGTTTATCACACCATCAAATTCTGCATCAGAAATCGGTTTTCTAATATCAGCCTCCGGTAAGTATGCCCTCTTTCAATTTAGTTTCAGACCATCCAGGATACTTCTGACACAAATACATAAAACAGGCTTCATATTTTGATAAGGCCTTGAGAAACTGCTTCATTAATCCAAACTTAATGTGAAGCGGTGGTACTAGCATTTTATCTGGATTCATCAAGCTAGGTCTGATGATGTTTTTGGCACCAAGCTGTAGATTTTTTTATTTGGCTATTTCTTCTGAACCCAATGGACTTCCTTCGCTTTGCTGTCCAACTCACAGAGAAAACATGGGAATGTTGTAAACCCTGACTGCCGACCCAGTAAGATACACAGAACATTCAGGTCCCCACGTATGAACCGAACGTGTTCATTGTAGTTATCTCGAGAAGATTTGTCAAATTCTGGTACGTTTGTTTTTAATGCACAGAATGAGCAACAGTTATTGATGTATACTCGTTACCATTATGAAGAAGTACCCTATTCAAGCATTTTCTAGATGAACCTATCGTCTCGATTCTTCTTCATTATAATCTCAGCCAAGTTTCTGCACTAGGCCACTTTTGTCAGCACAATAAACTAAGGATCCATCTTTCTTGAAATATGGTGCAAACTCTTTTTCTCTATTTCGGTAACAAGAGAAAACTGTGTCTGGATATGGATGTAATAAGTTTTTATCTTTTAATCGGGACCTCAAGTGCTCTGCAGCGTCTCTAGGGACACCAAAGTCTCTTACTAAATCATTTAGTTCATCCTGAGGGAATGGCTGTGGCTCATTGCTTTAACACATTAGAACAGAATCTTTATCGCCTATTGCAGCTGTTTCTTCCTCTGAGTGAGTTTCTACATAATCAAGACCATGAAGTGGAGTAGGGATTGGTAGTTCAAGTCCATGTGGTACAGATCTTTTAGCCGCTATGGATGTGTGGTCTTCGCTTCTTCTTATCTCCAGATGTTGGGTTCAGTGCATCATGCTGGTGTTCATCTGGCAACTCCGGCATTCAGGTCGTCCCTGATTTCAAAATTGATAGTGAATGCTGATACCCGGTTTGCACCGTCACTATAGGTGAGATGTTTGTATCGCCTGCACCGTCTTCCAGACTCTGTATGCTTTGGAATGATCTTTCGCAATTCCATTTTTTTTTCCTTTATACCTCCCATACAGGCTTACCAATGCTCTGTGGTCACAGGGTCCAGTCAGTGTCTGCTTTGTCAGTCCTTTCCCTGGTGGTTTTCCCCATCCCTTTCCGAGGATGGGTTATTGGCTTCTCTTTCAGGTGAGATTTTGCCAACTAATATCTGAAAAAAAAAAATCACTTCTCCCTCAGGTCTCTGTCTGTTTTTCTGTCTGTCTGTCTGTCTGTCTGTCTCTCTCTATGTCTCTCTCTTTCTCTCTGTCTGCCTGTCTGTCTGTCTGTCTGTCTCTCTCTCTCTCTCTCTCTCTTTCTCTTCAGAACAAGCTTCCACCCACAAATGCTCCATTCCATTCTTGCTGGAGCGGTCGTTGCCGTCGTCTTCCCTTCCTTCTGTCGGGGCGATAGTCTTCTTCATATTTCTTTTCTCCAGTGTTAATGGTGGAACTGACTATATTTTCTTTGTTATTCATATAATTTTTACCCTTCCCCAGACAGATTTTATTATTTTAAAGACTCCTGCAGTGCTCTCATTGCACTCGAGTCTTTTAATTCGTCCCTTTCATTTATTTTATCTAATTTAGAGTGTTTTTTTTTTTTCTAGGACATCGTGACTATCAAGTGGGAGTGTTAGGGAGTTTCAGAGAATGAGAGGCCGAT
The DNA here is from genome assembly GCF_032717465.1 of Coenobita brevimanus. Lineage (NCBI taxonomy): Eukaryota > Metazoa > Arthropoda > Malacostraca > Decapoda > Coenobitidae > Coenobita > Coenobita brevimanus. Next base: position 20,912,841 of record NC_137021.1, read on the forward strand.
TTGCTGATTGGGCAGCATCGGCTTGCCCTTCTCCTGTCACAGGATCTCAGCATCCTCATCTCCTCAGCGTCGGCTGCCTGAGTCAGATTTTTACCCTTTTATAGACAGTAAGGGTCAGCATTGTTGGTAAGAACGTCTGGATGCAGTGGAGGCCAACAAGTTGCGTACTATTTGTGAAAAGGTGGGCTCCTTCAGTTACTGAGGCTTTTCATCCCGGTGGGAGAAGGCTTTACCCTGTCTCCGAAATGACCACACCCGATTCTTTCATGGTCATTTGATGGAATGAATTCGATGCGAGGATTGCATGGTCCTCTTATGTGTTCGGCACTTGTTACTGGAACATCCTGTTTTGGGGGATTTACGTCATCAGTACCTGTCCGAACACAGCGCGGGCGACTGAGTTTTCCGTGTTTCTTTGGTGCTTGAGAATGCTTCTTTAACCCCTACACCGCGGGCTTGTTTACCAATGACTTGCGTGTCCCGCGGGGTTATTTGGGCTCCGACAGACTCTCAAAAAATATTTGCCAAAAATCAGTTATTAGTCCTAGAATAATAAAATTACATATGCTTATTGCACATACCTTCAGCTTTCTCCTGGAATGATTGTTGAGCCTTCGTCGGTTACCGTAGGACTTGTGGAAACCTCTGAAGTAGGGTAACTAAGTCTCCACTTTACACTTCCCGACAACCCGTAATATGATTACCACAGCCAGATACAAACACTATAAACACTATTCTACCATTTTCAAGTAGTTTGGGATCCATACTAAAAAAAAAAACACTGTGAAAGCAATGGAAATTACGAGCGCGTCTGATCGCCGCACTTGCGCTAGTTCGCTCTAGGCACTCTGTCATTTATTATTCATAAAACCCCTCACACTTTATATTTCTATTACTATATCACACTTATATATATCTGGAGTCTTTCTCCATAAGTTTCCTTCAGTCGTATTAGTTTATTGTCACTGAAGTCATTCAATTTTTCAGTCAGTAAAATACGTAGAGAGCCACGGATTCACTCTCACTGTTATAACATAAATTATTTGTACTCATATTCTTATATTACTAATTACTTACATTACTATTTACATTTTCTATTCTATTTTCAATATTTACCCTTCTGTTTTACTTACACTATGTTATTCACTGTCACTTTCAGTAAGATAAAACTATAATACACTGTTCAGTCATATGAACTGAACATCCATTGCTTTCACCTGCTATTTACACATTATTTACACATTATTTCCAAATAATTCTGCTTCCACACTTGCACTGTTAGAACTGCTTCTGGCTGTGATAATTGAAGAAGCAGGTTACACAGAGGGGAACCTGGCATTCAGCGCACTGCCAAGAGGTGCGTTTATGCTCAGGTGTGCGGCATGTGGTATGCGCACATACCTGACACCTGCGAATTGCAGCCTTCCTTTTCCCTGTGGCAGGCATTAGCTCAAGTCTGTGCCGATCCATATACGCCCTCTGCTCAAGTCGGTCGGGAAGTGTAACTGGATGGCGCCTTGGAGTTGCTGCTTGCACCCTACCATATTTTTCCAGCAGCTGCTGGACACAAGTCCTGGCGAACAACCTCAGGGAGAAGGACTTAGGTGGCTTTACCTTCACCTTGTACAGGATGAAGGCGTTCAGCATCGTCATATCTATGAGATGCAGAAAAACTTTCCTGTACCACCTAGCATTCTTCCCGAGGCAGTCGATCTCACCAATCATCATGTCGGACTTGTCCACCAGCCACATGTTGATATTATAGTCCAACACAGCATCAGGTTTCATCACAGGTTCGCCTGTCCTACGGTCGACCTTCCCACTGTCTCTCATCTCCCCCTTATGTACGGTGGTGAGCATGTGCACGACCCTCTTGTCATGCCACCGTATTGCCAGCATCTTCTCACACTTGCGTAGGTGCACATCTCCTCGCTGCGAGTTTCCCGCCTCTGGGAATTTGGGGAAGTTGGCACGATTACTTTTCACAGTGCCGCAGGAGCCAATGCCGTGCTCAGAAAGGTATTTGGCAAGTTTCGGTGCTGTATTGTAGTTGTCTGTATACAGCACATGATTCCCACCAAAATACTTTTCTAGGAGCACTTTCACTACACAGCCTGAGAAGCCAAGGGGGTGAGTTTTATCGAGATCGACAGCGCTGGCTGAATATATGACGAAGTCAAGGATGTACCCCGTCTTACAGTCGCACAGTACAAAGAACTTAATTCCAAAGTGATGGCGTTTGCTTGGAATGTACTGAACAAACCGAAGACGTCCTCTGAACAAAACCAAGGATTCATCAATGACAACCTTCTGAAATGGGTGGAAGAATGACATGAACTTATCCTTCATTCTGTTCAGAATCTCCCGGATCTTCCAGAGTGGGTCGGTTTGGGAAGGTACATCATTATCGGCAAAGTGCAGGTTTCCCATGATGTTCCGGAAGCGATCTCTGGCCATGTACTTATTGAAGGTCGGTGAGGGTAGTAAGGGGTCCATGGACCAGTATTCTTCCAACTCATGCTTCTTGGAGTGTGGCATAAGAAGCATGAGGGCAAAGAACACATACAGCTCCTGCACTTCCAGCATGGTCCACTGTTGCATCTTGGCTGCACCTGTACCACTAGCAGCACGTTGTAATTCGTACCTGTTGGTCTCATCACATATGTGCTGCATGACTTCGTCATCTAGGAAGGCCAAAAGGTAGTCGACACGCTCGGCATTTTCGTCCATAGTGAAGGCAGACTGAACTCCTGACGAGCTCTCATCGAAAACCAGGTTTTCGGGGACAAAATCTGACCCTTCCGTCCACGCGAAGGCTTCCAGGATTTCCTGGAGTGGCGGTGGAGGGCTGGTGGTGGTGGTGGTGGTGGAGGTTGGCTGAGAGGGAGGCTTATCTCTGTCAAGGTCACTCTCACTGACCCTAGGTTGCCGTACAGCACTAGCAGCCCTTACCCTACTAGCTACATTACTTTTCACACTCTTTGATCTACCTCTACCTCTACGGCCGGCCTTCACTGTTGATGCTGGTGGTGACTCCGATGACGAAGACTCCGGAGATAACTCAGCCGACGATGATGACGAGATGAGTAAAGCGGGGCTTGGGGAACGGGGAGGTGAATGCACTCGTGACTCATGGCGGGCTGGGTCACGTGGGGGCATTGTTCTGGGGCTAACACGCCGCCTTTTCACTTCCTTCCCAAATTCTTGTCCTTCCTGCACTAAAGGCTCCTTTCCCTTGGAGCTAGACACTAATTCACTGGTAGAAGCACTTGTTGTCGCTGTTTCTGGTGCGATAACCTCACCCGGCTCATCACATGATTCACCCGAATCGTCAAAGTCACTGTCCATCATTATCATGGACAATTCTGCAAGTTCTCGTGCCACTGCAGAGTCACTGAGGCCTTTCCTGCTTGCCTCAACACTTTTCTTTGGCGTAGAGGTCACGGGGCCCTTTGCAATGGGCGCAGAAGCGGCAGGAATGGCAGGGCGCGAGTGTGACATGTTGTCTCTACAGTGGAGGACAAGGAACTAAATGCCGCGGCTTATCTGAGAAGGGAAGGGTTGACATTGACACTTTAGGCTGACTGCTGCTAACTTACAGGCTAATTTTTTATAGGTAGAAAATCTCGGCAATAAATAAAGAAATAGGTAGTTCCAGGTGAATGTAAATGTCAATTAGGAATCTCCCTTCCTTTCTGATATATATTTTTATTACAGACATCGATTACAAGGCATAAATCAAGGGGAAATTACCGTGGTAATGTAGCGAATGAATGCACGTGAGGTGTTGTCAGGTGATAATTAGCCAATTTCTGGAGTATAACACTATCACTTACCTGTTTTTTTTTTTTTTGTATATATTATTTGGTAAAAATATAGGGCATAGGGCTTATTTCAATGGATGAAATCTGTGGAAAAAGAAGGGGGAAATTTCCGTAGCTCAGCACGGCGTGGGAGGTGAGAGGAGAGGGTAATGGAGGGCAGGTAGGGAGGGGAGTCACGAAGGGGGTAAAATAGCTAAAATGTCAACAATGGATGGGAGTACAGATGAGATTTGGAGTGCTGACTAGTGTTGGACATTGGCAGTACTGATAGATGATACAAGCCACCACTTGAGAGCCCGGGATAATTCAAAATAACACAAAATCACAAAAGTGACGCCCCGCGGTATGATCCATTGTAGCCGAGCATCACGAAAGTGATGCCCCGCGGTTAAGGGGTTAATGGGAAGGGGAACCCTATCGACTGTGGAAGCTCCCGGGCTTCTTTGTAAAATTTGGTATTTTTATTTATATTTATTATATTTAATCTAGTACTTGATGTGTGGTTTTTTTGCTTTTTTGAAGGTCAGTTCTACTTAAAGATTTATCTAATAACCATTGGTGTCTGACCAGTAATATTTTGAACAGTCGGCACCGTTTTTCGTCCGTGCTTGGAGAGGATGCATGTTGTATGGGAGGGGGAACCCTCTCCTTTGTGGAGGCAGCTAGGCTGCTTTATAAGATTTAATTATTTAATTTCTGTTGTAATTTACCTAATGTTTCTTGTATGCTTTTCTACTTTTTCCAGTGGCGTGTTTTAACTTGGTGTCCAGCGGCAGTTACGATCAGCTAATTAATTAATCCTTCAGTCAAGACATAATGACCCTCGAGAGCAACACCCTGCAACTTGTGATCATCAGTTCACGGGTTGTAGGAAGCTGCGGTCTGGTTGAAGTGATTGGATAAAGCAGGACAGGATTTTCAAAGATACCAAAAGTACTCGTATTTCGAGAACCAACTCTCTAGCAGTAGCCTGTTATGGGACTGATGAACACACACGAAGTAGTCTGGTATCAATTAACAGGTAGATGATAACTTGTTAAGGGCGGTGGCCTGTTGAGAAAAATGTTATTAGCTGGTACTGTGGAATTTTGGCTGACAATTCGCTTACATTTGTTGTGGTTTACTCTTCGTTTTTCCTTCTCTCATGTGCTCATACAGTATGTTGTAAATAAAAGGAAGATTTGGGGATTCAGTGTTTGGGTAGTGTTTATATACTCCCAGAAGCTATAGACAAAATTGATCTTCCTGTCGGCATATTTATCAATATAATTCACTTTTTCCATAAAGTTTTCATCAAGGAGCCAGTTTAATGTGAAAAATATATAAATGTGCGAAAATCATAGAGAAAAATAATGTAAATTTGTACCAATGTGTATACCTCAGACATTCTATGTACGATGCCTTATACTTGTAGGAAAGTATTAGAGAGGGGGAAGAAGCTATGTATTGCTTTCAAGGACCTGAAGAAACCATATTACTAAGAATGAAAGAATGTGGAAAGGACTGAGAATTTTGGAAACACATGGGAAACCACTGAATAATGTCAAGAATATATAAAGAGGTGCAAATGCTTCAATACTTGAGGAAAATAACTAAATTCTCTTACTTCAATGTTGGACTACACAGGAATGTATCATGTCTCCGTGCCTGACTATAGACACATTAATATCTAAATCATTGTTTAGAGGGAAAGCTATAGCCTTCTCGAAATCTCAGAATCTGAAAATTAAATACAAGAATTAAACTGTATATGCTACTCCAATTTCAAGGATAGACCCGAAGAATGCCAGTGCTAGATCTTATAGTTGTGGAGCTTTTTTGACCAGGTTAGATTTCCTTAAGTCTGGTTTGTGTAGTACCGTAAATAACCCTTTGCACAATACTATAGTTAGGACGGAAAGATATGGAGGCTGGGACTAATGAATGCCTAGGTAAGAATCGAAGAAAGTCACAGTTAAGATCAAGCATTATACGGATTAACAACAAGGAACGATCAGGATAAGACCGAAGAAAATTATATTAACGATCGAAGGGTGTGTCTAATTTGGTCTGGATGTTTCTGAAAACACTGAAAACTAGAACCAGACTTAGCTAAGACTTGGAATAGATTTTCATTTATTGGTTCTCCTAACATTTCTGAAACAGGTTCTATTAGCTGAAGGTGTAGTGAACCGATTTGTTTGTAGCCGTGACCTCCGGGACTGAGGCGTCTAAGTCTACTTATAGAATACTCGTATAGTTATACACGTTGTCTGTCAAGATGCCAAGTTTTAAATACACATTTTTCCTGATTTCCAAAACCCTCCCCACTTCTTCGGCTTGTCAGTATCGTTGGGAAAGAACAGATCATACCATACTACGTTGTTTTTTCCGCTAAAAGGTCGGGAACATTTTCAAAGTCTAACACACTGGAAAAACTTTGATTGGAATAAAATATAACTAAGATCGTTTCATATTTAAGCTTTTGTTGATACTGACTATGACAGCCATATCATCCATCAAGGGATAATACTGGGGTATCTGGTCACAATAATTACTCATAAATATTTTCATATCGTATTTCATCACCAAACGAAATTGCTTTTCGGTCAGACCTTGCCTCTGCGTGCCTGACAAACCATTTAAACTTTTGCGTTCATCATTTCTTTTCATATTACGCCTTTGTTCCATTAATTCATTCACTACCTCCACATTCTTATATCATTCATTCCCAACGCTGACATTTCACATCTTCATACGAACCTCCTTAGTTTTCCTAGATCTGGCAAAGCACGGTACCAAAGACATGGAATCATTACAACTAATTAACTGGATAATAATTATTCATACAGCACAACGATGCCGAGCTCAAAATGTGACATTTATTCTTGACCTAGACCTGCAATCGATCTGCATTCGAAGTTTCGAACCACTTCATCCCATTCCCACTCCGATTGCATATGCCAAGTTTGACTGAAATCGGACGCGGGTTTGAAGCGATGGTTCGAGGGTTCAGTCATAATGTATGTGCTCTGTTTAAATCAAGTCTAATCACACATTAGTGAAAAATTTACCATTATAATACAGATATACATATGAAACACATTAAATCACAAAAGTTACGCCTTCGGTATAGCTGATATCTTTTACACCTATAGGTCTTTTCTTGCTGAAACTATTATGCAGATATACATATGAAACGCATTAAATCACAAAAGTTACGCCTTCGGTATAGCTGATATATACCTATAGGTCTTTTCTTGCTGAAACTATTATGCTTTTCAAGATACTGCAGTAAATACATTTCCTTCATAAACACCGTAATATTCTAAGCGAATTTTCAGGAGAAAGAAGAAGCCGTGCAACCCAGCAACACACAACACTGCCACACAGCATATTGTCACACCTCACACAGCCATGACTAGCTTTACTACACCACATATTACCCTAACTCACACTGTCACACCGCACACTGTCATTGCTCACATTCCTTCACCACACACTGCCATAATTCACATTGGCACACCTCTCTCCACCTACACACGAACTTGTCTTCCGGCTTTCATATTAAATAAAATGAGTAGTTTAAACTCACCACTGGACAAATAATGTTCTATAGGGCAGAGTAGTTAGAGGTCGTATATCGAATAATATCTCAAGCGAGTGTAGGTAGAATTGTACGTAAACAGGTAGCAAGGGAACCTTTTTTCCTTGCTATCTGTGTAACGGCCTTGTTTTCTTCTGATACTCTTGGATAGGAGCTGATTGGTATGGATCAACTATAGTCGTTCTCTTGTGTTATGTTCATAAGTAAACTCACCTAGTATGAGAGCAAGAAGCCAAAGGGAATTCATCCTCCTCAACTGACCACCCACTTCTCAGTTGCCGCCCTCCCATCCTTACAATATATACATTCCTGCAACTCGCTCACGCATGGTATCGTATTCTCACTGGCTCACGAGATTTCGAAACACCTTTCGCACGCACAGCACATGTTTGGCTAAATGCCACTCAAAGCCCTCTTGTACTGAATGTTACAGATGCAATCTTGTGTCAGTTTTAAGGAGAAAAAAAAGGCAGAAACCATACTACCTAATAAGTGTCCCGAAAATTGTGAGGTTTCTTAAGAAAACGGAAATGTGGAACGGTTAGCACAGAGAATAAAACACTCTCCCATGCATGCATTCGCTGATGGAATAATTGAGCTTAAGTTTGAGATCTATGGAAGAACCTCCTGTCAACCCGGAGATGTCTCCGATATGTTCTTCTATCTGCTAGGGATATTACTCGGATTAGATAAGTTTTCCTTTGTAAAAGGTTAGATGTAGGCTGTATTAAACATTTCACTACAAAATATCCTATATTATACATACAGTACGCGTCTGGAAGTAACACGACCAAACGTGACATCACCACATTCGATCAGCCAAAAAATCGAGATTAAAGTGTTAATATTCATTGCTGACTACCTCAGAAGATTGAGCTATAATTTTTCATCATAATATCTGAGCTGAATTTTCATTCCTTAAGGTTGAATGAAATGTCAGAGAAATTTTTATGGCAAAACTCAGAAGGGTTACAGACAAATCATTAATCATGTGATTACCTATTTTTAGAATATATTAAGAGCAAATACAGTAATGTCTACTTCTTACAGTAGGATTAACTTTGTATTTTCTTCGTTCAGACTGGTTTTGGATCTCTCTCTCTCTCTCTCTCTCTCTCTCTCTCTCTCTCTCTCCTTTGCCAACCTCAGATACATCGCAGTGTTTCGTTTTATCTTCCTTTCGTTACTGTCCAATGACTTGTATTCATGTCATTATGTTCTTGCTATCTCTGTATGCTTTTATTAATCTTGGTGGCGACTATTGTAACAAGAGATTTAACCCACTCACTGCGTCAGTGTTTGTTTACATGTACATCCCATGTGCAGCAATTTTCAAATAGAGAAAAATATTACAAAAAAAATGTCAAAAGATAGAGAAAAAAAATCCCGAGTTCAGTGGTATAAAGCACAATACAGGAAAAAAAAAAAAAAAAAATCTGAAACAGGTCCATGAAGTAATACATAAATATTCCCTGTGCGGTGGTGCCAGGCGAACGATGTATTATGGTTGCACGGTGTCGTCAGTGTCAATCTTGAGATCAGTTAAGGTGTAAATCAGCATCTAAACCATCACTGTCATCATCTAACAACGTATCACTATCATCACTACACTCATCCAGAGATTTCATCCAATATTTGCTTGGGCTACGACTAGCGGCGGCATGGAGAAGATTTCGTACCATTACCTTCGGGATTTTGTAACTGAGCAGAGCTCTGCTCCTCGTAAAAATGCATAATCTATGTATGGCAATATTCCAAAGGATGCCATGAGTCGAGAGCCGATTTATTTCGTTCTATTTCTGACGGTGGAATTTTTGAAAGCAGGAAATCATATATGACACAGCCGCAGTCAGAGCCATTTGGACTCAGACATCATACAGCAACAGTCAGTGGGTTACGACTTAGTCATCAGTAGCTGTGTCGCTACTACAGGTACTTCTTATATATGAATAATCATCAGAAGTCATAATTATTAACACAGATATTTCATCCTCATTTGACGGTCTAGTCTCCTACAGTCGTTCTATTTTATGAAGGCAGTTTGGGTGGGGTGATCTGGGACCTCACACTGTTAGCTCTGTTGTCACCGCCGCCGACACACGTGTAATTATTTGTGCTCACCTCTCTCTCTCTCTCCCTCTCGCTCTCCTATTTTAAGCTAGTAACTACTTATAAATGAATTTTAAACACTCTATAGATGTAATTCAATAAAAAAAGCTATAGTATGGTATGAATCTCATAAGACTTGTCAGAGTTGCTTTTGCGACGTTGTCAGGTGGTGACACGAGGGACAGCCCTGCGTGAGCGGGTCATACTCGGTCAGTCTCCCACCATGGAAGCTATTAAAAAAAAAAAAAAAAAAAATGCACCTATAGACATTTACCTCAGGGGTGGTGTGGAAAAAAGTCGAGAACAAGAGAAAAAATAAAGAAAATACAATTGGTAGTAGTTAATATAAATATGAGAGAGAGAGAGAGAGAGAGAGAGAGAGACTACGTGTTTGGCGACGATGTGGCAACAGAGCTAACAAAGTGAGGTCCCAGAGCGCCCCACCCAAACTGCCTTCATAAAATAGAACGACTTTAGTCCCTAATTTCGTTTCTCCCTATGGCATTTCACTGCTGATCTGCCTCTTCTCCTAACATCCTCACTCGATCACAGATTTCCTCTCACTGTGTAGGTAGCCCAGCTCGCAGCTGACTGAACCCGAATTCGATTAACCGCTCAAAATGTTGTCCATCCTTGTCCCTATTCATCTAGCATTAAAAGTGGGGATCTATACGTAACATTTTCTGTTGCAGGTTGTGTTCAAGGGGAAGGCTTGGACTGAGCAAAACATAACTGCCTACCTTTATTACCTCCCTTCAGTAGACAGATATACATCTAACCCTTAATCTTCTGATTTTCTGTCCACCTCCAGCTCCACCTCTCTGAGCCACTTAACCCAGCTTCCACAGCTACAACCATTCCACCTCCACCTACCAGATTCACAACCATACACAGTCTTGTTCCCGTTGCCCTCGGACACATCGCATAACTTTTTTCTTAGATGATTATCTCGTATATTGCTGCATAGAATTCTCTCTTATGTTACACATACTTGTATAAATTGGACATAGTTTCCATTAGTACAGTAACTTAGTGGTGTAATAAGGAAAATAAATCGCCACGGAAGTAGTGTCAAGAACGATCGTAAGCCACCTGTTCCACTTTATATCAGTCTTGTAATTGATTATATTATAGTCGTAGCCGAGCTGTAGGTAAAAGTGAGTCGATGTGAGGAGATACCTTCAGTTCACTAGTAGTCCGTGACAGGAGAAGATATAGATGAATACTGGGGTTTGATTGTTTATTTCTTCAGAGGGAAAATCTCAAAACTTTATACTAAGTTTGTCTCACAAGAGCGTATTGAGGTGAGAGCGGTTTTATGCTTGCTCTATCGCAGCCTCTCTCGCTAGACCCCCCTTCTCGTTCTCTCTTCTCCAGTCTCCTAATTCCTTCTGACTTCTCGCCTCTCTCTTGCGTATGAGACCTTCTGTCACGTGGATTGTATGGTTGTCAAATGTTCTAGAAGCCTGTGTGTGTGTATGTGTGTATTCCTATCACGCATCACGAGGTGCAGACTGCACATGCGCATTCTTCAGAGGGAATGTGCAGACGATATTTCCTGCCGGCCCTAACCATGACTGACTTAACCTTCTAGATTACATCTATGCTACTAGCTATTATTTATGATATTTTAGAGTCCTGACATTTAGACGGTCGTATTTCCGAAATCTTGTAGCTTTTTAATATCTCCTCCTTGATGAACAATTCTGCACCATTTTAAAAGAGATGACAAAGCCACCAAAACTATGACCTGTGCTGCTGTACATTATCTAGTTCTATTAATCTGTGCCAATAAATCTGCTGTTCCTGTGTGTGTGTGTGTGTGTGTGTGTGTTGCGGAGGAACTTGCTGAGTCACTGTTCTACATTTGGGATAAAGTAGGACTACACTGGACGAGGCTGTGTGTATGATGTGCGTGGATGGATAATAGGAAAATAGGTTAATGGTTTGAATAGGTCCATCATTGGGATTAGTAATAATTCGCATAGGTCTGTTTTTCAAACAGACCTATGCGAATTATTTGTGTCCCAGAGGAAATTGGTTCAAGTAGGAACTTGGGTCCGTTGGGTCAACGCAGGTCCATGGTGGAAAGAGGTTCATGGGAGGAAATAGGCTTATATGGGGATTCAATGTTTCCTTATAAGGGGAAAATAGGTCCAGAAATGTAACTTTGTCTGTGGAGAAACTTAGTCCATGGAGAAACAGGTCCATGGGGAAAACAGATCGTAGGGGGAAACAGGTCCTTGGGGAAGGCAGGTTCATGAGGGAAAACAGGCCTGTGTGCGAGATTTGTCGAAGTGGGGAAACAAGGTCATGGAGAAAATTGGTCCATATGGATAGCGTGTCCGTGAACTAAAACAGGTTTATAAAATAGGTCCATAGGGATACATATGTCCATGGGCCAAATAAGTCTGGACAGGGGCAGGTCCCTGCGGAGGAAGTATTGACACAGCCGGAAACAGGTTTATATGCTAATTTCCTCTACATGTGGGGAGCTGCTTGTGCATAGGTTACCACAACACCCTAGTTGAATTTCCGAACCAGACAGGCTCCTGAAATAAGTTGGGTTTGTCTATCTCCCTACTGACTCAACAGCTGGCTATAAATAGGAACTAGGATGTAATATGTCTATCTATTGATCCGTCCTTCTATCTATGTATCTATTTTTACATCTCTCTCTCTCTCTATACAGTACATCCCCTTACTACACGCCTATGTGGGCGGCAGAGGAAGTCGCATACTAGAAATTTGCATACCGTGAATACATAAACTTGTGGGAAAAATTACATATGGGTGGCAACCCCCTTCATGGGCAACCCTTGAGACGCCGTTCAGACCTAAGTAGTTTACTATACAGGGAAACTATCTAAGACATATTACCTAAGATAAAGTAACCCAACAAGATTATGCCTTTACTAGGTAAATCAGCAAGGATATGGCTTAACTAAACTAACTAACCTTTACCCATTATCACTTCTTGGGAGGAGCAATGTCGCGAACTCGGGGTAACCACGGATTTGGGCCACTCTCCGCTGCCGGTCCCGTTTACAAGGAGTTTAGTTCGCGTACTAATAAAAAATACCCTAAAAAAAAAAAAAGTCTCGCGTACAAGGGGGATCGTGTACTCAGAACTCGTGTACTGTGGGGATATACTGTATATATATATATATATATATATATATATATATATATATATTAGTATGCATATAGATAAATAGATAGATAGACAGAGATAGAAGATAAAGATAGATACAGATAGGAAGACAGGCAGATAAAAAGGTACAGAGCAACAGATAGATATACAGACAGATGCATATAGCTAGACAGGAAGACAGACATAGATAGACAAACGAACAGATATAGCTATAGATAGAGAGACATAGTTATACATACACAGATAAATACACAGTCATCTTACTGATGGATGTAATAATGCCACTGCCATTTTTTCGCTTTTCATTTCTAATTAATTTGCGGGTCTGCTTCGGACATGGAACTGCACACCAGCAGTTGCTATTTCATCCACCCATCCATCCATTGCCCAACATTTTTTTTTTTTTTTTTTTTTTTTAGCTTTATCATGAGCGTAAAAACCCAAAATTTAAGGCGAGGGTGATCATATTTCACTTTATCCTAAGCAAAATTCTCCAGTCAACCCATGTATTTAATCCCTATTAGGCTCAGTCTGGTTGCAGTGCCTAAATCCACCAACCAACAAGCGTCCGTTGGTTATGTGGTTACCACCCACGGCAGTAAATGGATTCTAGATTTACAGGAAACCATTTAGCTTCTCACGTAGTATAAAATTACCAGAAGGTAGCATTACATCGAGTGAGTGGATGGTGGGCGCCCATTTTAAATCTGAGACCGATTTTGCGCTATCAGCAGATAGTTCTATTGTGAATAGTTGAGGCTCCACATATACAAAAGATTACCAAGGCTATTTTTAATACCATTAATTTGAGAAAATCAGTCAAAATAAGTAACACCAATCAGGGGCGTTTTTTTTTTTTTTAATAACAAAAAAGACGGAAAATCAAACGAGTAAAAAAATAATCCATACACCAAATTACTGGGGTCCTCCATTCATAAAATGTGCCTGTTTTTTTTTTTTTTTTTAATGTGTCCGACTCGGGGCAAAGGCTTCACAGCCTTCTCCCAAGGCCAAATAGTCCTTCTACATACCTCTACATGTCACCACTTCGGCGCTAACACCCACCATCCATACTGAATACATGCTAGGGCTGTCTCATACAGGACTGGTTTACTGGTATTAGCGGGGGTATTTTTACATGTCGGCGGGTCTTCTAGTAGATAAGTAAAGCCTGCTTTCACTAAATTCAAATCCTTTAACTGTTCCCTTACCCAGCGGGGTGTCATAAAGACTTTGTAGTTACTTGTAGAGAAGTATATTTTAGACTTGTGGTCGAGCGACTTTTATATCTTGTAGTAGTTTCCCCACCAGATGTCATGTAGTGACGGGAGAGGTAAAGAATAATATGGGACTATTTTTATTTGTCTTGGAGATATTAAACAGGTCTCTCCCATGGGAAGAGTATAAGTCCCGGGTAGCTACCTCCCTGTCTCGCTATCTCTCTCTCTTTCTATTCTAAGGCTAATCTCCGTCTCGACCTCTCTCTAGGGTCGCTTGTCTCCTTCTACCCTCTCTTTCCTAAAATCTGGTGTAGCAGGGGTCTGTCACGTGTGTTCCTTGTGGATCTTTGTTCACGAGAGGACTGCTGACAGCTAACTGCATCATCTCCTTACTGGCCGCCGTCGTCAGCTTTCCTCAGTGTTAAGAGGGTGTAAGCATGTTTAGCACTGCTCGATTCTCGCAGACACAACACCTTCTCATCATTTGACTTCCTGCTTCTATCTGTCTCTCTATCTATCTATTTATCTATCTATCTATTATGTAGTCCTACATTTGCTCGGCCGCGCGAAAATGGCGTACCATCGACATTTAATAGTTATAACATATTAATACATACTACATACACATTATAATGAACTTATAAGCTAATTAAGTGAAATACATAATATTGTAAAGTAACATAATTGTATGAATATTGTATACATATATTATTCATAGTAAATAGTGATTATTTAGTAATATTACATTTTAAATAAGTTGTATACATATTTGAATAAATGCATTAAAGTAAATTATTTAACTGTAATACAGTATGTACTTGGGATATTATAGTGAAATGCATACATGCAAGAATAAAAATAGTTTAAAATTAAGATTATTGTAAGAGTTATTAATATTTCATTCAAAGATAATGGTACTGGTCTGTCATATATGGGTCATTCTTCTTTGTATTATTATTATTATTATTATTATTTTTTTTATATATATATAATTAATACTATATACAAAATATATACACTTCATTCAGGGTGGTTAACTGTGATGTTAACTCTCCCCCCACTAAACAATGACTCCAAATTAGCAATTCTTGCATGCATTCTGTGCATTGCCAACAGCAATACTGCAACTACAGTGCAGATGATTATAAAGACAGAAGGTGCTTGGCTATACACATAATATGGGTTGAACATACTCAAACTCAAATCTTCCCAGGGCTTCATTGTTTCATTGATCAGCTGCATAGTTTCAAACTTAGGTGAAGTCAGCTTAATACTTGTGCTCATGTTTAAGTTCATATTAGGCAGTGGGTGGAAATGTTTGTGTGTATGGTTGATAATGGCGTAGTGATTGATGGTGGAAAAAGTAGACATGGATGGTGTAAATACCGCACAGTAGTCTGGTGCTATGTATAATCCTGAGGCTGATGTATGAGATGGTGGTATATCTGGACAGACTATGTAAACTGATGTGTTATGAGGGAAATAAAAACTGCGAGTGTCCAATGCGTTGATGGTGTACAAGTTTATCTGGAGCAAAAGTGAAGTTGCAATGATGATGAATATTGTTATTGCTGATGATAGCCATTTCACAAGGGACCGTATCAGTAGGCTGAAACGTGAAAATGTACGCAGGACAAAGATGAACAGCATGTAAGGATGTGCGGCACTTTCGCTCAATCGTTGACTCACTTGCGAAAGTGACAGTGTCTCGTCTCTTGGAGACCATGATGAGTTCGGTGTCTGTGTTGATGTTGATGATGACCAAAGTGTTGTTGTTTCTATAGGGGAAGGGGTGTATTTGGTATACTGTGAACAGGTCTTCCGTGATGAATGGTACATGAACTATCACTGATGTTGGTGTTAGTGTTGCTTCTAAGTACGGGTAATATTGCATAAATTCCCTACTGCGGAACAATGGCTTCAATTTATGTTTATGTTTTTTTTTTTTTATGCGAGGAAGAAGGAACCAAAGGCCATGGCCCGCAGTAACAGTTCCCTCCAAGAGAAAAACAAAATACAATAGAGAGCCAAATTCAAGATCCGATCATTTTGAGATGCCTGGACACACTGCGTTTGAAAGACTGGAGATCATAGGCAGCAGGAAATACAGACAGAGGGAGACAGTTCCAGAGTTGACCTGTTGCGTAAATGAAAGACTGGGAGTAAGGGTTAACTCTTGCATTAGAGAGTTGGACAGAAAAGGGATGAGAGTTTGCTGCCAGACAGGTGCTACGCGCCCGTCGTAGAGGTGGAGGAATGCAAGCAGACAGTTCAGAGGAGCAGTGACCATTAAAGTAGCGATAGAAAAGAGATAAAGATGCAACAGTGCGGCGAAGAGACAGAGGTTGAAGGGAGTCAGTAAGAGGAGGAGAGTTAATGAGACGAAAAGCCTTTGACTCCACCGTATTGAGAAGAGCTGTATGTGGGGAGCCTCCCCACACATGAAAGTTGTACTCCACACAGGGGCGGATAAAACCTCTGTACAGAGTCAACAATTGTGCAGGGGTAAAGAAAGAGCAGAGTTGGCTAAGCACACCCAATCTCTTAGAAGCAGATTTTACAAGAGATGTAATATGATCTTTCCAAGATAAGTCCCGAGTAAATGAAACCCCAAGCATGTTCAAGGATGATGCAGGATTAAGCTGAATATTATTAAACATTAATGGGTATACCTGTGGAAGATTTTGTCGGGTTGATAGGTGTAAGAACTGAGTCTTAGATGCATTAAAGACAACCATATTATTTTTACCCCAGTCAGCGATATGAGCCAAGTCAGACATTAGGTGTGCCATAGCCTAATCCCTTGTTTCTTGAAGTAACTGTTGAGATGGGCGTTGCGGGAACCGAATGGAAAGGTGAAGGGTGGAGTCATCAGCGTATGAGTGGATAGGGTTAGATGTACAGCTTAGAAGATCATTGATGAATAAAAGGAAGAGAGTTGGTGATAGGACAGAGCCCTGAGGAACACCACTGTTGATAGATCTAGGAGAAGAACGATGGCCGTCTACAACAGCGGCTATAGAACGACCAGAAAGGAAGCTAGCGATGAAGGCACAGATAGATGGATAGAAACCGTAGGAGGGCAGTTTGGAAATTAAAGATTTATGCCAGACTTGATCGAAAGCCTTTGAGATGTCAAGTGCAATGGCAAAGCTTTCGCCAAAGTCCCGAAAGGAGGATGACCAGGAGTCTGAAAGGTAGGTGAGAAGATCGCCAGTGGAGGCGTCCCTGACGGAACCCATACTGACGATCGGAAAGAAGGTTGTGATAGGAAAGATGCCTTAAAATTTTTCTATTAAGAATTGACTCGAAAACTTTTGAAATACAGGACGTTAAAGCAATTGGACGATAGTTGGAGGGTTGGGAGTGGTCACCCTTCTTTGGGACTGGCTGAATGAGAGCAAACTTCCAGCAAGAAGGAAAGGTACAAGTTGACAGACAAAGGCGAAAGAGTTTGCCTAGGCAGGGTGTAAGCACAGAAGCACAGTTCTTGAGAACAACAGGAGGGACCCCATCAGGCCCATATGCCTTGTTAGTACTGAGGCCAGTGATGGCAGAAAATACATCAACTGAAGAAATTTTAATGTCAGCCATGAGGAAGTCAGAGGGGAGAAGTGATGGAGGAACAGCACCGGAATCGTCTAAGGTGGAATTGGAGGAGAAAGTTCTGTGCGAAGAGATCTGCTTTGTCAGTAGAAGAAATAGCTACAGAACCATCAGAGTAGAAAAGAGGAGGGAAGGATGATGAGGTAAAGTTGTTAGAAAGATTTTTGGCAAGGTGCCAGAAGGAGCGGGAAGAATTCAAGTTGGAGAGTTGAGAGCATTTAGTATGGATGAAATTATTTTTAGTAGAGCGAAGAACAGACTTAGCACGATTCCGGGCAGAAACGTAAAGATGATGTGATTCAGGTGTGGGTTGGCTCCGGTACCTTTTGTAGGCCCTCTCCTTGTTGCGGACAGCATTAGAACAAGCGTGATTAAACCAAGGCTTTCTTGCGTTAGTCAAAGGATATGAGAAAGGAATGTATGCTTCCATGCCCGAGAGAATAACCTCCGTAATGCGCGAGGCACACTCAGATGGCTCCCGGCCATGGAAGCAATAATCATTCCAGGGAAAATCAAAGAAGTACTGCCTGAGGGCCTCCCAGTTCGCGGCTCCAAAGTGCCACAGACGACGTTTCCCTGGAGGGTCCACAGGCCGTGCCGGAGTGATAGGACAGGTTAAGGTAATAAGGTTGTGATCGGAGGAGCCCAACGGAGAGAAAAGATTAACAGAGTAAGCAGAAGGATTAGTTGTGAGGAAGAGGTCAAGTATGTTGGAGCTCTCTCCAAGGCGGTCAGGGATACGGGTAGGGTGCTGTACAAGCTGCTCTAGGTCATTAAGGATAGAAAAGATGTAGGCTTGTTCACCAGGTGGATCCGTGAAAGGAGAGGAGAGCCAAAGGTGGTGGTGAACATTGAAATCTCCAAGAATGGAGATTTCAGAGAAAGGAGAAATGGACAGAATGTGTTCCATCGTAGAAGTAAGATAGTCAAAGAATTTTTGATAGTCAGTAGAATTACGGGATAAGTAAACAGCACAGATATATTTAGTCAGAGAATGACAGGAAAGCCGAAGCCAGAGTGTGGAGAATTCAGAAGAATCAAGTTCAGGAACACGAGAGCAAGATAAGTCGTTGCGTATGTATACACAACAGCCACCTTTGGCTTTGAAATGAGTATAGAGAAAGTAGGAGGATACAGAAAAGGGTTTGCTGTCGGTTGCCTCAGACAGCTGAGTCTCCGTCAGAAAAAGAAGGTGAGGTTTAGAGGAGGAGAGGTGGTGCTCAACAGAGCGAAAGTTAGATGAAAGGCCGCGAATGTTGCAGAAATGAAGAAGAAGAGAGTCAGACAGTGTATGCCTTGACTAACTATCTGACGTAGCTCATGAACTGGGAGTAAGTCATTTGTGATCTTGCCATCACCAGCATTCGAAATTCCTTGCATAAGCGCCCTGAAATGATCTTTAGTGTTCTCTAATTGTAGTAGAATCGTGTCAATATGTTCTGTGATGATGGAGAAGTGCTGGAAAAGAGTAACGTTGCCCTCTAAGTCATTTATTTTATCTACACTCTCGAGAGCTACGTTTTCTGCTTGTTTCAGATTTTTCACAATTGTCTTCATTGCCGAGTTCTGTCCTGTGATGAATTTATCCTGGTATGTTAGTACCTGAGCTATCTTATTAAATTTGTTGTTTATTTCTTTAAGGTCATCCTCTGTAGCCAATCCAAAGATGTTCCCAAGAACTGTGCCGCCCAGATCGAACAAACCGCGCTTTTGGCGAGTACGTGTGATATTGTTCCTGTCGCTCAGTACCTCCGTTCCATAAGATGGGAGATCTTGGATCATGATGAGCATAGTTGACTTCGCCTGTTCTAGTTTCCATTTCGCTAACTTCACCATTTCATCCACTTCCTTGGTGTTATGTGCTTGTGAAACATAATTCCCTATCTTGAAGTCCAGAGTTCGCATCGGCGTCGCAAGTCTTTCTACATAAGTAGGTAAGTCATACAAGTAATCTAGACTTATTTCAGTACTCATGACGTCCTTGACGATTGTAGTCGTGGCCGTTAGAGCTATGAGGCATCCTTGTCGTACTATATGCTTGGGGTCTAGGTGCGCATATACTCTTACTATGTATAGGAGAATCCATAGCATAAATCCCTTCATCGTAACCTACCGAAAAAAAAAAAAATCTATTAATTTCCTATAATGCTGTGGTCGATGATAGTGATGATGTGCGTTACGGTTGATTGTTATTTCATTTATAGAAGGAGTTTAAATCGATATTTAATTCTCGTAAATGTTGTACTGTAGATTTCATTGGAATAGTTGCACCTGAGTTCGATTGTTTGGTATATGACCTTAATTTCTTTTTGTAATCATTGTTGTGTTCTTGCTTGGTTTCTTGAGGTACGTTCACCTGTTCGGTTGTATCCGAGGCTGAATAATTATGTGATAATTCCCTTGAAACTCGTTTTAAATGGTCAATATGAACTTGTTTTTCCTCGCCACTTGAAAGTGACTTAATTAAAACTTTGTTTGCTTGTATGTTAATTACTCTGTATGGGCCCTCAAATTTAGGGGATAATTTATTGTCTCTCGTATGAATGACTCCGTAAACAATGTCTCCTAAGCTGATAGGTGAATCTTTTGCCTTCTTGTTAAATGCCTCCGTCATTTCTTCCTTGGACATCGTTAATTGTTTTTTCACTCTTTTGTGAATGTCCTGGAATTCACGTAAACGGAGTTTAGAGTAATCATCGTAATTGTATATGGGCATGCTGTCACCTTCTAGGAGCTCATATGGTAATTTTTTATCTGTGCCATATATAATGAAATGTGGTGTGTCACCAATGGATTTATTTATAGACCCATTAATGGAGGCCTCTACTCTGGGAATCCAATCATCCCAGCTTGCATAATTTTCACTGAGAATGTGTCGTAGCACATCTAATACCTTTTATTTTGTCTCTCTACCAACCCATTCGATGCTGGGTGATAGGCCAAAACGTTAACCTTTTTGATGTTGTATTGTTTACATATTTCTTGTAAGATCTCAGAATTAAATTCTCCTCCATTATCACTTATTAATACCTTTGGGGTAGTAAAGCGACATATTACATTATCTGTTATTGCCTTTGCTACTGTCTCTGCTGTCTTATCTTTAATTGAAGCTAAAATGACATAACGGGAAAAATGATCCGTTGCTACGAATAAGTATAGGTTATTATTGTATGATAATGGCATCTTGAGTAAATCAACAGCGACAACGTCCCATGGTTGATGTGGTACAGGGTAATTACCCATCGGTGCAGGTGTGATTGGGTATCCTTTGTGTTCTGCACATGATTCGCATCTGTCTATATGATTGTTTATATCTCTTCGTAATGAAGGCCAGTAATATAATAGCTGGGCTTGGTTGAATGTCTTATCCTTTCCAGGGTGTCCTGCATGTGGGCTGTCGTGTATCATTCGTAATACTTGGGGTATCATGTCATTAGGTACTACCAACTGGTTAGTATTTCTTTGGCGTTTTGGTTGTTTAGAGTTAATTTTGTTTAATGTATTATTGACCATTGTGAATTGTTCAAGTGGGACATGAAGTTTGGGTAATTGTATGTCATCTCCACTTTCTAACTTGTATATTACTTTTGACCATACTGGGTCAAGTCTTTGTGCCTTTGCGATATCCTCGTGGTTTGGAATATTTCCTTTGAGATCTAACGCCGCGACCTGAATTGTGTTCGGGTTCCTAGATAATGCGTCAGCTACTATATTCATTTTGCCTTGTATATAATGTATTTGTACATTGTAGTTTTCAACTGTACATTTCCATCTTGCTCTCCTCCCAGAAAGGAGTTTTTCTTTAAACATACCCACCAGTGGTTTATGGTCGGTGAATAAGTGGATTTCGTAACCATATACCAAATCTCGAAACTTTTGTAATGCAAAAATCACTGCAAGTGCCTCTAAGTCTGTAGTGCTATAATTTTTCTCCGCACTTCTTGTTTGTCTGCTGGCAAATGCAATTGGTTGATTCTTTCCTCTTTTATCTTCCTGCATCAGTACAGCCCCTAATCCTTTAACTGATGCGTCTGTACAAATAAGAAATGATTTCGTGTAATTCGGATATGCTAAACAAGGTGCATTTGTTAGTTTAATTTTTAGATTGTTAAATGCCCATTTTTGTTCTTCTTCCCATTGGAATACAGCATCTTTTTTGAGTAGTTGGAATAGAGGGAAGGCTATATGAGAGAACTGTGGTACGAAGGACCTATAGTACCCAGCCAGACCTAAAAATTGTCTAACTTCGTCAGTCGTAGTGGGTTCAGGAAAATCTCTCACCGCCTGTATTTTGTCATCAGTGGTGTGAATACCATCAGAACTTAATTTGTGGCCTAAGAAATTTATTTCCTTAAAGCAAAATTTGCATTTAGAAAGTTTAATTTTTAATCCAGCATCACTAAGCTTTTGTAAGAGTAAGTCTAATTTCCTGAGATGATCCTTAATATTCTTCGTTGCGATAATAATATCGTCAAGATAAACAAATATTCCTTGTCCTAAAATTCCGGACAATACGTAATTCATAAGACGCTGGAACGTACCGGGGCTGTCCTCAGTCCCATTGGCATTCTTGTATATTGATAATGGCCTCTGTTTGTTGAAAAGGCAGTGTATTTACGTGACTCCTGAGATACCGGAATCTGATAGTATCCGTTTAGGAGATCGATGGTCGAGAATATATTATTCTCAGGACCAATATTCTGTAGAACATCACTTAGCAATGGCATGGGAAATCTGTCTGGGATTGTGTGATTATTTAGTTTACGGTAATCTACTACCGCACGCATTTCTCCATTTCTCTTGGGCACAAAGAAAAGGGGAGCGTTCCACGGAGAAACTGAAGGCTCAATAATTCCAAGCTTTAACATTTCATCGACATACTGATTTGCAAGTGTACGTTGGGAGTGTGGTATGCGATAAGCTGGTACGAAAATTGGTGGTGTTTCTGGGTGCACATTAATCATGTGATTAATCAAGTTAGTACACCCTAATTGTTCTCCAGGCAATGCTACGGTGTCCCTGTGTGTTTCCAGCAGGGTTAACAAATCATTTTCTTCGTCAAATTCACCTGAGTGAATTAAATTCTCTTTTATTCTTTCTCTATCCGTAGATTTTATCTCACTTGTTACTCCACCAATATTTATTTCCTTCACAGGGGCGAAACATTTTTCAATATTAACTATGCAAGTTCCCTTCTTCAACTGAACTTCCCCATTCATGTGATTAATAATGAATATCTGAGTTAGCCCTTCGTCGTTCGTATGACATAATGCGTTTTCTACTGACAATCCCTTTACTTTACATAATTCTTCTAAGACAAGAACAGTACTATTCCGTAATTTGCTCTTTATGGTAACCTTCATGTATGAATTAGGTGGTATAACTAAATCATTAGTGAGATGGGCTGGAAAAATTGATAAATCAGTACTGTTATCTGAGTCACTAATTCTGGAGGATGGGGTTGCTGGTGTAAGTGGATTTATACACTCATCTGTTTGTGTATGTTTGTTTAAGCCTTTAATATTACCAATTCTTTTTGGCTCTCTTCTACCAATCGGTGAGGGCTCTGAAAGTATTTCCTCTATGAATTCATTATCAAAGTCTATTCCATTCATTTGTGGGAGTATAGTTATGTTCTCAGTTCTCATGGATCTTAAGCCCAGTAACATATGAGCTTTAATTGCTAAGTTTTCAACGATATAGAACAATGCAGAGAATGGTCTTGTAGTTTCTGTGAAACTGAGATTTAATCTTATCATACCTTTTACTGTAATCCCTTGACCATCTACTGTGTATAATTCTAAATCAGCTTCATCCAGAAAAGTTACTTTCTTTTTATTTTTAAGAATTCTGTTTAGTTCTTCATGTGTTATTAAGTTCACTGGAGAGCCTGTATCTAAAAATAAGGAAACGTTTTGATCCTCACATACCGCTGGTATCAAGATACACTCATTTCCCAACATGCCTCCTATGTGAAGTTTAACCTTGTTCTTCTTTACGTTTGTTCGTTTTTTTGTCATGACTTGGTCTTCCCCCGATTTGAACATAGACACAATTTTTTCTACTGTTTTGCAATCACTAGTCCAGTGCCCTTGGTATCTATGATGCCTACAGTAAGGACCAAATCCTTGTGTCTTTTGATTATCCTCTTTTGCCTTGATAAAGCATTCATACCTTGTGTGTCCTGGTTTTGCACAATAATGACACAGAATGGACCTATCCCTTGACTGTGACCTACGAGGTGATTTCCCATAAAAAGTGTTGTTTATGGCGCGAGACCTGCTCGGGCTGCGCGAAAACTTATGAAACTGCCTGTAGGAAGGCGTGTGGGAACGAGGTCTAGGCGTCTTTGTTTGTTTGGGCTGCCTCATTTCTGGTCGCGATCGATTTTGTTCTCTGTTTGGGGTCGGTGTAGATGTTTTCACAGCTGATACTGTCTCAGGTACCCTGATTCTACCAGAATGTGCATGTGTGTCGACCACACCTGCTTTACTGCACTGCATCTCTACCTCGTTCATTAAGTCTAGTAAGGGGGAGGCGTGGCTCAATCGGTAGAGAGGTGGCCTGACGTTCTAACGGACCCAGGTTCAAATCCCGGCTGGGGCAGGGAACAGTTTAAGGATTTGAATTTCATTAAATCAGGCTTTACTGATCTACCAGAAGACCCGCCGACATGTCGTAAAAATACCCCCGCTAATACCAATACACCAGTCCTGTATGAGACAGCCCTAGCATGTATTCAATATGGACGGTGGGTGTTAGCGCCGAAGTGGTGACATGTTGAGGTGTATGGTATGTACGAGGACTGCTGGGCCATGATAGCAGGCTGTGAAGCCTATGCCCAGAGTCGGACACATAAAAAAAAAAAAAAAAAAAAAAAAAGCACATTCCTGGGGTGTACGCGATTGTTTTGGCGATCTTAAGGGTTCTATCAGGTAATTTACACAAGGCAGCTACATAACCAATGATGTCCACGACGAGGTCTGGGGACATCTTTCCATCATCTGTTATCCACTTAGAATTCTCCAGAGTAGCTAATAGGGTTCTCTTGATTGTGGAGACATCAGCAGTTATTTCACTGAGCACATTGTTTGTAGTGTGCTCCCTTACAAGATCTACAATTTTATGTAATTCTGGAATTATACCTGGCAAGAAGTTCATACCTCCAGAAAATTTCTTCAGAAATTCAGTTTTAAATTCATCATATGTCCTAGCACGATGTAGCTTATCGGAGAGCAATAAATTGCTTGCTGGACATCTTTCCTGGCTTATGCAAGATGAAAAAATAGCAATTTTCTCTTGTTCATCTAGTATGTGGCGCTTGATGAACATTTGTTCGCACTGACTGATTAATGAAATGACATCAATGCGATCCTTGTCTGTGCCAGAGAATTTTGGGGCAGTCTTATCCTCGTGATACACAAAAACGTGAGGTGTGGTTTTTAGATCAGCAGTATTTGGTTCTTGATTCATATTTAATGATTGCCCTGTTAATTCAACTTGTACGAGTTTATCGTTATGTGAGGGAATGGTGGAATATGTATGACCGGACCGGTGAGCCCTGTTAAGTATATTGGCATACGTATGCAAGGCAGCTGCAAAGTCGACACTCTCTATGTCTGAAGGGGTTTCCCACTCATCATCCGAAACTCCCGTATTTGTTTCTTTATCTTTAACGTGTGGTGTGGGTTGTACAATGGGTGGGCTGTCTCTTAATTGTGAGTCTGATGTTGTGGCAATTTGTGTGTCATCTGGTATTAACGTGGGTGGTGGCGAAAATATTCCTGTCATTAAGATATGATGTTATGAAATACGTCTCTTGTTTATTTATGTCCTAGCAAACTAGATGAGTAAATAAGTTGAATATAGCTACTTTTAGCACTGAGAAGAAATGAGCAAGTATAATTTTACCTACTTGATACAGATCGTAGAGGTGTGTTGATACAAAAGTCGATCTCGGAAGAAAATACAGGTTTGATTGAAGATCTCTTGATAATTCTAGTGGTGTGTTGATGGACGATATTACTCAGGAAACTCCATGGCCTGGTATTTGTAGTGGTTAACGGCTGTCCCAGGCAAACCTCAGCATAGAACGTCGAATTTCCAACTTAACTGTGAAAATAAGTGAATATGAGTAGAAGCTATGTGAATAATGAGTAATGAGTAGTGGGTGAGAAGAGCCTGGTGTCAGTCACACGTTGCTTGGCATGGCAGACTCGCGTTGTGATGTCATCTCAGCACATGGTGACGTCGGCTTCCCACACTGGTAGCTGTGGTGAGTGAATGAGTAGCGATGAGTAACTTGAGTGAAGACGAGTGAGTAAGATGAGTTGTGAGTCGTGTCTCACTCTTCGTTTGTTTGTTCCGTTTTTCTATGTGGAAGTTTTCTCGGTCCTTTTCTCTAGTGATTTACTCGTTGTGGGATGAAGACTGCCGCTACTTGTAGGTGCGTGTAGAAGATTATACAGACGACGTAGAGTTGTTAATTGTAGTTGATTGTAGATGGCTGTAGGCTTTGTAGACTATTTGCACTGTAGACTGTATTTTGTAGGATTCAATGTAGAACTGAAGCTAATCTTGTAGTCTCAGTTGCTTTTGTAGAAATTTGCTTTTAATTCGGAGACGATGTCCGCAGATTTGCTGGTTTGTCGTTAAGCTACTTGCAAGGCGTCGAGTGATCTCTTGACCTCTGCATCAGCGTAATGATCTGGGAGACGGAGGGGGCTGGATGGAGAGAATATTGTCAGGAGCTGATGTTGTTGGTTGTTTTCAATCTTGATATTTTGTAGTAATTTAATGTTGATTCGTAGACGAGGTTCGTATACGTTCGCTGCTACCAAATGTCATAAAGACTTTGTAGTTACTTGTAGAGAAGTATATTTTAGACTTGTGGTTGAGCGACTTTTATATCTTGTAGTAGTTTCCCCACCAGATGTCATGTAGTGACGGGAGAGGTAAAGAATAATATGGGACTATTTTTATTTGTCTTGGAGATATTAAACAGGTCTCTCCCATGGGAAGAGTACAAGTCCCGGGTAGCTACCTCCCTGTCTCGTTATCTCTCTCTCTTTCTATTCTAAGGCTAATCTCCGTCTCGACCTCTCTCTAGGGTCGCTTGTCTCCTTCTACCCTCTCTTTCCTAAAATCTGGTGTAGCAGGGGTGTGTCACGTGTGTTCCTTGTGGATCTTTGTTCACGAGAGGACTGCTGACAGCTAACTGCATCATCTCCTTACTGGCCGCCGTCGTCAGCTTTCCTCAGTGTTAAGAGGGTGTAAGCATGTTTAGCACTGCTCGATTCTCGCAGACACAACACCTTCTCATCATTTGACTTCCTGCTTCTATCTGTCTCTCTATCTATCTATTTATCTATCTATCTATCTATTTATCTATCTATCTATTATGTAGACTGGTTTACTGGTATTAGCGGGGGTATTTTTACATGTCGGCGGGTCTTCTAGTAGATAAGTAAAGCCCGCTTTCACTAAATTCAAATCCTTTAACTGTTCCCTTACCCAGCGGGGATTTGAACCTGGGTCCGGTGGGACTGCAGGCCACCTCTCTACCGACTGAGCTACTTGACCTGCTGTAGGTTGAAGTTTGGAGTGAAACAACTCTGGGGAAGCGAGTTACAGAGAGATGCATGTCGGGGAATGAAAGAATTCTGATAGGCAGAAGTATATGGCTGAGTGACGTTCCAGTCATGAGCTCTGCCAGAAGCCCGTGTAGCACGAGGGAAGGCATGGAAAGGTGGCACAATGGGCCCAACTTCGTCTGAGCATTTCCCATAAAAACACCTGAAAAATAATGCAAGGGAGGCAACATTCCTTCTTACTTGTAGGGCAAGTAGTTTATTTATAGTAGCAAGGTTAATAATATTTCCTGCAGCTTTGTTCTGAATTTTGTCTAGTTGCTTTTAATCAACCTCTCCACATCCACTCCACAAGGGTGAGCAATATTCAAGCTGAGGGCGCAATGACTTTTATAAATTATGGCTAACTGCTCATCAGTGAAGAAGTTACAGATTCTGTACAATAATTCAAGTTTCGTTGAGACGGTTTTAGCAAGTGATTTGACATGAGAGATCCAGCTGAGGGCACTGTTAAGTGAGACACACTGAATTTCAATACTCTTGGAGATGGGAATATTAGTACCACTGAAGATAATATACGAATCTGGCAATAGCTGTCTGTTAGTAAACTGTATATACAGTATTTGGTTTTACTAGCATTAAATAAGACAAGGCTGTTTTGTCCCCATTCACAGATCATAGATAAGTCTTGATTTTTGGAGATGGCTGTACTGAGTTGAGAGGTAGAGATATTAGACTTTGTAAATGGGTGTCTGAGTGTGAATGAACTGGATGGGATTGTGGGTGACAGATAAGAGATCATTAATATGAACCAGGAATAGGATTGGCGCCAGAACTGATGCCTGTGGCACGCTGGTGTTGAGTGGAAATTGAAATATACATCATCTATTTTTACTCTTAATTTTCTGTCACAGAGATGTGAGGAAAGCGAGGAACAAAAGACGTTAGTCAATAGCAAGGGAGTTTGGACAGCAGGGAACGGGGCCATATTCTGTCGAAAGCTTTAGAAATATCAAGGGCTACTGCATGAGTTTCTCAATGTAAGTCGATTGATTGATGAATGGTATGAGTCAGCATACTGAGTATGTCAATGGTAGATCTCTCGCGGCAAAAACTGTATTGTCTATCATTAAATAAGTTGTTGGATTCAAGATGTTTAACTAAGTGCCTATTAAGTAAAATTTCAAATACTTTACCAAGAAAAGATGTGACAGCTGCTGGTCTGTAATCAGAGGGGTCAGAGGAACTTCTTTCTTTGGAACTGGGTGGATATTGGCTTCTTTCCATGAATTAGGGAATGAAGAAGTGCGTACGCATAGCCCGAATAAATAGCTAGAACAGGGGCAAGTTCTGGGAAACACTTTTTCAGAACAATTGGAGGAATTCCGTCTGGTCCTGGAGCTTTGTTGGTAGGTAAATTGTATACGATGGATTTTACGTGTCTGAATTTTAAGTGGAACAATTTTGGGAGAGTCAAGTTCTAGTACTGGCACGTTCTGGCTGACTTCCTCCATGGTTGAATTTCTGGGGGAGGTGGTGGCAGAATCGGTAGAGAGGCGGCCTGCAGTCCTAACGGACCCAGGTTCGAATCCCGGCTGGCGCAGGGAACAGTTTAAGGATTTGAATTTCATAAAATGCTGACTTTTCTGATCTACCAGATGACCCGCCGACGTGTCATAAAAGTACCCCCGCTAATACCACTACACCAGTCCTGTATGAGACAGTCCTAGCATTATTCAATATGGACGGTGGATGTTAGTGCTAAAGTGGTGACATGTGGAAATTTAAAAGGACTACTCGGCCTCAAGGAGGACTACTGGGACTTGGCAATAGGCCCTGAAGCCTTTGCCCAGAGTCCGACACGTAAAAAAAAAAAAAAAAAAAAAAAAAAAACGTACTGGCAAAGATATCTGCTTTCCCACACGGGTCGTTTGTAATGTTGCCATCTGAAGATTTTAGTGGGGAAATGGATGATGTCTTGATAGTTATTATTGAAAGAAGTGAGAGTTGACCAGAATGTACTACTATCATTAGGGTTGTTAAGTAGTTTTGATGCTTGATTTTGATGAAAGTTTGATTTAGGTAGATTTATTACAGTTTTTGTATGGTTTCTAGCAATTTTAAATTGAGAGAGTGATTCAGATGTTTTTTATTTTAAATAAGAGTTATATGCTAATTTTGGGCTGTTGCTCTGGCACAATTGCTATCAAACCATTTTGGAGAGTTTGATTTTTTAGTGAACTGTCGACTCGGTATGAATAAATCCATACCAGCTAGTATTAAGTCGCAAATGTGGGACTGGGTAGAACTGGCATCACTAGAGAAGAAAGACTGCCATGGAATGTCAGCAAGATACTTTCTAAATCCATCCCAGTCTGCCCTATCAAAGCGCCATCGGGTCACCCTGACAGGTTCAGAACAGGGAGGTTTGGGGGGCTAACTAATGAGGCTTTGATGTGATTGTGGCCAGAGGATCCAGGTAGTGACAGTACCTTTGTCCTGCATTGATCTGGATTATTTGTCAGGAATAAATCCAAGAGATGAGCATTATGGTCAGGGTTGTCTGGTATTCTGGTTGGTTGCTTTACCAGCTGCATGAGATTAAACGATTCTACAAATAGCTCGCACTCTAGACCAGCATAGTCAGTCCTGGCAGAAAGCAATAACCATTCAACATTATGTACAATCGCGGACAGATGACTCGAGGCCACTGCACCACATTCGTGGTGGCGTGACAAAGGCAGGGGTTCAGGTTGCTGCCGGTTCGAAGCATACTTCTGTAGGTTTGCAGCCGAGAATGGTTTTCGCTTTAATATATATGTATCACAATAAGTTATGAATCAAAGATGGATCTGTGCGTTATGACATGTTATATCAGATATAAACCAGAGGATATTTAGGTGTAATCCTCAAAAGTATATTGCTAGGGCTGAAGTGCTGCTATGTCTCCTAGGACAGCGGGAATACGGGTATATTTTGGAATTCAATATTGCCTAGTACTACAATAGCAAGTCGCTATGGAGTATCTTAACAGTGCCAAGGGAAAATCTTTTATTAGAAAAGACCTAACAGCTTAGGCAGGTTAGCTACCTTTATATTAATCCCAACTCTCTCTATACAAACTCACAGTGAGGGCAAAATGTATGGCACGTAACTGAAACCTAGTCCCGTTTACTGGAACGAATGATATGAGTGTCAGAGAATACTCCTCGATTCCACTTCAAGTCCTCTATGGTTATCCTACCTAGTGACTCTTGTGTAGATTTTTAGCATAAAATCTGCTTAGGTCTTTACAGGTCTGATTCGGCCTGCCTTACTCTCGTCTGAATGTAATAATTCCTTAAAACTATGCAACCGCATTCTGAAATAATATATATCCTTGTCATTCTCCAATTATATCCCAGGTTATGGTAATGTTTGTAATGGGCTTTAAGAATGGGCATATGGAGTGAACTGTTATCCTCGTGCCAGATACTGAGTTCGTTAATTAGTCCTGATAAATTTAATCTGTGGGTATTACTCTCACTTATCTGAATTATCAAATATTAGGTCATCGCCCCTATCAGCTGTTACGAGGAAGGTGGCTGGAGGTGATAGTGAATCGTTAGAAGGCTGGAGTCACCTTTTTCCGGCTGCACTGCTTTATGTAGGGGAGGGGCAATACCGACGTTGGACTGTACTACTGTTGGGAATTACATTAACATGACAGATATTTCTACATGACATATTTTGTCAGACATCAGTAACAGCAAATAAAATACTGTACTGATAAAGGGGTATATGGTCGGTTATCCTAATAACAGGGAAGTTTAACGAACGGACCGTGAACACAGAAGCGAAATTAACTGCAGTTTGATATAAGATATTAAGACCCTTTGTCACATTGTATGACATAATACAGTGTGAGTGTAGGGGGTTGATACAAGCGTATAATGGCAGTTACTATGGAAGTAGGGAAGTAGGGAATTAGGCACATGTTTTTGATCAGGTTCACTAAGATGCCGGGACGAGACAATTCCTACACCTGTCTCATGCAGCGAATGGGTTCATCTGTTATAAAACCGACGTGATAACGGAGCTGCGATCCTGGAAATTGGACTAGACACCACCAAGAAGGACCATGAACCGCACGTAAGAACACATCGCCCTGAGAGCCAGGACTGTTGGTTTACGGGAAGCTGGATTGTCCGTTCGAGCGATAAGTAATCAATTAGGAATCGCAAGATCAACTGTGCAAAGATGGATCCATAGATGGGAAGAGAGTGGAAATCTTTCAGACCGTGGAAGAGGACGACCTCCTAGGGCTACAACATTTGAACAAGACCGATTGATTTTACAGGCTGCCGAAGATCAGCCCCTAACTAATGCTGTCAGGATACGGGAGGAGCTGCATTTACATGTGACAGACTGCACCGACAGGCGACGCCTTCATGAAGAAGGCCTTCATCACAGAACACCGGCAATAAAGCAGGTTTTGACGGATAACCATTGTGCCATAAGACTACAGTTCGCACAACAGTATGTCGATAGAGACCTAGTTTTCCGGGGACGTGTCATCTTCACTGATGAGAAGACCTTCCGATCAACATCACATGGCAGGCGTCAGTGTTGGAGGAAAAATGATACCAGGTAATATGTTTCAGTTGTGCGGCTAGATGCTATGGAAAATGAAAACTGAAATGAAATACATGAACTACTGTATGAAATAACTATAAATTTATTATTAATTACTATAAAAACATTATACAAGTCCTTAGCACCTGTGCTGAAGTCTCCACGGCTCGCCGAGAGATATGTATTAAGTAATCTGTTACTGTGTAGCATCCCGCAAGCTGACACTTCATTCCCTCATTAAACTTCATAGTCACCACCACCTTGCCAGTATCAGTATAGGGAACTTATCCTCTTCTTGATAGTAATAGTTATGTATTGCTTGATCTTTGTTTTTTCGATTAGAATGGAAAAATATGTAGTGAGCAAACTACTCGGTAGGTTCAAATGCACCGTGTCATTAAGCTGCATTCCAAGTGTAGCATGAAGTGTAGTTTTGTGATTTGCATAACAACAGATTAACTATTAGGGAACAAATTATTAACATAGGTTACTACTATTCTAATCGAAACAGTGGGCCTGATTATTAGTAAATGAAAGTATTATTTTCTCCCAGATATGCCGGACAAAATATATATGAGGAAGCACGCAGCGGCCATGTAACCTGCAATGTTTGGGGCTGGATCTGTCTCCACGATGCGGGAAACCTAACCCCTATTGAAAGACGCTTTACAGCTGCCAAGTATATAGAGATTTTGAAACAGAGCTTTCTGCTTTCTCTCCAGGAAAATAACTTCCCTTTTACTGGCCCGATACTTTTCGTTCATGACAGAAGTCCCATCCATACGGCCCGCGTAGTCCAGCAATGGTTTGCCAATCATCCTAACATACAGCTGCTTCAATGGTCCAGTAAGGGTTGTGATTTAAACCCAACTGAGTGCTTGTGGGCAAACATGGTGAACTCGTGGGAGCCAGCACAAGAGAGGACAACCTGACAACTTGTGCAGCACACCCAGGAGCAGTGGCGATTGTTTGTGGCCAATCCTCGTCTTGTGTATGTGTCTAGTATGCCTCGACGGTTACAGGCCGTTATTGACAAGGAGGGAGGCTGCACCGGATATTAGTATTAGAAAATGACTGTAAAAATGCATTTCAGTTTTTGATTATACAGTACAGTATTTAATATTGTCACATATTACATATGTTGTTATTTTTTCAGTATGCATTAGTGATACAGTGCAACACACATACACACACACACACACACACACACACACACACACACACACACACACACTCTCTCTCTCTCTCTCTCTCTAATCTTTGGTGTTTTTTGTATGCACACTCTGGACAAATTATAGTCCATATTATTAGATATATTTAGGAAACTAAGTTAATAATTGCTATTTCATTTGTTTTTCTCTGCCTATGAATGACCATTATGAACTGCAAAAACGTTTGGTATTTGTCACATGAACATAAAGGCATGCTTCAAATGTATTTTTAAAAATTATAAGGATCACTAAGTTCCATGGTAAAAGCATTATAATTAAGATAGTCCAGAATTGTTGGTATCTAGCAGATTCATGCTAAAGATCTAGACACAAGTCACTATGGTGGTACCATTCTTAAGTGGCGGTTTGGGTGGGGCACGAACCTCTGTACAGTGTTGCCACGTTTTCCATACCCGCGATGCCTCTCTCTCTCTTCTCTCTCTCTCTCTCTCTCTCTCTCTCTCTCTCTCTCTCTCTCTCCTGGGGGGAGGTGTGCATCACCCTAGGGAATTTTGTTTCTTTTATGTCTTATAAACTTGTGCTTTCATTTCTTTATTTTGTTTTTTATTATATTATTGTTTTACATATGGCGCCAGATGACCTCGATGTTTTGGCACCTTGATTTGTTTTCATTCAATCATTCTCGCCCTCCTTCCTTCGCTCCCTTCATCTTTCCCTCAGCTTGACAATGCACTCAACACTGCCCCTGGCCTGCCTTCTCTCTCTCTCTCTCTCTCTCTCTCTCTCTCTTGTCTGTGGTATTTTAGGATACATTTTAGTTATTTTCTTTTACGTTATAATGTACATATTGTAAATCTGACTTTATTTCCACACCACCCAGGAGGTAAAAGAGTCTTAGCGCGTCTTTTTTTAAGAGGTGTCCCCAAACAGGCCTAGGATAGAGGAAGCTCTGGCCAGGTGGGACTGGGTGTGTGTGAGTGTTGCCGCTCACGAGGGTTTAATGTATTATTTTTTTTTACTAAGAAATTGACATTTTTACTTATATTCCTGCACATTATCTAATACTCATAATTGTGACGTTATTACCAACCCCAGAAATACGGTAACAGCCAATAACAGTGACTACTTTTTTTTTTTTTAGCAAACTGTAAAATATTTATGCCACGTTTCTGTATGGCCGTATAAAGATTTTACGCATAATAAGTTTGCTGTTCTTTCATATATTATAATACACATGTTATCTTCATATTCTTATGGTTTATCTTATTGTGATGCCTATTACATAAATCAGAGCCGTTCACATAGCGGGTATGGAACACGTGGCACCACTGTACAGAGGTTCGTGCCCCACCCAAACCGCCACTTAAGAATGGTACCACCATAGGTAGGATAACCATAGGGGACTTGAAGTGGAATAAGGAAGTATTCTCTGACACTCGTATCATTCGTTCCAGTAAACGGGACTAGGTTTCAGTTACGTGCCATACATTTTGCCCTCACTGTGATTTGTATAGAGAGAGTTGGAATTAATGTAAAGCTAGCTAACCAACCTAAGCTGTTAGGTCTTTTCTAACAAAAGATTTTCCCTTGGTATTGTAAAGATACTCCATAGCGACTTGCTATTGTAGTACTAAGCAATAATGAATTCCAAAATATACCCGTATTCCCGCCGTCCTAGGAGACATAGCAGCACTTCAGCCCTAGCAATATACTTTTGAGGATTACACCTAAATATCCTTTGGATATTACATGTCATATCGCACAGATACATCTTTGATTCATAACTTATTGTAATACATATATGTTAAAGAGAAAACCATTCTCGGCAGCAAACCTAGAGAAGTCTGCTTCGAACCGGTGTAGCGTTATGATCTGTCCCCCTGTCCGCCCCCTACGGCGCATGCGCGGGAGGTTGCCAGAGGCCGCCACAAATATGCCATTTGTCCTCTGATCTCTGTAGGGGTAACATGATCGCAGCCTCTCGCCCTTTGTTTACAAACGGCAAATGGTCATTCCGGCTTCTCTTATCATTCGTCTCAAAGCTTTCTCGGGTAGTTTCCGCCCTTAAATTAGATTAGGCGGAAAGCAGTAAAAATTCGAATTTCTAAGGTATGAATGAGGTAGGTTGGATAAACATAGATATAATTAATCATCTGGGGACGAGTTATCTAATCTCTTAGGCGTGAGGATTGCCTTAGCTTTGTATCTTTACAGGAATGAGTCAAGCTCGTACCGTCCCGTGTATTAAACCATTTTTATCATACATATCCTTGAAATTATAAATAGTTATGGCACACACTACCTCATTCGCTTGTGCATTCCACTGATCAATTGTCCTATTAGGGAAACTGAATTTCCATACATCTTTATCACCTCTCTTTTTATGCTGTATTTTGCAATGTCCTCTTGCTGATGCTTCACACATATGATATATATTCATTTATGTCTATTTTCTGTTCCCCTGATATGCATTTATATAGCATAATCATGTCTCCTCCTCCTCTCCTGCAGCGTTGGTAAATTCAATCTTTCCAGTCTTTCTCAGTAACTTAAATCCCTTAAGATTGGTACCCATCTTGTAGTGGGCCGTTGTACTTTTTCAATCTTATCTGTTTTTTGAGATGAGGATTCCAGACTACTGTGATGCATACTCCAGAGTTGGTCTGATGAATATCTTCCTCAGCATATCTTCATTTATATATGTGAATGCTATTCTCATATTAGCAAGCAATGTATACATGTTTCGTACCTTCTCACTGATGTGATCATCAGGAGATAGTCTGTTACTGATAATTACTCCTAGGTCCTTCTCCTTTTCTGATATGTGTAGGGTTGATCTTCCTAACTTATAATACCAATCTGGTCTTTTCTCACTTTTACCAAATTTTATTACATGACACTTATCCACATTAAATTCCATTTGCCATTTATTGCTCCATTCATGAAGCTTGTTCAATTCCTCTTGCAGCTCTTTGCAAGAATCTATGTTAGTAATTTTCTTTTGAATTTTTGCATTATCTGCAAACATATTTAGATAGCTTCCTCTCTGCGATATATATTCACTTTAATACCCAGCCAACCCCTTTTAAATGCCATAGAGTCAATAAGTGGCTTGGTGCTAGCTTTTCCTTTTCCTTTTTTTTCCAATTATCCAATCCAATCCCTTTAGTTTTGAGAAATCTTACATCTCCCTTTAGTTTTGAGAAATCTCACATAAGAGTGTTAGGCTAGTAGTATAGTTCAAGTTCAGTCAATGTGAAATAAAAATTAGCCTCTAAATTTCATTTATGGAAAAGTACTTTTAACTCCAAACACTATGAAAACAGTATGCACTCCAGTAGGGTATGCTTAGTGAAGTGTCCTGTTCACACTGTTACAGCACTGCTACTGATTCAATGGATAAAGTTAAGACCCTTATCAGTTACGTTACTGAGATCACTTCAGATACTAGTTGTTATGGGAATTAAAAAAAAAAAATCCTAAGTTAGGTTATTCAGCACATTGGGTACATTACTACACATCATTGATTGGCATATTTTAATACCAATCGTTTATTTAAATCTGCACACATGTGCAGTAACATAAACCCTGTCGTGTCCAGTAGCACAGGATATATTTATATACTGTACTATCAATGGAAATACATTGAACACGGTAATAAAAAAAATAAAAAAAAGCAAAAGTTAGCACCAAGCCAATGAAAATATGGCACTGAGGTGGAAGGGGGTTGGGTGGTTATTAAAGTGAAAATATAAGGCTGAGAGATAAGACACATGAAGTACAAGAGGAGGTGAATAATAAGCGCCAGTACCAAGCTAAAACAATGACTACATGGCACTATAATGGAAGAGGGTTTGGTGGGTATTAAAGTGAAAATGTAAGGCAGAGAGGTGAGACAGATAAAGTACAGGAGCAGAGTGGGAAGAGGGGAAGGATGGAGATTAAAGTGCCCCTTTTGCCACAAGCAGGGATACACTAGGACGTATTCTGTCCCCCCTCCCCAGAGGGGTACTATCAATGGAAACTAAGCCAGCTCCCAGTCACGGTTATCTCACGAGTCCTTTCCCCTCGGGGAGGGGGGGATAGAATACTTCCTCAGTATCCCTGCTTGTCGTAAAAGCCCACTAAAAATCCTTCCCCTTTTCCCCCTCTGCTTCTTGTACTTTATCTGTTCCACCTCTCTGCCATATATTTTCAATACCCACCCAAGTCAGTGCCATATAACTTAGTCATTGAATGGAATAGATTATTTAAAAAAAAAAAAAAAAAAAAAAAAAAAAAAGGAAAGCGAGCACCAAGCCACTCAATGGCTATATGGCACTACAATAGGAGTTGGGTGGGTATTAAAGTGAAAATATAAGGCAAAGAGGTGGGACAGATAAAGTACAAGAAGCAGAGGGGGAAACGAGGAACGATGAAGATTAAAGTGCCCCTTTTAGACGGTTTTTACGACAAGCAGGGATACTGAGGAGGTATTCAATCCCCCTCCCTCCCCAGGGGGAAACTTAGTCATTGAGTGGCTTGGTGCTCGCTTTCCTTTTTTTTTTTTTTTTTTAATTATTCCATTCCATTCCATTCCATTCCATTCATGAGTCCTTTACTCATCCCTCTTAACCACCTGTGAGGTCTACAAATACCTGTACACTAGTCAAATTTAACACAATAAGAACTACTCAGCTACAGACCAGTATCACTGACCAGTGTTGTAAGACATCTAGAACATGGTATGATAAAAGAGAGGCAGTTCGGTTTTAGGAAGGGAAAATCATGTGTTACTAATCTTCTAAGCAATTATGACAAAGTTAGAGAAACATTACAGAAAAGAGAAGGATGGGTGGACAGTATCTATTTAGATTTTAAGAAAGCATTTGACAGAGTACCGCACCAAAGACTTTTATGGAAGCTGTACCATCAAGGAGGTATCCAAGGCAATGTCCACTGTTGGATGCAGGATTTTCTCAGAAAAAGGGAAATGAGAACAATA
This sequence comes from Coenobita brevimanus, assembly GCF_032717465.1. NCBI lineage: Eukaryota > Metazoa > Arthropoda > Malacostraca > Decapoda > Coenobitidae > Coenobita > Coenobita brevimanus. Next base: position 20,950,700 of record NC_137021.1, read on the forward strand.
TTAAGGGGAAATTACTCATCATGGAGGGAAGTGACCAGCGGAGTGCCACAGGGCTCAGTTATGTTTTTAGTATATTATGTTTTTAGTATATATATATATGACAGACAGTAATATTGGAAATGGAAGCTATCTAAATATGTTTGCAGATGATGCAAAAATTCAAAAGAAAATTGCTAACATAGATTCTTGCAAAGAGCTGCAAGAGGAATTGAACAAGTTTCATGAATGGAGCAATAAATGGCAAATGGAATTTAATGTGGATAAGTGTCATGTAATAAAATTTGGTAAAAGTGAGAAAAGACCAGATTGGTATTATAAGTTAGGAAGATCAACCCTACACATATCAGAAAAGGAGAAGGACCTAGGAGTAATTATCAGTAACAGACTATCTCCTGATGATCACATCAGTGAGAAGGTACGAAACATGTATACATTGCTTGCTAATATGAGAATAGCATTCACATATATAAATGAAGATATGCTGAGGAAGATATTCATCAGACCAACTCTGGAGTATGCATCACAGTAGTCTGGAATCCTCATTTCAAAAAACACAGATAAGATTGAAAAAGTACAACGGCCCACTACAAGATTTGTACCAATCTTAAGGGATTTAAGTTACTGAGAAAGACTGGAAAGATTGAATTTACCAACGCTGCGGGAGAGGAGGAGGAGACATGATTATGCTATATAAATGCATATCAGGGGGACAGAAAATAGACATAAATGAATATATATCATATGTGTGAAGCATCAGCAAGAGGACATTGCAAAATACAGCATAAAAAGATAGGTGATAAAGATGTATGGAAATTCAGTTTCCCTAATAGGACAATTGATCAGTGGAATGCACAACAGAATGAGGTAGTGTGTGCCAAAACTATTTATAATTTCAAGGATATGTATGATAAAAATGGTTTAATACACGGGACGGTACGAGCTTGACTCATTCCTGTAAAGATACAAAGCTTAGGCAATTCTCACGCCTAACAGATTAGATAACTCGTCCCCAGATGATTAATTATATCTATGTTTATCCAACCTAACTCATTCATACCTTAGAAATTCGAATTTTTACTGCTTTCCGCCTAACCTAATTTAATTTAAGGGCGAAAACTACCCGAGAAAGCTTTGAGACGAATGATATGAGACGCCGGAATGACCATTTGCCGTTTGTAAACAAAGGGCGAGAGGCTGCGATCATGTTACCCCTACAGAGATCAGAGGACAAATGGCATATTTGTGGCGGCCTCTGGCAACCTCCCGCGCATGCGCCGTAGGGGGCGGACAGGGGGACAGATCATAACGCTACACCGGCAGCAACCTGAACCCCTGCCTCTGTCACGCCACTGTTGCCAGGTGAGATGAGCACCCCGCCACGACTGTGGTGGAGTGGGTGGACTCGAGTCATCTGTCCGCAATTGTACGTTGAAAATCACCCCAAATGGTAATTTCGATGCTGAGGGCAAGGTTAAGGCTACTCCACTGTGTGGATACGAAGTCAAATACACTGAGTTCTGAAGAAGCATTGGGGGAACGATAGACTACACAGATGTATTTGGTAATATATAGACAATTTAGTTATTACACTGAGTAATCCAAACTGGATGAAGTTGAAATCAGTGTCAACTGCATACTGAGATTTGATATAACAAGTGCCGCCCTTGTTACGGAAATTTGTGAGGAAGTGGTAACCAAGAAAATGTAATAATAAGAAAAAAACTGCAAAACAAGTCTGTCCCCGGCTAACCTCCCACCATCCACCCACCCACATCGCTTTTAATCAATGGGAGACCCTGAAAATACATCACAGATCTATCGCCCACTGTTCTACACAACCTAACGGGATGCGCTGGTGGCAATGACATCACATCCTCCGGTACCTCCAACTCGACAGTATGTTCAGCCGATAGGAAAGGTCCTACCACTCCCCTAGTCCACTCAACAAGGATGACTCGGTAAGCTTCCTCGCACAAGGAGAGAGAGAGAGAGAGAGCGGGGGGTAGTCAAGAGGCTAAATGCTTCCAAAACATCTTTTGGTGGTGACCATTTTATATTTCATTCACGATACTACTGAATGGTTTAAGTAATTTATAGGAAGGCTTCGTGCAGTAAAGAGAGTTTATGAAGTCTATATCTATCACTTGCATTTTGAAAAGTCCTTTGTAAGCTGTACATAATAGTCTTGAGATGGCAGAAATTACACATAAATTAGATTACGGAAGTGGAGCGTGTAACTTGAGCATGAAGTTTCACAGGGTGATGGCATGAGAAATCAAGATTTTGTTGTTGTTGTTGTTGTTGTTGTTATTAGTATTAGTATTAGTATTACTATAGTGGTAGGTGGGGATGCTCACCATCCACTCACTCAGTGTAATGCTGCTCGTGGATGTCTGGCTTTTCCTTTCCTCCATCCCTCTTTCCTTCCATCCCCTTCTGTCTTTCTTTCCTTCATTCTTTCCTGTTCCTTCTGCCTACGGGTGACTTTACACTGAGTGACAGGCCAAATGGTTTCCTGTACACCAGGAAACCATTTACTACACTGGGTGGTAACCATAAAACCAAATTTTGGCGCCTGCTGGTTTAGTGGGTAATTACGGCGCTCCAATCGGATTGAGCCGGTGATGGTTTATATCCAAGGGGTGGCTGGGGTTTATTGCTCTCGTAATGACACTCAGGGGTGAGTGAAGCTGGTAATTCTCGTCTTAAATGTCAGGACCAACTTGCCTAGCCCCGGGCTCCTACACTCCTCATGGCGCAACGTAGGATTGGATGATGAATGAATGATGATGATGATGATGATGATGATGATGATTAATTATTACTGTTGTTGTTGTTGTTGTTGTCATAGCCCCAGGGTTATCTGACACATGAATCTATTGGACTGCACGCCGTAGTTGCCCTTCTCTTGCAGCCGACCATCTTTCTTTCGAGGGAAAGAGAGAGAGCTGAGGATCCTTTGTTTGGTAAGGCAGTGGAGTGTTCGAGTTACATTAGTGCACTGACGCAAAGCACCGGTACATGTCTTTCAACTGCAAACGCGTCTTTAAAGCAAATGTCACTGTATAATAACGAAGGGAAAAAACGAAAGCAATAGGGGCCTTTCCTAAGGCAGTTTTATACGTACAGTAGATCACAAAAACAACACCCAATTTTGTGTGTGACCCGCCAATTTCTTGTAAATGATCCTTCAATATGTAACGCTATTTACCTCATGGTACCTTGCGTGCTAAGTAACGAATGGTTCGTATCTCTAGTGCATCATTATCGTTTTGTGCAAAGTTCTTATTTGATTTAGATTGTCTAATTATTATTTCATTTTACAGGTGACATTGATATTACTTAAGCAATGATGCCTAGAGAGTGCAAGAATTCTCCAGACAGCTTTTGTTATATATGCGGATCGGATCGCTGACACTGAAACAATATAAAAGACTCTTGACTCCACACGTGAAGAAACTATATGAGCTGCACTTCGGATGTAAAATTGGTGATTAGGACAAACGATGGGCACCTCATATTTGCTGTGTCAGGTGCACAACTTCACTTTCAGCGTGGGTCAAAGGCACCGGTCCTGGTCTCCCATTTGGTGTGCCAGTGGTCTGGAGAGAGCCGAAGGACCATTCAACTGACGGCTACTTCTGTTGAACAGATGTCACAGGTAAGTATTCTTCCCTCTATGTTCCTTGTCAGTTAGAATTTTCTCACATGACATCTAATTTTTCTCTAAATATATATGCTGTTTTTCTTTCTCACTACAGGTCACACCCGGCAGGGCAAAAAAGCAATTGTCTACCCTGATCTTCAGTATGCTATTCCCCCTGTCAGACATTCGAGTGATATACCAGTTCCTTAGGCACCATCTGAAATACCAAGCGATGACACGGACAGCTCGGACGAACCAGGATCACATGATTCAACGTATGAGCCACGACTTGAATCTGACAAGAAAAAGCATCTCATCGCCCAGCCTGAACTCACTGATCTGGTCCGTGATCTAACCCATACTAAACAACGGAGCGACCTCCTAGCCTCCCGTCTGCAAGCATGGAATCTGTTGGATAAAGCTGCATGGATTACAACATTCAGGAAGCGCTCGTCAGATCTGCGGCAATTTTACTCAATGGAAAACAACCTTTGCTTTTGCAGTAATATCATAGAGCTCTTTGATGATCTTGAATTGAGCTATGAACCAAGCCACTGGATTTTTTTTTTTTTACAAATAACAGAACGGAGGAAAGAAAAAACAAATGAGTAAAAAAAAATAATCCATACACCAGATTACTGGTGTCCTCTGTTCATAAAATATCTGTAACACTTAGACTTGAACAGTTGTGGGTTGAAATTTGGAGGAAAACAACTCTGGGGAAGCGAGTTCCAGAGAGATGCAGTTCGGGGAATGAAAGAATTCTGATAGGCGGAAGTTCTGCAATATGGCTGAGTGACATTCCAGTCATGAGCGCTACCAGATGCCCGTGTAGCACGAGGGAAGGTATGGAGAGGTGGCACCATGGACGCAACTTCGTCTGAGCATTTGCCAAAAAAATATCTGTAAAATAATGCAAGGGAGGCAACATTCCTTCTTACTTTTTTTTTTTTATGTGAGGAAGAAGGAACCAAAGGCAATGAGCCCGCAATACTGTTCCCTCCAAGAGAAAAACAAAATACAAGAGAGAGCCAAATTCAAGATCCATTCATTTCCAGATGCCTGGACACACTGCATTTGAAAGACTGGAGATCACAGGAAACAGGAAATACAGACAGGGGGAGACAGTTCCAGAGTTGACCTGTTGCATAAATGAAGGCCTGGGAGTAACGGTTGACTCTTGCATTAGAGAGTTGGACAGAAAAGGGGTGAAAGTTTGCTGCTAGACGGGTGCTACGTGCCCGTCGTAGAAGTGGAGGAATGCATGCAGACAGTTCAGAGGAACAGTGACCATTGAAGTAGCGATAGAAAAGAGATAAAGATGCAACACTGCAGCGAAGAGACAGAGGTTGAAGGGAGTCAGTAAGAGGAGGAGAGTTAATGAGACGAAAAGCCTTTGACTCCACCCTATTGAGAAGAGCTGTATGTGGGGAGCCCCCCCATACATGAGAGTTGTACTCCACACAGGGGCGGATAAAACCCCTGTATAGAGTCAACAATTGTGCAGGGGTAAAGAAGAAACTGAGTCGGCTTCGCACACCCAATCGCTTGGAAGCAGATTTTACAAGAGATGTAAAATGATCTTTCCAAGACAAGTCCCGAGCAAATGAAACCCCAAGCATGTTCAACGATGATGCAGGATTAAGTTGAGTATTATTAAACATAAGTGGGTATACCTGTGGAAGATTTTGTTGGGTTGATAGGTGCAAAAACTGAGTCTTTGATGCATTAAAAACAACCAGATTATTTTTACCCCAGTCAGAGATACGAGCCAAGTCAGACATTAGGTGTGCCATAGCCTCATCCCTTGCCTGTTGAAGTAACTGCTGAGATGGACGTTGTGGAAATCGAATGGAAAGGTGAAGGGTGGAGTCATCAGTGTATGAGTGGATAGGGTTAGATGTACAGCTTAGAAGGTCATTGATGAATAAAAGGAAGAGAGTTGGTGATAGGACAGAGCCCTGAGGAACACCACTGTTAATAGATCTAGGAGAAGAACGATAGCCGTCTACAACAGCGGCTATAGAACGACCAGAAAGGAAGCTAAAGATGAAGGCACAGATAGAAGGATAGAAACCATAAGAGGGCAGTTTGGAAATTAAAGATTTATGCCAGACTCGATCGAAAGCCTTTGAGATGTCAAGTGCAATGGCAAAGCTTTCGCCAAAGTCCCGAAAGGAGGATGACCAGGAGTCTGAAAGGTAGGTGAGAAGATCGCCTGTGGAGCGTCCCTGACGGAACCCATACTGACGATCAGAAAGAAGGTTGTGATAGGAAAGATGCTTTAAAATTTTTCTATTAAGAATTGACTCGAAAACTTTTGAGATACAGGATGTTAAAGCAATTGGACGATAGTTAGACGGTTGGGAATGGTCGCCCATCTTTGGGACTGGCTGAATGAGAGCAAACTTCCAGCAAGAAAGAAAGGTACAAGTTGACAGACAAAGGCGAAAGAGTTTGCCTAGGCAGGGAGTAAGCACAGAAGCACAGTTCTTGAGAACAACAGGAGGGACTCCATCAGGCCCATATGCCTTATTAGTACTGAGGCCAGCAATGGCAGAAAATACATCAGCTGAAGAAATTTTAATGTTAGCCATGAGGAAGTCAGAGGGGGGAAGTGAGGGAGGAACAGCACCGGAATCGTCTAAGGTGGAGTTGGAGGAGAAAGTCTGAGCGAAGAGATCTGCTTTATCAGTAGAAGATATAGCTACAGAGCCATCACAGTAGAAAAGAGGAGGGAATGATGATGAGGTAAAGTTGTTAGAAAGGTTTTTGGCAAGGTGCCAGAAGGAGCAGGAAGAGTTTGAGTTAGAGAGTTGAGAGCATTTTGTACAGATGAAATTATTTTTAGCAGAGCGAAGAACAAACTTAGCACGATTCCGGCAGAAATGTACAAAAGATGTGATTCAGGGGTGGGTTGGCTCCGGTACCTTTTATAGGCCCTCTCCTTGTTGCGGACAGCATTAGAACAAGCGTGATTAAACCAAGGCTTTCGTGCATTAGTCAAAGGATATGAGAAAGGAATGTATGCTTCCATGCCTGAGAGAATAACCTCCGTAATGCGCAAGGCACACCCAGATGGCTCCCGGCCATGGAAGCAAGCAATAATCATTCTAGAGAAATTCAAAGAAGTACTGCCTGAGGGCCTCCCAATCTGCAGCTCCAAAGTGCCAGAGACGACGTTTTTTTGGAGGGTCCGCAGGCCGTACCAGAGCGATAGGACAGGTTAAGGTGATAAGGTTGTGATCGGAGGAGCCCAACGGAGAGAAAAGATTAACAGTGTAAGCAGAAGGATTAGTTGTAAGGAAGAGATCGTGTATGTTGGAGCTCTCTCCAAGGCGGTCAGGGATATGGGTAGGGTGCTGTACAAGCTGCTCTAGGTCATTAAGGATAGAAAAGGTATAGGCTTGTTCACCAGGTGGATCAGTGAAAGGAGAGGAGAGCCAAAGGTGGTGGTGAACATTGTAATCTCCAAGAATGGAGATTTCAGAGAAAGGAGAAATGGATAGAATGTGTTCCATCGTAGAAGTAAGATAGTCAAAGAATTTTTGATAGTAGAATTAGGAGATAAGTAAACAGCACAGATATATTTAGTCAGAGAATGATAGGAAAGCCGAAGCCAGAGTGTAGAGAATTCAGAAGAATCGAGTTCAGGAACACGAGAGCAAGATAAGTTGTTGCGTATATATACACAACAGCCACCTTTGGGTTTGAAATGAGTATAGAGAAAGTAGGAGGATACAGAAAAGGGTTTGCTGTCAGTTGCCTCAGACAGCTGAGTCTCAGTTAGGAAAAGAAGGTGAGGTTTAGAGGAGGAGAGGTGATACTCAACAGAGCGAAAGTTAGAGAAAAGGCCATGAATGTTGCAGAAATGAAGAAAAAGAGAGTCAGACAGTGGTTCCAGGCACCTTGGGTCATCACCGGGAGAGGGGATGAAGGTGGGGGCATTTATGGTCCCCCCCCCTGGGGACTCCGAGGCTATGTTAATCAACGCCATTTTTTTGAAATTTTTGAAAAGGAAGTGTGGTGTGTACTGTGCATGTAGTTTGGTGTTGATAGTTGGAGAAACTTGTATTGGAGAGCATGCTGGTCTACTCTCTGTGTTACTGAGACACTGAAAAAGTTCAGCAAAGGGGGATGGTCGGGACCTAGTCCCGAGGGCTGATGAAACGGGAGCTCCAGCTCTCCCTGTCATCAGCTTTCCATTAGGGGAGGTAGTTTATATGTAATGGCAGGGTTGTTAATGATTCTAACAGCTTTATTCTGAATTTTGTCTAGTTGTCTTAATGCAAACTCTCCACAACCATTCCACAAGGGTTAGCAATATTCAGGCTGAGAGCTCACATGACTTATAAATTATAGCTAACTGCTCATCGGCGAAGAAGTTACGGACTCTTTACAATAATCCGAGTTTCTTTGAGGCGGTTTTAGCAAGTGATCTGACATGAGAGGTCCAGCTGAGGGCACTGTTAAGTGAGATGCCAAGAATTTCAATACTTCTGGAGATGGGAATATTAGGAGCACTGAAGGTAATGTACGAATCTGGCAATATCTGTCTATCAGTAAACTGTATATATTTAGTTTTACTAGCATTAAAAGAGACAAGGTTGTTTTGTCCCCATTCACTGATTATAGATAGATCTTGATTTATGGAGATGGCTGTACTGAGTTGAAAGGTAGAGATATTAGACTTTGTAAATGGATGTCTGAGTGTGAATGAACTATGTAGTGTTGAGTCATCTGCATATGAGTGAATGGGATTGTGAGTGACTGATAAGAGATCATTAATATGAACCAGAAATAGGGTTGGCGCCAGAACTGATCCCTGCAGCACGCCGGCGTTAATTGAGCGGAAATTGGAATATACATCATTTACTTTTACTCTTATTTTCCTGTCACTAAGATATGAAGAAATCAAAGGAACAAAAGACGTTAGTCCATAGCAAGGGAGTTTGGACAGCAGGGAACGGTGCCATACTCTGTTGAAAGCTTTAGAGATATCAAGAGCTACTGCATGAGTTTCTCCAAAAAGATCAATTGATTGATGGATGGTATGAGTTAAGAGATTGAGTATGTCAATGGTGGATCTTTTGTGACAAAAACCGTATTGTCTATCACTAATTAAGTTGTTGGATTCAAGATGTTTAACAATGTGCTTATTAATTAAAGTTTCAAATACCTTGCCAAGAGGAGATGTGACAGCTATTGATCTGTAATTGGAGGGGTCAGACGAACTTCCTTTCTTCGGAACTGGGTGGATATTGGCTTCTTTCCATGAATTTGGGAATAAAGAAATATGTATGCATAGTCTGAATAATTTAGCTAGGACAGAGGCAAGTTCAGGGGAACACTTTTTCAAATCAATTGGCGGAATTCCATCAGGGCCTGGAGCTTTGTTGGTAGGTAAATTGTCTAGGATGGATTTTACGTATCTTGTCTGTATTTTATGTGGGGCAATTTCGGGAGAATCAAGTTCCAGTACTTGGACATTCTGGCTGGTATCGTCTATTGTAGAGTTTCTGGCAAAGGTACTGGCAAAGATATCTCCTTTCCCACGTGGGTTATTTGTAATGTTGCCATCTGAAGATTTTAGTGGGGGATTGGAAGATGACTTGTTAAAGTTATTATTGAAAGAATTAAGAATTAACCAGAATATTCTATTGTCATTAGGGTTGTTAAGTAATTTCGATGCTTACTTTTGAAGAAAGTTTGATTTAGATAGATTTAATACAGCTTTTGCATGATTTCTAGCAATTTTAATTCGGGAGAGTGATTCAGATGTTTTTGATTTTAAGTAAGAGTTATTGATGCATCTCTTTACAGCATTAAAGCTATTTTACTGCACATTGGAAACACCATGCCATCCGTTCCAGTTGCTCACCCAGTCATTTTAAGAGAGAGATAAAAATCTTTCTTTCATTCTAAATTGCATAAATTACAGTGAGTATGAGTGGCTTATTTGTGCATGTTTGAAAGTTGTGGCCATTCTTAATGGATTAGGAACTGGCCATACAAAATTTATGTGCTTTCTGCAAGTGGGACAGCCAAGCAAGATTTGATTATTATGTAAGCACAGCATGGCCACCTTGGGATTCACTGATACCCGGATCCCACAATGTTATTAATGAACCACTAGTAAAGAAGGAAAATATCATTTTGCCACCTCTCCATATAAAACTGGGCTTAGTGAAACAGTTTCCCAAAACTCTGCAGCATCATGAGCCATGTTTCCAGTGCTTCAAGGAGAAATCTCGCAAAATAAGTGATGCTAAAATTAAAGAGGGCATATTTTGTCGGCCCTCAGATTCATCAACTTATGACTGACAAGGATTTTGAATTAATGATGGATGAAACTGAGTTAGCTGCATGGTGTGCATTCAAAGGTGTGTGCGATGGACTACTGGGAAAGCATAAAGAGGGCCAACGTAATGTTTTAGTGGATGAACTAATCAAGTATTACCAAGATCTTGGGTGCAACATGTCACTGAAACTTCATTTTCTACATTCTCATCTATCCTTTTTCCCAGAAAATGCAGGGGATGTAAGTGATGAACACGGAGAGAGGTTTCATCAAGATATATCAATAATGGAGAGCAGGTACAAAGGGAAATGGAGTCCAGCCATGCTAGCCGATTTCTACTGGACTTTGAAGCGTGACCAACCAGAGACATCACACACACGCAGAAGTAAATACTAATAAGTTGAGAAACTTATTCTAAAATATTTAAGTGCTTGTTTTTTAATGGATATGGAATATTAACAATGATGACATTTCATTTGGCAATGACAATATAATTACTTCATTTTTTATAGTTTGAATGTATGAATGTTTAGTAGGCATATTACGAGAAAATGTGACGTGATAGGGGTATTTGGCTATCAGATTCAGATTCAGCACACTTGAAATTGATAGTAAAATCCTAAGGAGGACTATTTTTTCTTTCTTGACCCTGATATTTGTTATAAGTGTATAATCATTGCTAAGTCGCAGTCATCCCCTACAACACAACCAGTAATCATCCATGAAAACAGGAGCTCAGATATCAGGCCTATCTACCACACAAATAAGGGAAACAATCAATATTTGCCCAACTCCCACTCTTTCACTAAAACTCGAACCACAACAGGTCTCAGAAGAAAAGGGCTGAGCTTTTTAGAGCCAGCGACTGCACTAGTCACTGAGGTTGATAATTTTTTGTTAAGTCCCAATCTTTCTCTAGAACTATAGCAGCCACAGACCACAGAAAAAAGAAAAAAGAAAAAAGGTTTATGTATACCTATCAACTGCACAGGTAAGTAAAACAGGCAATCAGTTTTGCTAAGTCCTGACTCTACCCCTAAAATATGATTAATAAAAGGCGACGGAAGAAGGCTAAGTCTCGTAAATCTGTCAAGCACACAAGCATCGATAAATGACAGTCAATTTTTAATAAATATCAATCTTCCCCAAGAAAATTAGAAATAGCGGGCCACATAAGGAAGTTTTGAATACGTAATTCGCCTGTGTGCTTCATTAAGGTAAATGAATAGATAGATAGATGGATAGAGAGATAAATTGATGGACAGACAGATAGATAGATAAATAGGCAGATATTCCTAAACTCCAGTCTACCCTCTAAATCACTATCTCCAACAAGCCATAGATGAAAAGAACATATTAGTTCTTTGTCATACCAAATGCATGACTTCCAACTTGTCACACGCATTCACATTTCATCACTTCAGTGTCGGTACTCACCATTCATAATGGATACACGATAGAACTGTCTCTTAATGGACATAAATGGAGAGTAAGAACTGTTGAGATAGGATACATGAGGCGTTTTAGTGACATGAGATTGGATGGAGGGGGGAGGGGGTAAGATGCTGGTCGATGGTCAGATGAAATGATGCTTGATGGATATAGTCATGAGTTAAAGCTGTTGAGACTAGTTATGTCAGTGTCTATGGACTGAGATGGAAGAGTAGATGGAAATGAAAGGATGAGTGGTGAATTTGTTGTGAAGTTTGGTGTTTTGGGAAAAAAAATATAATACGAAACACTCTGAAGGAGCTCATGTTGGAGGGAATATGGAGAAATGAAAATAAGTTTCAGGAACATGAATGAATAGTGAGAGTTGTTGAGAGTGAGAACGAAGGGAAGGTGGATAAAATGAAAGAATCCTTAAGGCATGCTTGAAGAGGGTAGATCAGAAAGATCTGATTAACTCATCCCGTGCCAGCGACGTACATGTACGTTGGCCCCTATATAAGGGGACAGTGCCAGCGACATACATGTGCAACAGCTATTTGATATATTTGCCAAAATTAGAAAATTCAGATTAGGTGCCAAAAAATCAGCTGGGATATTACTGTGCCTCTTTAGGCCTCTCTAGGCCTTCCTATATCATCTATACACCCAGCAAGAGTATCCTTGGCTTGAATAGCATAATTTCCAATGAAGAAAACAAAGATCTACCTCAAATCGCTGGGTGTCAGTGGCGGCCAATAAAGTCTATGGGAGTTACTCCAAGGTTTTCAGCCACATGCTCAGGAAGAATCAACCTCAAAATATACCTAAATGGCTTCCGTGGGTACTTATATGGTTGTTCTACATGTTTTCTCATCATTTCTAAGCTATTTAGCAAAAAAAAAAAAAAAAGACCAAAAATGGCTAGCACCACGGCTCCATGAGGGTCCAAAGTCTGCTGGCATGCAGAGGATTAATGCCTACCCACTACTAGAGGGGTCTTGTACGTATTTTGTTAGTTCTGTGCTGTCCTAAGCTTCCCCTACACTTTGGCACACCGATGACGATACTCTTGTCATCAAAGTAAACTATTCTCCAAAAATCCATTTATTGTTAAATTTTCATGGGATATGGTTTAAAATGAGTGCCAATATCTTCCCATTTTCTCTGTGAGTCATGTGACTGCCCCAGGCTGCCATACAGCCACCCATGCTGAAGAAAATGTCAGTAACTTCCCATCTCTGTTAGTGGTCAGACTGCTTACCGCCGCATCTGTTTACCTGCAGCTTTCCGTGGATTTTTCGTCATTTGCTGTGTCTTCCCTTCTTTATATTCACTGTAAATCATATCCATGACGGATAGTGACAAAGGAAAGGACAGATCCATCTTGAAAAAGGAGAAAGAAATGTGTATAAAGGAGAAAGTTTTGAGTGTACACCAGACGTAAGAAGGAGTGAAACACACACCAATAAAGTTTGGGGCTGTAATGGAGGAATTTTCAGAAAGTTATTTCGAAGACCTTGATGGTACAGAAAGTGACAGTGATGTTGCTAGTGAACTGGTAGAGAGTGAGACAGTAAGTGAAACTGTCAGAAATTTTTATACACTCCTCTGAAGAGTGTTAGTCTAACACGACCTTAAGTAAATTCACATACGTCTCTTAGGAAAATTGGTATTCCAACTCACCTAGTTATTATTCTCGTATCTCCTGGTTAATTCTTCATTGATTAGGCCAAATCGTAAAGGTTACGTAGCTAGAAAGAGTCTGAAAACAGATGACGACGAGCCTGATGTTTTGGTCAGTTGCCTGGGCTTCCAAGCGTCCTTAAGCGCATATTTACAGCGTGCAATTTGAACCAGATCTAGCAGCAGAGTGAGTGAACATAGTGATTATCTTCTCCCTGTCAGGATTTGAAGAAGTTCTTTATTAATTACAATGCTAAATACAGTTAGATTACTTCATGATATATACAAGGTGAAGCTAACTAAAATTAATCTTAGATTTACTTAAACTAAAGCCAAGCCAAATATTCCCTTTATCTATGTAAATTTGTATTAAATCCTCATTCATTTTTCACGTGACACATTTCGTACTCATCATGCAAGCGCCATGGGGTCAATGGAAATTTCCAAAGTAATTACATGTTTTTACAATACAGTTGTCCACAAGGGTTAAACTCAGTAGCATTTAATTTATTAATCATAAGACTTATTAATGAGAACGTAATCTCTGGGTTATAAAACCTCTTGAATAGTTATTAATGCTCACCAGGTTTTCCTGCCCAAAAAAAAAAAAAAAAAAAAGAGCTCAACCACTCTGGGGGAAATATTTCCCACAGTTGTGGGGCCATGCGAAAAATGATACACTGTATCATGACCCTTAGCCAGGAGCTCTCTCAATAGGTCTCGAGAACCCTGTGCTGCAGCCCTTCTAGGTCGCGCATCCTGACCTGATTGCTCTCCGCCATCCACTATCTACGGGGTAGCCGTTAACTCAAGAGGTATCAGTTTATCAAGAGTTTTTATGTTGGTATGTCCCCTGCATTTTATTTTTACAAGTCTCTGGGTGCATGGAGATCACTTCAGCTAATGGCCACTGGGATCTTGGTTGTTCTGTTTTTACTAAGCCCACACCTCCTATGTTTATAACAGACATATTGCTGGCAGCCTGAGCCCCATAGAATCTTTCTCTTAGGCTCAAAAGATATTCTTCGCCTCAATGTCTATTCCAGGTGTCCAATACTTTTTTCAGACATTGATACCCTTCCCGCAGATGTTATCCTAATTCATTTTTTTCTATGGTAGGATCATCTACTTCCTCCTGGATATCCACACAAGGCACCGGATGGAGCTTTCTGGCATTTAACATATGAGCCGGTGTCAATGCTTCAATCGAAACACTAGTGTCATCTGGATAGGTTAAAGGTTTATCATTGATCCTAGCTTCAGTTTCAGTTATCTCTGTTTTTAACTCCTCTCTTGTGATCTTAGTTCTGTGTAAGGTTTTCCTATGGCAGTTCTTCACAATACCAATCATTCATTCGGAAAATCCATTTTGCCATGGTGCTCTTGGAGCTATGAACTGCCAGGTACAATTTTGGATTCCCAGCGCCGACTTAACCTTTGGGTCATTTACTTTATTTAAAAGTAAAAGTGCTGCTCCAATGAAATTGGTTGCGTTGTCACATTAATTTATTAGGACAAGACCTTCCAGCAGCAAATCTTCTAAACACGTTCAGCAATGTCTCTGAACTTAAATCTTCTGCCATTTCTAGATAGACTGCCTTTGTGTAGGTGCAAGTAAACAGTCATATATATACACTTTATGGGGAGTTCTCTCACCCGTAACAGTTATAGCCCCTGTGTAATCAACTCCAGTTACTTTGAAGGGCCGACTTACATTTACCCTATCCCTTGGTATGGCAGGTGGTTCTGGATAGTCATATGGTCGTTGTTCATACCTCCTACCTGTAATGCAACCTTTGAGATATTTATGACCTGTCTACCCTTAGGGATCCAATATCTTTCCCAGATTTGAGCCAAAGTCTGCGGCACACCTCCGTGAAGAGTCAAATCATGGGCTTCCTTCACAATTATCTGTACAAAATAATCACTCTTAGGTAATAATAATGGAATGTCTAGTTTGGAGAGGCAAATCAGCCTTTATTATTTGGTCCCGGCATCTAATTAGACCCTTTCCGTCTAAGAACAAGCCTAAATCTCTTATCAACTTATTCTTGTTCCCAGTGCCTTTGCCTAAAAGGTCATAAATGTCTGTGTAATAAGTCCTTTGTATCTCTTTCAGCCAGTATTCCATGGGATCAAACTTCTGAAACCCCACTTTCTTATTTAAAAATTTAACAACTAATTTAGTAGTGTTAGTAAGTTGTCTTATTGACGAGAATCTGCTAATGTCAATTACTTCTGGCTCAGGTACTGCAGATCCAAGTTTACTACACCGACCTCAGCAATACTATACTGTTTCTGCTCAGGCCAATCGTTAGTGAGTAACCATTTAGGACCTATAAACCACAAGTCATCTTTGATCAGTCTCTTTACAGTCGAACCTCTCGAGAGCAGATCAGCTGGGTTTTGTTTGAAGGATACATGCATAAATTTAAATTTGGAAGACTGCTCTATAATAGTCTTCACCCTATTGTGGACAAAGGGAATTTTACTGTCTTCCTTCCGTATCCAATAAAGACAATCTCACAGTCAGTTCATATATAGATATCCTCAAACTGAGTATCAAAAGTAGTGGTCCAATACCTGGCCAATTTAGTTCCTACTTCTATGGAAGCCAAGTCCATTAGAGGTGGGGTTCTTCCTTTAATTGGTGCAACTCTGGCCTTGGATATAATAATCTTACTATCCTCTCCTGTTGCACAATAAGCTACTGCTCTATATGCCCATTGAGAAGCATCACAAAATATATGTTAGTGTGACTTCTCATTACTGTTTATATTCCTAGGACTACTTATGCTTGATGTTATTTCAAACTCCTTTCTATTCTGTTCCCATTTTTCCACATATGTCTCCTCCAGTTCACTGTCCCAGTCCAACTTATCTCGCCAAGCCTCCTGCACTAAACATTTGCCCCTAATAACTATAGCACTGACCAGTCCTAATGGATCTAACAACAAAGAGACCTAACTTAACAAGGACCTCCTGGTGAAAGCGACATCAGAGAACTTAATTGGTTTCAAACTTATTTCATCAGCTCTTGTATCCCAGTTAAGACCCAACATATTTGAGTTTTGGGAATGTCTGAATTTGGATAGCCCTCTTGTATTTTATTCCTCAAAAGCAGTGAATTTGTATTCCAGTTCTGTAACGGCAAATTTCTGTCTATCTATCTATTGCCAGATGCCTCAATCCCGTTCGGGGTGACCACAATCAAATCGCCTCCACGTCTCCCTGTCCCCCGTCATTTCAGTGCCCCGCTCCCAACTCTCACCCCCCTCTCTCATATACCTCTCCAACCCATCCCTCCATCTCATCCTCGGCCTCCCCTTCCCTCTTCCCCCCTCCACCCCACTCACATACACTCTCTTCGTCAGTCTTTCACTCTCCATCCTCTCCACATGGCCAAACCACCTCAGTGTATTCCTCCTAACGCTTCCTATCACATCCACATCCACACCACAATGCTCTTTTATATCCTCATTTGTCAGCCTGTCTTTCCATGTGACTCCACAGGCTCCTCTTAAATAACTCATTTCCGCTGCTCTCACTCTTGACTTGTGTTCTTCCAGCAATGTCCAAGCTTCACATCCATACGTTAGAGTTGGTATCACAATTCTGTCATGTAGTAACTTTTTCACTTCCATGCCCACTTCCCTGTTTCTTATCACTGCTTTCAAGGAACCAGCAACCTTTCTTCCCTGCTGTACCCTTTTAAGCACTTCACCCTCCAAACCTCCATCCTTACTCATCACACTACCCAAGTACTTAAATCTACTCACATTTTCCATTTCCTCACCATCCAACCTCGCTGTACATTCACTGACTTCACCTCTCTCAAAGACCATCACTTTACTCTTCCCTACATTCCCCTTTAGATTCCGTTTCTTACACACTCTCCCAAACTCATCCACCAAGCCTTGCAGCTCCCCTTCGTCTTCATTCAACAACCCAGTATCATCTGCAAACAACAGTACAGGGAGTTTCCAAACACTACCCTCTCTCACCAGGGCCACTCCAACATCCACTACCCTACCTTGTACCTCTTTTATTACCCCATCCATGTACAGATTGAACAACCATGGAGACATGACACATCCCTGTTTCAATCCAACCTTCAAAGAGAAAAATTCACTCAGTTCACCATCCACAAGCACTGCAGCCTTAGCACCATCATACATACTCTTCACAGCACTCAACAGCTTCCCATCTACTCCATATATTCTTAATACTTTCCACAATCTTTGTCTATCCACCTTGTCATATGCTTTCTCCAAATCCATGAAAGCCGCATACAACTTCTTTCCCTTCTCTAGAAACTTTCCCACTAAAGATCTAAGAATGAATATCTGATCTACACAACCTCTTCCCTTCCTAAAGCCTCCCTGTTCTTCTCCAACTAATTCCTCTGTTCTTTCTCTAAATCTGTCAATAAGTATCCTACCATACACATTTCCTATTTTACTAAGAAGACAGATGCCCCTGTGATTACCACGGCAAATTTGCCTTCCCATATTCTGAATTGGCTACTTCATAAGCCTTCAATGCTTTCGACTCTGTATCAGCAGCTCCTTGCAAATTATCCATGTAAAAAGCCTGCCCTATTTCTGGGCATTTGGCATTTCCAAAATGATGCTATAGAGTGTTGTAAAGTAGGAAAGGACTAGCACAAGAGCCAAAGAGCACCAGTCGGAAACAGTAAGTTTCCAATGGACTATCCTCATTTTGAGGATATCGACGGCATAGGAATTTTGTAAATATCCTATCCTCCTCCCTCAGTCCTATTCTGAGAAAAGCCTTACTAATGACTGCTGTATAAGTGTAAGGTTTCTCTCTAAATCTTAGTAATACATTTCCTAACTTCTCTGTTTGTGTAGGTCCAGAGTATTTTTTTTTTTTTTTTATGTGTCCGACTCTGGGCATAGGCTTCACAGCCTGCTATCAAGGCCCAGCAGTCCTCCTACATACTATACACCTCTACATGTCACAACTTCGGCGCTAACACCCACCGTCCATATTGAATACATGCTAGGGCTGTCTCATACAGGACTGGTGTATTGGTATTAGCGGGGGTATTTTTACGACATGTCGGCGGGTCTTCTGGTAGATCAGTAAAGCCTGATTTAATGGAATTCAAATACTTAAACTGTTCCCTGCCCCAGCCAGGATTCGAACCTGGGTCCGTAAGGACTGCAGGCCACCTCTCTACCGATTGAGCCACCGCCTCCCCCAGTTGTTCAAGTTAGCTGATCCATTGGACGCTTTACTTCTACAGTTGAAAACTCTCCTTATGGGAGTAGTTACTGACTTCTTGCTTACAGCATGATGTGGTAAATAATGTCCCTCCTTATGGTTAACAGGGAATTCTACGTCTTCTATAAATTTATTCTTCAATTGATCTTTTATACTGTAATACTATGATATATGGTTAGATGTTCTGGTTTGTCTGTCAACTTTCTTAGAAGAGAATTTAACTGAGCCTTAGCTGCTTGGTTATTTGTTGGTAACTCCAAATGGTTTAGTTTCCATGTTAATCC
Organism: Coenobita brevimanus; assembly: GCF_032717465.1. Classification (NCBI taxonomy): domain Eukaryota; kingdom Metazoa; phylum Arthropoda; class Malacostraca; order Decapoda; family Coenobitidae; genus Coenobita; species Coenobita brevimanus. The sequence goes on from NC_137021.1 coordinate 20,969,295, forward strand.
TATTCAATACCGTCCATCCTTAAATTCCACTGATTGGTTATACAAATCCAAAGATATTTTCCCCCCACCACGAGGCCTGGCTCCCCTTCCAGAAACTCAGTACTTTTTTCCCCAAACCCACCGATGGGCATCACAGCCTCCTGCATGTTGTCCCCCACCTTCCTTTCCCCTCCACGTCGGAGCAGTGCGCATCGCCAACCTTTCCACCACTCCCCTCACCCTCCCCAAGGGACTAGTAGTCAGAGAGATGGAGGAGACCAAGCCCTGTGCCTCTTCCCCCCCTGCCCCCCCTGCCCTTCCCCCCCATCCCAGACCATCTCCCACCACAACAAACTGACAGCCTTTAACGCCTCCTCCTGGACTTCCAAGACATCTTTTCGTTGGGACCAACAGACATCGGGCACACCACCTATGTCCAAACATGCTGAGCATGTGCTCTGGGCAAAGACATCACCAGGACACTGGGTCCGTCAGGTAGTATCCAAGCCAGCATGCCCTAGCAGCTGCTGTCAGCAGATGTCGTTGGGCATCTCCTACCCAAGTCTGGCTACACATACATAATCACATTCGTGAACACCTATTCCAAGTTCCTGATTGCCTGTCCGATGAAAGAACACCACGCTGTCACAGTCGAAGACGCACTGGTTCACCATGTGTTCCCCTACTTCGGCATTCCCAAGGCTCTCCACTCCAATAATGCCCCAGAGTTTACAAGCAAGATCTGGACTGGACTCACCACACTATTCGGCTATGCCCTCTCCCACTCGTAGCCGTATTGGCCACAGGGAAATGGCATCTGCAAATGGAGTCACCTCACCCTACTCAACCAGGTGCGTACCAGAATACAAGAAACCCAGAACAAAGACTGGCCAGCACGCATCAAGATCGTGCAGTGGGACATGAACTCCTGCCCCAGCGAAGATGGCATCACCCCACTCAAATGAGCGTTTGGCGAGGCACCCATACTCCTACCCTCCACCACCACTTACAACCACCTGCCACCCCCCCCTCCTCCTACCCCCTTCACCACCTCAAACGTAAACTCTATCATCTCCAAAACACCAAAGACCTAAAACCTGACACCCCTGCAACTAACTCCTATAAACCAGACGATTCTGTCGTGGTAGCCACGCTGCGAACACCCAGTAAACTAGCTCCATGCTATACCAGCCCCTATATGACTGTAAAGGTTCCCAAGCCATACCAAGTCACCGTACAATACCACAACACCACCTGCACCTACCGGAACTGCCATGTGCATCGTTTTCACGCACCTCCAACACCACCACCTTGCCACCCTCACCTGCCTAATGCATGCCCCACCCCCAAGTATGAGCCCGATGACTCATACTTCTGCTACCTCTCCCCTTCCCTATCCTCGCCCAGTTCCCCACCATCATCACCACCCTTGCTGTGGACCCCTCCCCTCCCCCTCACACCCCCCACTTACCTCCAGCAACCTCATAGCACTCCTCCCCCACCACGCCACCGCTGCCAAGCCCGACACCACGCTGCCGTCCGACGTCCTCACGCCCATCGCCACCACCCACTCCTCACTCCATCCCAACCCCCGTTCCCAGTAGACACCCCGACTCCCCGTCCCCCACCTCTACTCCCTCATCATCACCTCCAGTCACAACTCCAACCACCCACCGATCGGCTGCCCACTCCATCCACACGACCATCCAGATACACCCCAACACCCTCCCCTCCATCCACCCTGGCCCCCAATACCTATCCCCTCACCCTAATAATACAACACACCACATGGAAAATTCCAGTGGCCTGCCCCACTAAGCTGCTTAGGGCAACCCCTCCACGACCTCATAAAAGCAAGGTGACCTCACCCATCTCTAGTCTGCAGCCGGAAACCACAGGTCATGCATCACACTCCCTGCAACCCGAGATGAAGATTAAGCATATCCTATGGACTCTGGCCGGAGGACGCAAGTGACATCTCAAAGGCATGCCCATCTCCTCCACCTCCTCCAGCAGACACACCTACCATCCATGCTCACAATCATCTATTGGCCACACCAGCAGCCAAACCAACCAACACTCCATTGGGCAAATCTACTCCACCACCTCATGCCCTCCTATCGAACCTCCACCGTCGACACTTACCACCTTCGGTCACGGGGACGTGACTTCCACCCCTGCAACGGTGGTGAAATACCCACCCGGCGAAGCGATCCTGACACCACCACCCCAGGAGAAGGACATTGGGAGATGGCCCCCACCCCAACAGTAGGAAATGGGGAGACACATAGGCGTTCCATGCCACAACGACTTCTATCCCCCGTGATCCTATGCCCCTCTTCTGCGCAGCCGGACACCCAGGAAGTACGCCACCTGAATATATTACCCTTTGATGGGGAGAACACCCACCAGAATCGGGATGGGACTTGCCCTTTGACAGTCCCAAGTGGGCCCTCAGATGCAGTGTCCACCGGACTTGATTTCACAAGAGGGAGAGCAGTCACCCAAGCTCACAGTCCTACTCTGCCTCAGGGGAGCAGTGGCACAGTAGTATCCACTGGATCTATTGTAGGAGTGTCCACCAGATGGCACAGTAGTATCCACCGGATCAACTGTGGGAGGAATGTCCACCAGATCTCCTCCTTCTGCCACCCACCTTCAGGAGCAGGTGTCTCGGACTGTCCACTCTGACGACCTTCACCTGCGATCCCCAGGAGGGTGATGGGCCCATGGTAGTGTCCACTGCATCTGCCATCGGGGGAGAGACCACCGGTCGTCCCCCAGCTGCACTTTTCCCTCGAAAGCAGGAGGTCGGCAGAGTCCACCAGACCTGCCGCAGAAGCCAGAAGGCCCGCCCGCCCTTCTCTTCCTACTGTCCGCAGGACGAGTGGTCCCCCAGCAGCGTCCCCCGGACCTGTCAGCCTGCGGGAGTGTCCACTGGATCTCCGTCGACCACTACCCTGGAAGGGAGCCTGGGTAGCATCCTCTGGACCTACCAGGCAGGGGTGTTCTCCAGACCTCTTTCCTTTGCCCTGGAGTGGAGATTCAGCAGCAACCATTACACTACCCCGGAGGCTTCCTACAAGGGCGCCGTCTCTTGCTTGGCCCACTTTTTCAGAGGCCGAGAAAGATGCCCCCCCCTCTCCCTCTCCTCTGCAAAGGATGGAGACTGCTCCCCAACAGGGTCCCCATCGGAGAGTATCTGGGACGGACCCAGCCCCTGATGCCCCCAGCAGCTGATGGACTCCTCCAGAGTGAGCGGCCGCAGTCAACTCATGCTGTCCTCTTCCTCCCAGCGAGACCACAGCCCCCAGACGACGAGGGGCTCCCTGCAGCCGAACCCGAGCCCTGATCAACCCGGACCCATCCCCAGGACTCGCACTACAGCCAAGGGCAGGCGCTGTGCCGTGCAGCTCTTAGCCCAGTTCAGCCCCAGTCCAGAGGGCCACCACATCCCCAGGGCCCCCACCAGGAAAGGGCCACCCACCACGCTGCCCTCCAGCTCAACCCGGGCTATTGATCACACAGTCTGAGACCTGTACCAGGAACGCATCCTTGATGGCCCTCCTCCCACACCAGGCCGTCACCTGTGCCATGGCCTTGGGCACACCCCTAGCGCCCGCCAGCGACCCAGCCTACAGTGTGAAATACTCCCCCATGATTCCCAGTGCTACAGACCCTGTGTGAACCCTTTCCTCCCTCGTCCACAGTGTTGTGTCCCGGTGTGTCCTAATTCACACTAGATCCTTGTGTAGTGTACCCTGTTTGTGATCCCTTGTGTACCGTCCCACACCCCTGTGTGACCCTCCACCCCCTAGGTAACACCCATACCCCCTGTGTAATATCTGTGACCCCTACATGTTGAACCATGACCCCTGTGTCATATGAGTGGTGATATACAGTGTCTTAGTCCTGTGGAATATCCGTGCCCTTGGTATATGTACATCTGTGTAAAAGACTTGCGTGATATACCTTATTGGTAGTACATCTCAGTGGATCACGAATCATATCGTTCCCCTGTGCAATATATACCATGCCTGTGTTATATGATGTATTAGGTGTTATACTGTTAGTGATATTTAGATAGGTAGTGTTGTGTGCTATACTGTGTTCATGTTTTATATGTGTATAGTGCTGTGTCATATACATGTTATATATGTACAGTGCTGTGTCATATACATATTATATATGTACAGTGCTGCATCATATAGTGTACTTGTGTCCCATATAGAACTGTCCATGTACTAGAGTGTAAATTCTGTTGTACTCTGTAAGGTATTATACTTGTGGAACTGGTTAGCCCGTATTTGAGCCCTATCCCTTGCCTGCATGCTCTAGCCCGGTCCAGAATAAAAGAACCCAAGGCCCGTGCCTGTACCTGAGCCCAAGGAGTTGGGCGCAGAATACACTGCCTAACAGTTTCGAATTGCTGCATCTTGTCTGAAGTAGTGAGTGGGAGAAAACGACTGTGGCGTGGCAAGAATCTCACGAATGCAGAGAAACAAAAAGTTACAGGAACAGACAAAAAACAGAGAAGAGTACGGTTTATTATGTCGATTAGCGCCGTGGATAATATAAGGTAGAAAGGGTGGGGAGAGAGGGGAGTGGAAATGAAGGAAAGCAGGGGGAGGGAAGTATGGTGAGAGGTAGGCTGGGGAGGGTCATCGAGGGGGGGGGGGTACGGGGGATTTTGATTTGATTTGTGCCCTCTTTTAAGAGGGCTAGTTTATTGGACACCCTCCCTCATCCTGTGAGGGACGCAGCGTTATAAATTGCTACAGTTATTCAAAAGGAGAACACCACCTAGTGATGTACACCTGCCATGACGTGCACTCGCGCACCACAATCTCTAGCCCACCTGAGTTTGGGCCGGAAATATGGCTCGGATCCTTTCTGGACGACAGCCCACTCAAACTATCACAAGGCCAGACACGCACGAACACATATGCTTCGAAAAATAGAAAAGAGTCCTGACTCACTGTCTGTCATGTAAACCGTACAACTCTTGCTGTTGTTATACTATGCAATAATATTTTGGCTGCAAAAATATCAATATATTTCTTTACTGCATTTTAATTCCTCAAATATTTACCTTAAACAGGGACACAAAAGAATATACCCATAAGTTTTTAAGAATTACGAATCAAACGAAGCACTTCCATACCACCCAGTGAACACACAGGTATTCAGTGTGTGTGTGTGTGTGTGTGTGTGTGTGTGTGTGTGTGTGTGTGTGTGTGTGTGTGTGTGTGTGTGTGTGTAACATCAAGATTCTTCCTCAGTAATTGTTTCTTTAATATGATTACTCGTATCTATTGTGTATAATTATCTAGCACGAAAATCTGGTAAGCTTAACGTTAGTGAAAGTTCATTATGATCGTGATTCCTCCTGAAGCTCAGTGTTTCCTTCACACTCATTGTTCATTCTTACAGTCATTAAAATGGTGATGCTTTTCAGATATAAATTATTATTTCACATTATATAGAATCGACAGTGTTGTATAACACGAGCGTTGAGTAATGAGATAACACCGGATTCATATTTGTCATGTTTATTAAATACAGTTCACAAAAATTTTAGACATAATTATTACAAGTATCCCCAAAATTTTAGACAATAATTACAAGTATCTCAAACACTTTAGACATAAAATAGAAACAACCAGTAAGCATTGTGCAACTACCAACCCTGCAACACAATAACATTATCAAACATATATCACGTGTATTATAGTTACATGACAAGGCCTCTATCGCTGAAATACCTGTTGGACCTAGTTTTGTATTCTGTCCAGCCACCATTTGCTTCTATGACTTTCTGTAGTCTTGTAGGCATGGATTCTACTAAATTGCTACATATGTTCGGCCAGTTTCTTATTCCCTCCCATACCAATCTTGCCTTGCGCCTCACTGCCTCCCTAGTTTTTTCCTCCACACCCCATTCCTGAACCATAAATGCCCAGAGATTCTCTATTGGATTGCAGTCTGCTCCTTTAGGAGGCCAATCCAACAGAATAATTTCTGGGTAAGCCTCGAACCAACGCCTGATCGTACAACATGTATGAATTGGGCTATGGTCTTGCACCATATATATGGGCTGTGGTTCAGGAATTGCATAAGCCCACACAGATGGGATAAAGGAGGTCTCTAATATAATATTTATATATTGTTCTCCATTCATGTGCCCCTCAATGTCTGACAGTTCACCTACACCTCCCCACCACA
>NC_137021.1:20982998-21076984 GCF_032717465.1 Coenobita brevimanus
GTTGGACTTAGTACACCTCCTTGGGGAGTACCTAATTCCAGGGTCCTACAGGCAGATTTCCCACCCTGAAAGTAAACATATGCCTCCCTGTTGGTTAGATAATCTTTCGCCCATGCTAACAGTTTTCCCTTAACATCCATCTTGACTAGTTCATACAGGATAATATGCCTATTAGCTTTATCAAATGCACTTTTAAGGTCCAGGAATACTGAGAATTTTGCTGTGGTATTTGCTAAGTATGACATAATACAGGTTGTGGTATTCCTGCCCTTCAGAAACCCATTGAGGTTAGGATGGAATTTATCACCAATTTTGTACAGCATTCTATTAAGTACTATTCTTTCTAGCATTTTGCAGATGCAGGAAGTGAGTGACATAGGTCTATAAGTGTTCTGCTCACCAGGTTTTGGGACGGGCACAATAATGGCTTTTTTCCACTGTTGAGCTAGACGGCCAGTTCGGTAGTTCAGGTTAAAAAGCTTGAGCAGTATGTTGCCTCTAACTTTAGTAAGTGCATTTAGAATATCATATGTTATGCCATCCTCCCCGGGGGCAGTTGACTTCCCTTTCTTTATACAGTTAAGAATTTCCCATTCAGTAATATCCACACAGGTATCATCCTGAAGGGATATGGCAGACAATATAGCGGATTCTCGTACATTATGCTCTTTATTAAGGTTGTCCTTGATGTGGTTCGGTAAACTATTATAACTTGCAGCTGTGGACCATTCATCCATTAGTTCCTCAGCTTTAGTTTGGGGATTAGGATGAGCTGCAGTTTGTTTCTTTGCTCCCTTTGCGATGTTTATTTGTTTCCAGACCTTTTGTGTGGAGGTTTCCCTATGGATATTACCCACAAACCCTATCCAGTAGTTTTCCCTTGCTTTCATTTTTGCTTCTCGGCGCTGTGTTGCCATGTACTGTAGCGCTCTATAATTCTCATCACTCGGGTCTTGTCTCCACCTTCGTGAGACATTTCTCATTACTGAATTGTAGTACTGAACCTCGGGGTCGTCAGTATACCATTTTTTGGTATATTTGCATTTATTAGTTTTTTTCTTCCCAGAGGTCTTATTTGGGAATTGTGTTCTTTTGTTTAGTAATTCTTCTATTTTGTTGATAGGATCAGCAGTGAACATATCTAAATCAGTTATGCAATAAGTTTCAAACCAATCACCCATATCATTAATAAATGACTCCATTTTATTAGGTGGAAGGTTGAGTCTCTTCCTAGAGCCAGTACATTGTCTCTGCTTAACGTCCAGTGCGACCTTAGTTTCATCATTCCACAACATTCATTTGTCGTCTTTAGCATATTATTTTGCTGATCAAATATAAAGAATACTGCACTCTGGGAATTTACAGTACTAATTCTTACAAACACATCTTAAGAGCGTAAAAAAGCTTATGTGGCAACTAGTTCCCATTCTCTGTTGCTAGTCAAAATGACCCACATCACACGAGCAGGCTTGCAGCGAATTTTTGCTGATGACTGTACATATGCTTTATCAGAAATTTGGACATGTTTCAGAGAAATAGGAACAGTAACAGTTCACATAATTTAAGTAGGCTCCCCTGCAAAGCAGTTAGACCGGTGGTGTCAGATATATTTTACAAGTTGCCAATATGCAGTTCAGGGATATTACCATCATAAACGCGTACCGGTAGTATAATACCTATGAATGCTAATGAACCCCCATAACCCAATTCGCAAGTTGATATTTACAGAGATATTGAGTTTAATGACAATTTCCCAAAAGAGCATACCTTGGATCTTGACTGCCAGTCTGTGTAAAAAAATGCGTGCATTCGTACGTTTGTTTCTCCTTCCGTCTACTGCGCATGCAACTTCTAGGTCTGCTTTAGCCACTTATAGGCATAGGTTTGGCCACATGATGGTTTTCCACCAATCAATTTGAAGGGTACTCTTTGATTCCTTCTGGGCAGAAAATTCAAATCCTTCTCGCTACGGCTTCCAACGAAGTAGGACGTGATCTGTGCACCAGATGTGATATTGATTATTTACGCATTATTAAGCGTTTCCACTTGGTGTGTGTGTGTGTTTTTTTTTTTATGCGATTTGAACTATTCCACTCCTTTTTTTTTTTTTTTTAAATGCGATTTGAGTGATTTTTGCCTTCGTTTTCTGTCAGAAATGCTTCATTTCAGCTCCTCATCCAAAGTTCATGACTGGACAAGAGGCAAACTGAAGAATTTCTGACAAAAATGAAGGTCAAAATCACTCAAATCTCATCAGATACTGCCAGAAAAATACACTGTACTGCACAACCTGGACCATCGTATCTCTAAGGTAATCATTCCGCTGCAGCAGGTCAGGTTAGGTTAGGTTAGGTTAGGTCTGTTTGGTTAGGTTAACCGGTTGTGCAATATATTTTTCTGGTGGTTTTTTATGCAATTTGAATGATTTTTGCCTTCGTTTTCTGTCAAAAATGCTTCATTTCACCTCCTAATCAAGTCAAAGTCCATGATTGGAAAAGGAGCAAAATGAACCATTTGCGACAAAAATGAAGGTCAAATTCCCTGAAATCTCGTCAAATACGACGAGAAAAATATACTGTACAACCTGCGGAGTGTAATGGCAACTTGTAAAGATTTACCCTCAGTCCTTCTCAAGGGTCACACTTCAGTTCTGTTGATCATCTACCTAACGGTTTTCTTACATGTAATTTTGTGACTTGACTATCAATACTCCATATTATCAATTTCAGTTGGTGACTACTCTCTTTAACAACTTTTATTCCCATTCACTATAAGCTCCAATAACCACAGACCTCAAAATAAATATAGAAACAACAGGATAATACTGGTTAAGCAAGGTATTTACAAAAAATTGTGGTATGTGTCACTGTGAGCCTAGACCAGCGTGTTTACATTTTGCACTCCGTCCCAGTTTAACAAAATAGGAAATACCGTTCCAGATTTCCATCAGATTAGTGAACAGTAGTTGTACCCTGTACTTTACATTATTGTTTTAAGTTAAGCAAATTTTGAATTTGCAATATAAAACTGGGAACTTGCAGAATGAAAATAATACCGATATAATAATTATATCATATGGCAAAGCCACGGCCTATTCAAACGTTCTGAGAAGTTTGGTGCACCTTCTAACCATTGCAGTGGGAATGGCTTCTGCTTCAAGGTATTGATAATATTTAAATAAAAGTTTCATGACATATTTCCTAGTCAATCAGTTATTCAAATGGTATTTTTACCTACTGGTATAATATATAATATGGCAAAGCCACAGCCTATTCAAACGTTCTTGAGAAGTTTGGTGCACCTTCTAACCCTTGCAGTGGAAATGGCTTCTGCTTCAAAGTATTGATAATATTTAAATAAAAGTTTCATGACATATTTCCTAGTCAATCAGTTATTCAAATGGTATTTTTACCTACTGGTATAATATATAATATGGCAAAGCCACAGCCTATTCAAACGTTCTTGAGAAGTTTGGTGCACCTTCTAACCCTTGCAGTGGAAATGGCTTCTGCTTCAAGGTATTGATAATATTTAAATAAAAGTTTCTTGACATATTTCCTCGTCAATCAGTTATTCAAATGGTATTTTTATCAATCAAACTATCAATATTTCCTAACAGTGCAGTAATATGTGTTCACTTGAGCATATGACAAATTTTATGGGATTTTCCATTTGTTATTCTCCTTTTTTCATAAGTCATCACGGGCCATTCTTATCAAGGGCATGTAGCCCGCGGGCCACCAGTTTGACACCTCTGAGTTAAACCAATGCGGTTTGAGTTTCTTTCAACCTGGGATACTTTTACATCGTATCATTAATGAACAACTGATACTATCACATTAAGACTTCTATGAATATTAAATTCACGTAAGGCAGATAAAGCAATTGCTGACTGGTAACAGAGAAAAAATGAACTGCAAATACAAAGTGTTTCTGCATTCCTAAAAACTTAATAACATACTGATACTGAATTATTCTTGTAGTCATGGATGTCTTAATTCACTTGTATTAGGGATTTTTCATCAAATATTCAATTATCTTTTGTCATATCAAAGCACTAACTGGGCAGGGAACAAATTTTCTTTTTCTTTAATGGGTGTTGTTCCCACCACCATCAAAACCCAGCTGGACTAAAAGTGCGTCTTGATTGCCTGTGATCACCGTGGTCTAATGCATGCTTCAGTATGAAGTTTAAGTCCTAAGCTGCTCAGTACTGGATTACCAGTTATTTAATTCAGTGACTTCAATATGGCTAAACCCTAGGCTATAGTCCGGGACTGAATAATCCCCAATCAGTGATTTGAACCAGCCTCAAACTCTGATTTTTAAAGTTACTTGTTCGATTTGGAAAAACTTTGTGAATCAGCTGAGGATATGGTAAGAGTAGAAGAATTATATGTTGAGTAAAGTTAGAAAGAGGTCAAAGAGAAAGGAAAGGTCAAAGGTCAAGGCTATAAGGCGTGGTTAACTCATTTGCTTCTTATTTGATCCTAATTTAGTAGAAGGGTTGAAGGTCAGAAAGAATGAAGGGATTTAGTTTTGCAAACAATCAGTCAAAGGTCAAGGTCACAGACCAAGGCCTAATTTTGACCCACGTGATTGTGTGTGAGCAAAACAGCTAAAACAATTATATATGATCTACTCCGGATCAAAGTTGGTGGATGAGCTGATGATAACTCAGAGGGTTAGTATTTCATAAAACAACAGGTATAAGGTCAAGGTCACATGGTGGGGTCAACTTAATTTTCATCCGCTTTAGACTAAATTCAGTGGAAGGGCTTAGACTAAATCAAAGAGATAGTGACTGGACTTTGAAAACAAGTAGTTAAAGCTCAAGGCTACAAAAATCAGTGTAATTCTGCAAAGTCAGCTTCAACATTTGTGCTCAGATTTTAGCCAGATTTGGTGGAAAGCCTATGATTAACCCCTTAATGCCAAATCGCATCAATTGATGCGATGAGTGTTTTATGCCAAACTGCCTAATTGCATCAATTGAGCGGGGCCTGTAATAAACTGCGGAGTGCTTGCTCCACCCGGATTATGATGTACATGGCTTCAGGTCAATGAGAACTCACCCCTGAGGTGGCGTGAGGGGGGATCGGACCTACCCGGGCAGTTTGGGGGCACCCCTCCTCTGGGCCGCCTCAGTGTCACCCTCTAACCCACTCTCTCACTCCCTCCTTGTCCCCTGTCACTCTCCCATCCCTCCACACATCTGCATCTCTCCTACCACCACCCGTGTCCCTTCCCATCCACCCTTGCCCCTCCTCCCACCCTGCTAGCCTTGTGATCCCCCTGAGCCCCACCCCATCCCACCCTCCTTGTCCCTCACAACCCTCCCACCCCTTGCAGACCCATGGAAGGTTTCAGGCTGCCAAGATGTTATGGAACACGCTGAAGTGCTTTCTTTTCATGCGAAAAGTTTGTTATTTTTCCAACCCCGGTACCTATAGGCCTACTCCCGACAGCCTACTTTATCTCCCCACAGTCTAGTAATCTCCCCACACCTACATACATCTGTTTTCATGGTTGGCATGACTAAACACTTCGAAATAACTGTTTCAATAAGAAAAACAGGTAGTTATCAAAATTTTCACGTTTTAGATTGTTTTCGAGGGGTAGCTATCATAAACATTTTGAACTTTGACATACAATTGTGAGGTAACCATTAGGCCTATGGGGGCGCGGATTGCGTTGTCAGGTGTGTAAATTGTTCCTCTTTAGCCAGAACACAATCAAAATGCCCTTGGTGAAAGTCGCAAAACACCCCTGAATTGTGGCTGAGGGGAGGGACCCGCTTAAGGGGTTAAGGCAAGATTGAATTTGCTCGATTTTGAGAGTAATTAATTGAAAGTCAAGAGCATGGGGCAAAGTCAAATATTTGGCCCTTATACCAGATATTGACTGTGGGTGTTGCACTTTATGACACAATCAGTCCAAGCAGTTATCATCTTATTTCGACCAAGCTTTATGAAAAGGTCGAGGTAAAGCAAAAAATAAAAGGATTAAATTTTGTAAACAATCAGTCAGAGGTCAAAGTCACAGGGCAAGGCCAACTCGGCAATGATCTGATTCTAAGCAATGTTAGTTGAAGCGTTAATGTCAGTGCATGAATGATCAGGGTGAATATTGAGAATAGTCAAAGGTCAAGGTCACATGGCAAAGTCAAATTTAAAGCAATGTGTCTGTGCATTAAAAAAAAAAAAGTTTAGATCTCATCTGAGGCAAATTTAATTTATGAATTTAAAATCACTCAAGAGATTGATCTGCTCGTACTGTTTTTGTTTAGCACAATACATCAAAGGTCGTGGTCACATGGCTGGGTCACTTTGAATTTTTTTAACATTTAATACTGGCTAAACTTTGTGGAAGGGTTCACTTACAAATAAAGATATTCAATTTCAAGAAGAACAATCAGAGGCCAAGGTCATAGGGAAAGGTCAAGTCAAAGTCACTGGGCAAGGTCATCTCAAACACTTTTGATCCAATGAAAAAAAAAAAAAAAGTAGGTGGAAGGGTTATATGATTTAGGTAGAGATGAAGCCAATCTGTTTTGACAAATTTGTCGAAGGTCAAGTTTAAAATGCAAAAGTGAAATATTCGGCCCTTAATTCAGTTGGTGAGTGCAGGTGTTCCACTCTGTGAGCTCTCGCTCTTCTGTTACATGTGATTTGAGTACAAGTAAGTTGTTGCATATGAAAAAGTTTTGAGTTTTATTGTATATTTATTCCAAAATATTTACCTGAGTCATGTTTAACAAATTAGGATTTTAAAACATCGCAAACTTCATCTCCAGATTCATTCGAAATACGGTGCCTGCGTGTTACACTCAAGAGCACTAAAATCTACCTAGGTGTCCCCCACTCCTACAGTGCTATGGTCATTGTAGAGGGGAGTGGGGGGGGGGTGACGAAACGAGTTTCACCTGACCTCTAACACCCCACCCACAAAACTTACACCAACCCTCCAACCATGATTCATAATTGGTTGTTGAAAATATTTCCCCCCCCGAGCAGTTGCGCTCTTTACTATTTAAAACAGTTTTCCCTGTTGAATGCAAAGGAACACCCAGAGAACGTTAATGACTAATTCAAGCGGTTTTCTAACCCAGAGATGGAGTTCTAGTTGTTTAATAATTATAATTATTAATAAATTAAATGCTACTGTGTTTAACCCTTGTGGACAACTATATTGTAAATACGTGTAAATACTTAGGACTTTTCCATTGACCTAACTGCGCCTGCGTGGTAGGATGACGTGTATCCCGACGAGAAAAAACGGAGGAAGGTTTAATACATATTCATATAGATAAAGGGAATGGTTGGGAGAAGGAGGGAGGTGAGACGACAGGAAGAAATCAGTAGGATAGAAGTTGTGGAAGCAATGAAGAAAGTCAAATTGGGGAAAGCCCCAGGAATTGATGGAGTGTGTGGTGAAATGCTGAAGCATGGGGGAGAGATAGTAGTAGAATGGATGTGGAAGATGTGCAGATTCGCCTGGGAGGAAGGTAGAGTCCTTGAGGATTGGAAGTCAAGTATAATTATTCCCTTGTCTATCTATCTATCTATAGCCCGACGCCCTAATCCCGCAAAGGGTGGCCGCAGACAAAACGAGTCCAAGTCGCTCTGTCACCCACCATTTGACTACCCTCCCCCCAACTCACCAACTCACCCCCCGCTCCCTCCTATACCTCTCAACTCCATCCCTCCACCTCATCCTCGGTCTACCCCTCCCTCTCCCTCCCTCCACCTCACCTACATACACCCTCTTAGTCAGTCTTTCATTCTCCATTCTCTCCACATGTCCAAACCACCTCAATGTCTTTCTCCTAATCTTCTCAACCACATCCACATCCACCCCACAACGTTCCTTCACTTCTTCATTAGTCAACCTGTCCCTCAATGTCACTCCAAACGCTCCTCTCAAGTAACTCATTTCCACTGCTCTCACTCTTGCTTGTTCCCCTCTTGCAAGGTCCACGCCTCGCTTCCATACGTCAGGGTAGGGATCACAATACTATCATGCAGTGACTTCTTAACTTCCATACTCACCTCCCTATTTCTCATCACTGCTTTCAGTGAACCAACAACCTTCCTTCCCTGCTGTACCCTTTCACGCACTTCATCCCCCAAAGTTCCATTCTTACTCATCACACCACCCAAGTACTTGAATGCACCCACACTCTCCACATCCTCACCATCCATCCTCACTGTACATTCTGTGACTTCATTCCTCTCAAACACCATAACTTTACTTTTGTTTACATTAACTTTCAGCTTCCTCCTCCTACACACTGTCCCAAATTCATTCACCAAACCTTGCAACTCCCATTCATCTTCACTCAACAATACTGTATCATCAGCAAACAGCAACACCGGAAGCTTCCAAATCTCACCCTCATTCATTAGAGCCACCCCCACATCCACTGCCCTACCCTACACCTCCTTTACAACCCCATCCATGTATATATTAAACAGCCATGGAGACATCACACAACCCTGTTTCAGTCCCACATTGAGATAAAAAAATTCACTCAGCTCACCATCCACTCGCACCGTTGCCCTAGCTCCTTCGTACGTACTCTTCACAGCATTCAGCAATTTCCCATCCACTCCATATATTCTTAATACCTTCCACATACTTTGCCTATCTATTCTGTCATAAGCTTTCTCCAAGTCCATGAAGGCAGCATAAACTTTCTTTCCCTTCTCTATATACTTCTCCACTAAACATCTTAGAACAAATATCTGATCTAAACACCCTTTTCCCTTCCTAAATCCCCCTTGTTCTTCTCCAACTAGCTCCTCCGTCATATGCCTAACCCTATCAATGAGTATTCTACCATATATTTTACCAGTCACACTAAGAAGGCAAATACCCCTGTGGTTGCCACATACTTCTCTCTCCCTTTTTCCTTTATATAAAGGAACAATTATACCTGATTTCCAGTCCTCTGGAACCCTTCCCTCTTCCCAAGCCAATCTACACAACTTCCATATCCACTAAACAACAATTTCACCCCCATACCTAAGCATTTCACCACACACTCCATCAATTCCTGGGGCCTTCCCCAACTTGATCTTCTTCATTGCTTCCACTACTTCGGTCCTACTGATCTCTTCCTCCCTCCTCTCATCTCTCCTTCTCCCAGCCATTCCCCAACCACTTATACTCGCACTGCTGTCACTCTCTACATTCAACAAATCCTAAAAGTGCTCCTTCCATCTCAATTTCTCTCTCTTCTCCACCAACAATCTATTATTCCTATCATTCACTCCCCTACTATTTCCCCTTTCACACTGCCTTACTTTCTTTACCTCCTTCCGAAACAATTTCTTACTCTTCCTCCATTTCACACTCAGATTCCTCCCAAACTCTTCATCCACTTTCTTCTTACTCTACTTCACCAATCTCTTCACCTCACTTCTCCTACTCACATATACCTCTCTCTTCTCTCTCTCATCTTCTCCTCTACCTGTACTCGCTAACTATTCACTATATGCCTTCTTCTTTTGTTCCACAGCTCGTTTCACCTCATCATTCCACCATGCTGTCCCTTGCACACCCTTGCATCTTCTCACTCCACACACCACCTCACACGCTGCACCTATCTCTTCCGTAAATATCTTACATACGTCTTCCACCCCTTCCATCTGCTCTAGCTCATACCTTCCCAATCTTTCTTCCACTATGCTCTTATACTCTGCCATTTTCTCACCATCTTGCAAATTCTTCACTCTTCTCATAGGAACTGTTTCCTCCTGTCTTCCCCTTCGTCTCCTCAACCATTTTCTTTGCAGCTTTATCTTGGCCATCACTAATTGATGGTCCGAGACTCCATTCCCCCACCCTCTCCACACTCTTGCATCCAACACTTGTCTTCTCATTCGCTCATCCACACACACGTAGTCTATCATTGCCTTTCGTTCAACAAGTTCACCATCCATCCTCCTCATTACTCTCCACGTATACCGGTGGATCATCTTATGTCGAAAGTAGGTGTTGGCTATTGCCAACCCCTTACCAGCACAGATGTCCACCAAAGAACTACCATTCCCATCTACTTCAGCTGGCACACCCCACTGACCAACCACTCCATCCACTCGTACATTCCCAACTTTGCCATTCATGTCTCCAATCAAAAGCACTCTCTCGTTCCTCTCAGATTTGTCCATACATGCTTCTATTCTCACCCAAAACTCATCTTTCACTCTTGTCACTCGGTCCTTTGTCGGAGCACACACACATACAATCGCCCACACTTGTATACATACTTTCATCCTCATCCATACAATCCTTGCACCCACTGTTCCATACTCTCTTATATTCTCCTTCCACTTCTTGCTTATCATCAGATATACTCCCTCTCTTGCCCTCTCATTCTTAATAACTCCTGCACATATACCTAAACCATATTCCCATTCCCTCACCCTTTCACCTTTTCCATTTAGTTTCAGTCAATCCACATATATCCACGCTTGCATCCTCAAGCACCTGAGCAATCTCTCTATCTTTCACGTCATCATTCGCTCCTCTCACATTCAACGTTCCCACCTTCAGAATGTCCTTTGTCCATTCCTTAGTTGTCAATGTGTGGTCCGTCCTGGTCCGAGGCGCTTTATTCACTTTTTTAGTTCTTTTTACGGGGTGGGGCACTAACCCATCACCAACCCTTTTAGTCGCCTCGTACGACAAGCAGGGATACTGGGGGAGTATTCTTGAAACCCCCCTACCCCCAAAGGAAAAAGGGAAAAAGAAGTGTGTGGTAATCATAGGGGCATTTGTCTTAGTGTAATAGGAAAAGTGTATGGTAGGATACTTGTTGACAGTTAGGGGAAGAAGAGAGGAATTAGTTGGAGAAGAACAGGGAAGCTTTAAGAAGGGAAGAGGCTGTATAGATCAGATATTCATTCTTAGATCTTTAGTGGAAAAGTGTCTAGAGAAGGGAAAGAAGTTGTATGCGGCCTTCATGGATTTGGGGAAAGCATATGACAGGGTGGATAGACAAGGATTGTGGAAAGTATTAAGAATATATGGAGTAGATGGGAAGTTGTTGAATGCTGTGAAGAGTATGTATGAGGGTGCTAAGGATGCAGTGCATGTGGATGGTGAACTAAGTGAATTTTTCTCTTTGAAGGATGGGTTGAAGCAGGGATGTGTCATGTCTCCATGGTTGTTCAATCTGTACATGGATGGGGTAATAAAAGAGATACAAGTTAGGGCAGTGGATGTTGGAGTGGCCCAAGTGGGTGAGGGTAGTGTTTGGAAACTCCCTGTACTGTTGTTTGCAGATGACACTGGGTTGATAAGTCAAGGCAAAGGGGAGCTGCAAGGCTTGGTGGATGAGTTTGGGAAAGTGTGTAAGAAACGGAAACTAAAGATGAATGTAGGGAAGACTAAAGTGATAGTCTTTGAGAAAGGTGAAGACAGTGAATGTACAGTGAGGTTGGATGGTGAGGAAATGGAAAATGTGAGTACGTTTAAGTACATGGGGAGTGTGATGAGTAAGGATGAAAGTTTGGAGGGTGAAGTGCTTGAAAGGGTAGACAACAAGGAAGAAAGGTTGCTGGTTCCTTGAAAGCATTGATAAGAAACAGGGAAGTGAGCATGGAAGTGAAAAAGTTACTACATGACAGTATTGTGATACCAACTCTAACATGTGGTAGTGAAGCTTGGACGTTGTTGGAAGGACACAAGTTAAGAGTGAGAACAGTGGAAATGAGTTATTTAAGAGGAGCCTGTGGAGTCACATAGAGAGACAGGCTGACATATGAGTATATAAAGGAGCGTTGTAGTGTGGATGTGGATGTGATAGGAAGCGTTAGGAGAAACACACTGAGGTGGTTTGGCCATGTGGAGTGGAGAGAGGGTGAGACATTGACAAGGAGAGTGTGTGTGTGTGAGGTGGAGGGGGGGGAGAGGGAGGGGGAGGCCGAGGATGAGATGGAGGGATGGAATGGAGAGGTATATGAGAGAGGGAGGTATGAGTTGGGAGCATTGCAGTGAAATGGCAGGGGACAGGGCGACGTGGAGGCGATTTGTTTGTAGCCACCCAGTACAGGATTGAGGCGTCTGGCAATAGAATTAAGATTTGAGAAAGTTGGATTTACCAAGTATAAGTCATGAAGTAATTCCACTGTATTTAGCTAATTGTAGCTAGGATATAAGGATATAATTACTGGTGAGTTAGAGTATTAATTATACCCTCATATCCCAAGAGATTTCTATTATTCAAATTTAGTATTGGTCGTGTTTAGACTAACACTCATCAGAGAAGAGAGTTTATAACATTTCTGACATTTTGGTTTCCCGAGTGAGGAAAAAGATGTGTGCAGAGGCATTGAACGAGTTCAAGTTCGGGTTTGTGGGAACAGTTTACTTCCGCATTCTGTAGAGGTAGCAGACACGGAAATACGCATCTACAGGGCTCCTGGTGGAAGGGCAAGTTCCTTTTCTGATGATGAATGGCTAAATGCCTTGTTGGACTGGGAGCATGATTGTATTATCCTTTTCCTGGGAGGAAAATGAATTAATGAAGACGTGGAAGTTAATGATATTGTCAAGGACACTTTGGCAATGGTAGGAGCCACTGAAGGTTCCTGTAACTCCTCGGTAACCATAACCCTTCTTGAGCCTAAAAACCTGCCATATGGTTCACCAGTTTGTTACGGTACGTATAAATTAGTTAGCAGGGTCGTAAATAGGAAGTTGCAGAGGATATTTAAGGGAAGGATTTTATCCACTTCGATGCACAACCCCTCCAGGCAACTCTGAAGACCGATGGTATGCATAGGAATCACCACGGCAGAGAAGCGGTTCTGGCGAACTTGATAAATTACATTGAGTTGAAGAAAGAACAGTTCTAAGCTGTACAGGCTATGGGGTGGTCCAGTGCAATATTAAGATACCAGTTGGTTCCGAGCTCAGGAAAATTTTGTTTATTTCGGAAAATGAGTGTTGGGATGAAGGCATGACCTAAGCGGTTTAACAACCCAGGGAGATAGGTTTAACACACAGGAATGTTCAATCGTTTAAACATTTAAACGTTTAAAATGGTTTTTCAGAAAGTTTGATTTGATTGGAAAATGATTAAAATGGTACTGTGAAAAAGTTTGATTAAACTGGTATTCGATTCTGGAAATTTGAATTTTCATCAGTTTTTAAACTTTTTTGCTGTGTGTGTGTGTACATGAGTGTGTATGCCATGGCCACGCATGTGCGAGCGTGTGTGAGTGCGTTTTCAGTGAAGCATATGAATTTCATGGTATATACTGTATTAGATTTTATTGTGCTTCTTTTACAACTACATAAAGAGACTGCCATTTTCTGAAAATATTTTGCCCCCCCCCCAAAAAAAAAAGCCAGATGAAATACCCACACGAAGGAGTGACCCCGACACCACCACCCCAGGAAGAGGACATGGGAAAGTGACACCCACCCCGAGAGGAGGCGACGGGGAGGCTTATAGGTGTCCCGCGCTACACCGGCACTTATCCCCAGTGACCCTATGCCCCTCTTCTACGCAGCCAGACCCACAGGAAGTGCATTGACCAGGTGCATTACCCTCTGATGGGGAGAGCGCTCACCAGAATGAGGGTGAGACTTGCCCTAAGACAGTGCCGAGTAGGCCCTCAGTAGCAGTGTCCACCAGACCTGCCTCCAAAAGAGGAAGGGCAACTTCTGGTGCTCACAGACCTACTTTACTGCAGGGGAGCAGTGGTACAGTAGTATCCACCAGATCTACTGTAGAAGGAGCGTCAACCAAATCTCCTTCTTCTGCCACCAACTCTTGAGAGTAAGGGTCACTGACCATCATCCAGACGACCTTCACCTATAGTCTCCAGGAGGGTGGTGGGCCCGTGGTAGAGTCCACCAGAAATGCCACAGGGGGAGAGACCACTGGTCATCCCCCAGTTGCTCTTTTTGCTGCAGAAGCCAGAAACGCCGCCGGACTTTCCCCTCCTACTGCCCCTGGGGCGAGTGTCCCCCGGCAGTGTCCCCTAAACCTGTCAGCCTGGAGGAGTGTCCCCGGACCTCCTTCGTCCACTATCCCAGGAGGGAGCCTAGGTAGTGTCCCTTGGACCAGCAAGGCGGAAGAAGTGTCCCCTGGACCTCCTTCCTCTGCCCCAGAGTGGAGTTCCAGCAGGGTCCGCCAGACCCGCCAGGCTGAGGGGTAGACCACTGGTCATCCCTCTCCCACTATCCCAGAGGCTCCCTACGAGGGCACAGTCTCTAGCTCAACTTGCCCCTCCAGAGGCCGAGTGAGATGTCCCTCATGTTCCCTCTCCTCTGCAAAGGGTGGAGACTGCTCCCCAACAGGGCCCCTACCAGAGAGTATCTGGAGCAGACCAAAGCTGAGCCTGGTTGTCCTGTCCCTGCAGCCCAGCCCCCGACACCCCTAGCAGCTGAAAGACTCCCCTAGGGTGAGTGGCTGCAGCCAGCCCCTGACAGCCTTCCCCTCTCGGCGAGACCGCAGCCCTCAGACCTCAAGGGGCGTCTTGCAGCTGACTCCAGGCCCGGACCCTCCTCCAGGACTCCCACCACGGCCAAGGGTAGGCGCCGTGCGGCGCAACTCTTAGCCTTGTTTGCCCCCAGTCCAGAGGGCTGTCCACCACACCGCCCTCCAACTTACCCCAGACTCCTGAGCACGCCACCTGAGACGTGTGCCCCTATCGGAAGTGCATCCCTGACGGTACCCCTCCCACACCGGGCCGCCACCTGTGTTTTTTTTTTTTTTTTTTAAATAACAGAATGGAGGAAGGAAAAACAAATGAGTAAAAAAAAAAATAATCCATACACCAGATTACTGGTGTCCTCTGTTCATAAAATATCTGTAACAGTTAGACTTGAACAGTTGTGGGTTGAAATATGGAGGAAAACAACTCTCGGGAAGCGAGTTCCAGAGAGATGCAGTTCGGGGAATGAAAGAATTCTGATAGGCAGAAGTTCTGCAATATGGTTGAGTGACATTCCAGTCATGAGCGCTACCAGATGCCCATGTAGCACAAGGGAAGGCATGGAGAGGTGGCACCATGGACGCAACTTCGTCTGAGCATTTGCCAAAAAAATATCTGTAAAATAATGCAAGGGAGGCAACATTCCTTCTTACTTGCAGAGGAGGTAGTTTGTATGTAATGGCAGGGTTGTTAATGATTCTAACAGCTTTATTCTGAATTTTGTCTAGTTGTCTTAATGCAACCTCTCCACAACCATTCCACAAGGGTGAGCAATATTCAAGCTGAGAGCGCACATGACTCTTATAAATTATAGCTAACTGCTCATCGGCGAAGAAGTTACGGACTCTGTACAATAATCCAAGTTTCTTTGAGGCGGTTTTAGCAAGTGATCTGACACGAGAGGTCCAGCTGAGGGCACTGTTAAGTGAGATGCCAAGAATTTCAATACTTTTGGAGATGGGAATATTAGTAGCACTGAAGGTAATGTACGAATCTGGCAATATCTGTCTATTAGTAAACTGTATATATTTAGTTTTACTAGCATTAAAAGAGACAAGGTTGTTTTGTCCCCATTCACTGATTGTAGATAGATCTTGATTTATGGAGATGGCTGTACTGAGTTGAGAGGTAGAGATATTAGACTTTGTAAATGGATGTCTGAGTGTGAATGAACTTTTTAGTGTTGAGTCATCTGCATATGAGTGAATGGGATTGTGAATGACAGATAAGAGATCATTAATATGAACCAGAAATAGGGTTGGCGCCAGAACTGATCCCTGCGGCACGCCGGCGTTAATTAAGTGGAAATTCGTATATACATCACCCACCAGCGGTGCAACCAACACTGTGCAACACTCGCGCCCAATCCCTAGTGCTATAGCCCTTGTGGAAACCCCTATCGCCCCCAGAGTGTCGTGCCCCTGTGTAATACTGTAACCCCTCCCCATAACGTGTCATAGACCCCTGGGTGCACACGTCCCCTGTGTAGTATTTGTACTCTGTCCCTGTGTAATGCTTTCAACCCCTAGCATCGCCCCTGTGTGTGATCTATCATGTTTTACCCTATACCCCTGTGTAATACGGTACCCTATGTGTATTATCAACACCTCTGTGTAATATTTGTGACCCCTGTATATCATTGTCCCTGTGTGATACTGTGTGTAATATTGCACCCACACCCCTGCGCCCCAATTGTAATGTCACGACCCCTGTGTTATATTGGTGGTAACCTACAGTGTCATATTCCTATGGGATACCTATCTCCCCTTTGACATATGTGGTGTTGTGCAGTAGACCATACTTGTGTCATATATAGTGTTGTGCAATATACCATACTTGTGGCAGATATTGTGTTGTGCCATATACCATACTTGTACCATATATAGTGCTGTTCATGTACTAATTGTATAAAGTACACTGTATTTGTTTATAAGGTAATATACATGTAAGACTGGTTAGCCTGTGTTTGAGCCCTATCCCTTTCTTGCATGCTCTAGCCCGGTCCAGAACAAAAGAACCCAAGTCCGTGCCTGTATCTGAGTCCAAGGAGTTGGACAAAGAATACGCTGTATAACACCAAAAATAAATATGAAGAAATGCTAAATATGTGCTGAAGCACCTGACAACCCTGATCGATACTGCCTCATGTCACGTGAACAATGAGCGCAGGGTTGCTAACTTCGCGGTTTTCCTGCGGAATTGGACTAGTTTCAACGGCCTGCCGCGGGTAAATTTGGGCAGTCGTGGGTTCTCGGTTTGTGGGCTGTTTCCAGTGTGCTTCCGTCGCTTCCTAAATCAATTTCAATTATCGAAAGTGAACGTCAAAAATATAAATCGGAATATCAATTGAGTCGATATAAGTTAAGAATATATTTGTTATGCAGTGTGTTCAGAGTTTAACTTCTTGAGCACAGAACAAGCGCACGGACTTTGGTTCTTTTGTTCAGGACTGGGAAAGAGCATGCAACAATGGAATAGGGTTCAAACACAGGCTAACCAGTCTTATACGTATATTCCCTTACAAAAATACAGTGGACTGCCAATAGGGTGAAGTGAAAAAAAACTTTTTCGATTTTCAAAATGCCTGGGTGGGAAAAAGTTGTGGATTTGTTATACAAACATTGTTAAAATAATTTTCCTCTTAAGATAATAGTTGGACTAAGCCCACCTAACTTAAAGTTCTTCCGTACGACGTGAGTTACGACGCGAGTTACGATGAGTTACGACGTGTGTCTCCTGTGTGCTAGATGTCGAATAAATGTTTTATTTGTTAAAAATAAGCTAATTTTCATTAGGAATATAGTGGTTTATGTTGACAACCATCAATAACCCTTGTAATGTAGGACTAGCAGCTGTAAATAATTAAAATGAGGAAATATGGCTGATGTCAGGTTCTAGCTTATTCTAATTGCTTTTAGAATAATTGTGAAAAAGACGCAGAAAAATGTAATGCCGGTACTTAAATTGAAATCATCATTCAAGGTTCAATACTCGTATTGTAATTGATATAAAGCAGTATACTGTGTTCATTAAAATTAACCCCAAACTTTATATGTATTTTCTTTTTCAGACAAAACTAGAACAGATACTTTGTCCCACTATGACATCTAAAACACGAACTGAATATCTTTGCTCTATCCTAGGAGCTCCAGCTATACTTAAAGAAACTCAGTTACCAACAACCATAGATGTTCTGAAATACTGCCTTCATATGAATAATGAAATGAGATCTAATGGTGATAAAATTCCTCTGTTTAGTGATATTGCTGATTCTGTTGCATTTAAAGTTGAAAATATTTGGGATAAGGCTTCGATCCCACATTTGCCACATCAGAAAGTTGCTGAATTAATTAAACAGTGTGATGGAAGATATAAGAAATTATTAAAACAACCAAAGAATAGAAAGAACAGTCCTTCCTACAAAGCACGTGTGGAAGATTTTTTGTAAACCAATGTCGATCTTTTTGATAAAGCTGCATGTTAATGCTGTACCTTCTTGGAATGTGCGTGCGAGAAGCAACGCTGAGTGCCCCATGCTGAGAGAGACTTCCTAACTGATCAAAGAAATGAGAGAAAAATGACGATCACTAGAGTTAACAAGAAGACAACCAAATAGATGGAACAAAAACTGAAGGGAATGCAAGCTGAGAAAGAGTGAAATGAGAAATACAACCTGACTCAGAGTATCTTGGACATGTATCACCAAAAGACGGATCTGCTAATGCCATTGAAATGGCAATCATGGATTTCCTAAATCAAAATGATATTTGTGCTAAAAATCTCATAACTGTTGGTTATGATGACACCAATGTGAACACTGGCGTAAAAGGAGGAACAATTCGGCTATTGGAAGAATCACTAGGATGACCTTTGCATTGGTTCGTATGTCTGCTTCATACCAATGAACTGCCACTGCGATATGGTCTTCATTATATAGATGGTACAAGTGGGCCAAAAACATTGTGAGAAACTGCCTGAAGTGAAATTTCAGCCGGTTGGAGCTAATATACCAGTTATCGATGCAGAGGTGTTACGTACTGATCAACGATACTTGTATGTGAGAAGCAGTAAAGAGTGATGTTTGTTCCCAGAACCTAGCAATACGTCAGCCTTGAACGCTCATTTATTCTCGGAGGGTAACAGCAGCGAATCGGATTCTGAGGCACTATGTTGCTACACATGAACCTTCAAATAACCTGATGGTTTTGACTGAGTACATCATGAGAGTATATGCACCAATATGGTTCAGTATAAAGCTTAAGTCATCATTCACTGAGAGGCCGAAACACTTGTGAAATATGATCCAATCATCTCGATTTCTGCCCTCATGACTGAAGGAAATCACTGTGCTTTGACAGCAGATAACAAAAGCCTTTTCTCTCTAGTCGTTCTATTGAACATATGGTTGTTATATGTCTACTACAGCTACTGTAGTAATTGGTTTCAATGTTATCTCCACCTAATCTGATACCTCAAGCCAACATTTGCTGCCAGGTGAAAGAAGGCATTGATATGAATAGAATATACAGTAAAAACTGATTCATAATTATCACCACACACAGTCATATTCCTGATTAAATTATCTTGTTTTAAATTAATATCAACATTAATGGATACCTAGCATACTCGAAAGACACACGTCGTAACTTGCGTCGTAGGGAAAAACTTTAAGCTCGGTGTGCAATGTCTAAATATTATCTTAGAAGAAAAAAAAAATTAACACAATGTTTGTATAACGATTGCACAACTTTTCCCCACCTAGGCATTTTCGAAATAGAAAAAAAGTTTTTTTTCACTCCACCCTACTGCGCAATACATGTAACACAATACAGTACTAACTGGTACACAAGTGGAAAAGAGAAACTAAATCACAGGTAGGTGCAGGTGGCAGCCAAGTTGTGAGAGAGTGGCCGTCTGGGGTGCGTTCTCGGGAGAGGTGCTCGTCTCGGACTGGGTAATTGGGCATTCGGTGTGGGCTGAAAGGCGGCGTTGTGGGTGGCCCTCTCCTGGTGGGGCCCTTAGAGTGTGGTGACCCTCAGGACTGGAGCCAAATAAGGCCCATAGGCACACTGCTCAGGGCCTGCCCTTGGCTGTGGTGGGAGTCCTGGTGGAGGGTCTGGGCTGGTCCTGGCCCGCAGTCATTGGGGCGCCCCTCGAGGGTAGGGAACTGCAGTCTCCTCAGGAAGGGGAGGCTGTCAGGAGCTGCCTGCAGCTGCTTGGTCCTGGGGAGTCTGACAGCTGCTGGGGGCGTCGAGGTTCCGGCTGCAGGGACAGGACGCCCAGGCTCACGTTGGGTCCACTCCAGACGTCCTCCAACCAGAATTCAGTAGGGGAGCAAGCTCCTCCCCTAGTGGTATGGGGGGAGCATCAGAGGCATCTCGCTCGGCTTCTGGAGGGGTGAGCCAAGCCAGGGATACTGGCCTCGGCGGAAGCCCCCGGGGTAGGGGAGGAGGGAAGACCATTGGTCATTTCCTCATCTTGGCAAGTCTGGTGGACATTGCTGGAACTTCACTCTGGGGCAGTGGAAGGAGATCCGGTGGATGCTCCCTCTGCCTGGCAAGTCTAGTGGACGTTACCAAGGCTCCCTCCTGGGGTAGTGGAGAAAGGAAGTCTGGTGGATGTTTCTCCCACTCGGCAAGTCCGGTGCACGTTACGGGGGCACCACTCATCCCGGGGGCAGCAGGAGGGGAAGTCTGGTGGACGTTCCTGCTCCTGCGGTAAGTCCAGTGGATGTTACCGAGGTCCTGCTGCTGGGAGAAAGTCACAGCCAAAGGGAATTTGGTGGAAGTCCCCTCTATGGCAGGTCCGGTGGATGCTACCAATGCTCTGCTCCTTTCCCTGAGATGACAGGTGCGGGAAGTCCAGTGGACGTTACTGTGCCCCTGCTCCCGTAGGTGGGTGGCAGAAGAGGGAGATCCAGTGGACGCTTCGTCTACAGCGAGTCCGGTGGACATTACTGTGCTGCTGCTCCCTTTGGGGTGTGTAGGACTGGGAAGACCGGTGGTCATTCCTCCTCTAGTGGCAAGTCCGGTGGACGTTACCAAGGGCCTATGTGGGACTGTGTAAAAATAAAGTTCCACCCTGAGTCTGGTGAGTGCTGTTCTGGTTGGAGGGTAATGCACGTGGGTGATGCACTTTCTGCTGGTCTGGCTGGGTGGAAGAGGGGCATATGGCAGTGGGGGACGTAGGCCTGTGTGGCTCAGGGCCCCTGTGCGCCTCCCCATGGCCTCCTCTTGGGGTGGGTGTCTCACCCTCCCTGGGTCTCCTCCTTGTGTGGGTATTTCAATATTTATACACTGAAATATGGTATTTCAATTTTCATCTCTTCCATACAGCTCAAAAGTCTGATTAAGTTTAAAACAAGTTTATAAGGGTACAAAAAATAAAAGAGTCTGAAAATACAATTAAACTTTGCTTAAAAGTGTGCTTGAAAAAGTTTGAAAAAGTTTAAAATGAGTAAGGAAAAACGATTGAACATTATTGTTAATACCCTAAACCCAACCTCTATACTCATCAAAATTTTAAATGACTAATAGTTATTGAGCTCAGGTAAATTTGCGTTTAGAAAATTAAATTTAAGTAATGGTAATTCAGTAAATTAGAGATCAGTCAATATGTCCATCTCCTTGTTACACAGGTCATCCAATAGTAAGGCAAGATGGGTAGCGGGAGCCATAAATGATTGTAGGAAATTATTAGATGAAACACCTCAGTCAAGAGAGACGTTAAGTAGTCTTCTGAACATACTAAAAGACAGATGGACTAAGTATGAAGAAAGCTACCCCCCTTGGGGGTAGGGGGGTTTCAAGAATACTCCCCCAGTATCCCTGCCTGTTGTACGAGGCGATTAAAAGGGTTGGCGGAGGGTTAGTGCTCATCCCCGGAAAACAGCTAACTAAAAAGATGAACAAGAAGTCTCTGACAAGGACTGACCAAAAGATGATGACCAAGGACCGCACAGTGGACGTGGTACAGATCGCAACATGGAATGTAAGGAGTGCGAATGATGAGGTGAAAGAGAGAGAGATTGTCCAGGTGCTTGAGGGTGCGAAAGTGGATGTATGTGGAGTAACTGAAACTAAATAGTGAGGAGAGAGTGTGAGAGAATGGGAGTATGGATGGGGTATATGTGCAGGAGTAGGTGAGAATAAGAGGGAAAAAGAAGGAGTGTGTATTGTTGTGAGTAAAAGATGGAAGAAGAACATAAGAGAGTATGGATCAGTTGGGTCAAGGATTGTGTGGGTTAGATTGAAAGTTGGAATACAAATGTGGGCGATTGTACGCATGTATGCGCCAACACAAGATTGTGCAAGCAGAGCGAGAGAAGACTTCTGGACAAATGTGGAAGTGTGCATGGAAAAGTTTGGAAGGAGTGAGAGAGTGTTTTTGATAGGTGATATGAATGGAAAAGTAGGGAATGTGAAGGTGGATGGAATACTTGGTGAGTGGGGTGTGCCTGCTGAGATAGATGAGAATGGCAGTGCGTTAGTGGACATTTGCCGGAGGGGGTTGGTGATAGCCAATACCCTCTTCAGGCACAAAATGATCCACAGGTATACATGGCGAGTGATGAGAAGGGTGGGTAGTGAACTGAAAGAAAGGAAGGCAATGATTGATTATGTGTGTGTGAATGAAAGGATGCGGAAGATGTGTAATGGATGCAAGAGCTCATAGAGGTTGGGGGAGTGGACTTTCTGATTACTACTTGGTGGTGGCCAGAATTAGAATTCGAGAAAGATGGAGGAATAGAAGAAGGGAAAGACGAGAGGAAGGAGTAGTTGCAAGGAGAGTGGAAAGGTTACAAGAGGATGAGAAAAAGGCAGAGTATAAGAGAGAAGTGGAGGAACGATTGGGCATATATGAATTGGAGCAGATGGGGGACGTGGAAGGTGTGTGCAAGATATTCACAGAAGAAATATATGCAGCATGTGATGTGGTGTGTGGGATGAAGAAAAGACTGAGGGGGATGCAAGGAACAACGTCGTGGAAAGAAGTGGCGAGACAGGCTGTGGTACAAAAGAAGAAAGCATACAATGAATGGATGAGAAATAGGGGTGTGGAAGAAGTTGAGAGGCGGAAGAGAGAGTTATATGTAAAAAGGGAGAGAGAGGTGAAAAGATTAGTATGTGGGAGTAAGAAGTGAGTGGATGAGGAATTTGGAAGGAATTTGAGTGTAGAGTGGAGGGACTGTAAGAAAATGCTCTGGAAAGAAGTCAAGAGAGTAAGACAGGGTGGCACTGAAGTTAGCAGGGGAATGAAAGATAAAAATGGTAGATTACTAGTGGAGAAGGGAGAAAAAGTGAGCAGATGGAGAGAACACTTTAAGGAATTGTTGAACATAGAGGATAGAAGTAATGCGAGTATAAGTGGCTGGAGAATGCTGGGAGAAGGAGGGAGGTGAGAAGACAGGAAGAAATCAGTAGAATGGAAGTTTTGGATGCAATGAAGAAAATCAAATTGAGGAAAGGCCCAGGAATTGATGGAGTGTGTGGTGAAATGCTGAAGGATGAGGGAGAGATAGTGGTAGAATGGATGTGGAAGATGTGCAGATTGGCCTGGGAGGAAGGTAGAGTCCCTGAGGATTGGAAGTCAGGTATAATTATTCCCTTGTAAAAAGGAAAAGGGGAAAAAGAAGTGTGTGGTAATCATAGGGGCATTTGTCTTCTTAGTATAATAGGAAAAGTGTATGGTAGGATACTTATTGACAGAGTTAGGGAAAGAACAGAAGAATTAGTTGGAGAAGAACAGGGAGGCTTTAGGAAGGGAAGAGGTTGTGTAGATCAGATATTCATTCTTAGATCTTTAGTGGAAAA
Source organism: Coenobita brevimanus (assembly GCF_032717465.1). NCBI lineage: Eukaryota > Metazoa > Arthropoda > Malacostraca > Decapoda > Coenobitidae > Coenobita > Coenobita brevimanus. Next base: position 21,006,268 of record NC_137021.1, read on the forward strand.
GTTTCTAGAGAAGGGAAAGAAGTTGTATGTGGCTTTCATGGATTTGGAGAAAGCATATGACAGGGTGGATAGAGAAGGATTGTGGAAAGTTTTAAGAATATATGGAGTAGATGGGAAGTTGTTGAATGCTGGGAAGAGTATGTATGATGGTGCTAAGGCTGCAGTGCAGGACGATGGTGAACTGAGTGAATTTTTCTCTGTGAAGGTTAGGTTGAAATAGGGATGTGTCGTCTCCATGGTTGTTCAATCTGTACATGGATGGGGTAATAAAAGAGGTACAAGGTAGGGCAGTGGATGTTGGAGTGGCCCTATTGAGAGAGGGTAGTGTATGGAAACCCCTTGTACTGTTGTTTGCAGATGATACTGTGTTCTTGAGTGAAGACGAAGGGGACCTGCAAGGCTTGGTGGATGAGTTTGGGAGAGTGTGTAAGAAACGGAATCTAAAGGTGAATGTAGGGAAGAGTAAAGTGATGGTCTTTGAGCGAGGTGAAGTCAGTGACTATACAGTGAGGCTGAATGGCGAGGAAATGGAAAATGTGAGTACGTTTAAGTACTTGGGTAGTGTGATGAGTAAGGATGGAAGTTTGGAGGGTGAAGTGCTTGAAAGGGTACAACAAGGAAGAAAGGTTGCTGGTTCCTTGAAAGCAGTGATAAGAAACAGGGAAGTGAGCATGAAATGAAAAAGTTACTACATGACAGTATTGTGATACCAATTCTAACGTATGGAAGTGAAGCTTGGACGTTGTTGGAAGGACACAAGTCAAGAGTGAAAGCAGTGGAAATGAGTTATTTAAGAGGAGCCTGTGGAGTCAAATGGAGAGATAGGCTGACAAATGAGGATATAAAGGAGCGTTGTGGTGTGGATGTGGATGTGACTGGAAGCGTTAGGAGAAACACACTGAGGTGGTTTGGCCAAGTGGAGAGGATGGAGAGTGAGAGACTTACGAGGAGAGTGTATATGAGTGATGTGGAAGGGGGGAGAGGGAGGGGGAGGCCGAGGATGAGATGGAGGGATGAGGTGGAGAGGTATATGAGAGATAGGGGTGTGAGTTGGGAGCAGGGCAGTGAAATGGCGGGGGACAGGGCGACGTGGAGGCGATTTGTTTGTGGCCATCCCGCACGGGATTGAGGCGTTTGGCAATAGATAGACTGATAGATAAATAGATAGATAGATAGATAGGCAATAGTCGGAGACTACCAAATATGAAAGTAAATTAGAGGAATATATAACAATTGTCAAGCTGTTTGAGTTAAAATTGGCTAATATTATTGCAGAAACACGAGTTGTGGAACTGCGGAATAAAGATGCACTACCACTAATTACGCTTCCAGATTTTGATGGGGAGCAAAATTGGATATCCTTTTGAGATCAGCTTAAATTCTTAGTCCATGACCAAACAAACCTCCCTAATGTGAGTAAACTCTCCTATCTGTAAGGACAGGTCAAGGGAACACCTTACAAGTTGATAAGGGAATTACCTGTAGAAGAAAACAATTATGACGCGGCTTTGACTATCCTTAGACAGAATTATGAAGACAGGGAGCAGGTCATTACCCAGTTACTGAAAGCTGTAATTGAATTACCCATACCTAAACATGATTTTGATTCCTTGCAAAATTTTCGGATTGCCGCGAGTTGTGATTTAAGAGCTTTAGGTACTTACAAAGATTTAAAAGCAACAGATTGGGTGCTTTCTAGAATTGTATCCTTAATGCTGCTACCTAGAACCAAGGATGCATTGTATCGTAGGTATCAAAAGGATGATATTCTTCTGCGAGGAGATTGAGGAGGGCTTAATGCAACTATGTAAACATTTACAAGGAACGGTAAAGCCTGCTGAAAGTAAACAGAAGGCTGAAAGAAGGAAGAGAACCATTAACCAACTGGCTGGGAAACCTAAGTCAGGGATGGCTAAGCCTGTACCCAAAGAAGAGATTGGTACTTTTCTTAGCTCCTTAAAATCTGAGGAGAAGGCATTAAGGACAAGGAATGGACAAGCTGACGAAAATATGGAGGTAAAAAATTCCATGGAAAAGGACAGGAAGGTTTGTGTGTTTTGTAGGGAACAACATTCCAGTGTATCTTGTCAATATTATCCTGATTATGCTTCTAGAACAGTGAGGATGCAAGAACTGTGGTGTTCTATGATTTGCATGAATTCCGGACACACTTCCGCGGACTGTAAAAGCAAACTAAATCTTTGTTTCAAGTGCAAAAGAGATAATCATCACAGTGTTTTGTGCCCAAGGATGATCAAGTATGAGGCTCCAAAAACCGCAAGTGTGAATATGACGCTTGCAAAAGCAAATACTCCAGTAACAATGCCAGTTGCAGTTCCAATTGTAGATGTGAAGAAAAGAGAAACCTATTAGCATGTACTCCTTTAGATACAGGTGCACAGAAAACCTTCGTTTCTGAAGATATTGTAGAGAAATTAAAGTTACCTAATATTGGCAAAGTAAATCTAGCCATTACAGGGTTCTTAACTACTAAGGAAGCATAGTCCTTTGATTTAGTTAGACCTTTAATACAACTTGGCATATATAGATGCCATATAACAGCAGCTGTACTGGATAATACGGAAACAGGTATACCTGTATATATATATATATATATATATATATATATATATATATATATATATATATATATATATATATATATATATATATATATATATATATATATATATATATATATATATATATATATATATATATATATATATATATATATATATATATAAGGACTGAAGGACATCTCTGATCATCTACAAAGCTCATGGTTAAAGTTGGCAAAACAGAATGTTAAATCAGATACTGTGGGTCCCATAAAAATGATACTTGGTTCAGATTACTGTGGAAGATTGCTACATAGGACTTTCAAGAATAATAAAGTACAGTTGTCCAAGAGTCCAGGAGGTAACCTTATTTTGGGTCAGTTGCCTTTGCCAAAGCAAGCCAGAGGAAAGGCCAAGGTGGTAGACTAAGTCTTTGTTACCCCCACACAGTCATTTATGGTAGCTAGAATAGGTGAAGAATTAGAACCTACTCAGAAAAATGACTTGTTGGATGAAAAAAATTGAACCTGTACACAAGTTGTGGGACCTAGATAGTGCAGGAATACACTCTGATGAACCAACCCCTGAATATAAAAATAACTTTGGATTTGTATGATCAGTCTGTGAAAATTAAAGGACAGTATTGGGTAGGATTACCACGGAAACTAAACCATTCGGAGTTACCAACGAATGACCAGGCAGCTAAGGCTCAGTTAAATTCACTTTTAAGAATGCTGAGACAAACCAGAACATCTAAACATATATGATAATATTATAAATGACCCCTGGGGGTAGGGGAGTTTTTCAAGAATACTCCCCCAGTATCCCTGCTTGTCGTAAAAGGCGACTACAAGGGTTGGCGGAGGGTTAGTGCCCCTCCCCGGAAAACAACTAACTAAAAATCAAACAATAAGCCTCGGACAAGGACTGACCAAACGATGACGATCAAGGACCGGACAAAGGACATGGTTATCGGAACGTGGAATGTAAGGGGAGCGAATGATGAAGTGAAAGAGAGAGAGATTGTCCAGGTGCTTGAGGGTGCGAAAGTGGATGTATGTGGAATAACTGAAACAAAATGGAGAGGAGAAAGTGTGAGAGAATGGGAGTATGGATGGGGCATATGTGCAGGAGTAGGTGAGAATGAGAGGGCAAAGGAAGGAGTATGTATAGTTATGAGTAAAACATGGAAAAAGAACATAAGACAGTATGGATCAGTTGGGTCAAGGATTGTGTGGGTAAAGTTGAAAGTTGGAACACAAATGTGGGCGACTGTGTGTGTGTATGCGCCAACCCAAGATCGTGCTAGAGGAGTGAGAGAAAGGTTCTGGACAAATGTAGAAGTGTGCATTGAAAAGTTTGGAAGGAATGAGAGAGTGTTTTTGATAGGTGATATGAATGGTAAAGTAGAGAATGTGAAGGTGGATGGAATAGTTGGTGAGTGGGGTGTGCCTGCTGAGATAGATGAGAATGGGAGTGCGTTAGTGGACATTTGTGCTGGGAGGGGGTTGGTGATAGCCAATACCCTCTTCAGGCACAAAATGATCCACAGGTATACATGGCGAGTGATGAGAGGGTGGGTGGTGAACTGAATGAAAGGAAGGCAATGATTGCGAAGATGTGTAATGGATGGAAGAGCTCATAGAGGTTGGGGGAGTGGACTTTCTGATTACTACTTGGTGGTGGCCAGAATTAGAATTCGAGAAACATGGAGGAATAGAAGAAGGGAAAGACGAGAGGAAGGAGTAGTTGCAAGGAGAGTGGAAAGGTTACAAGAGGATGAGAAAAAGGCAGAGTATAAAAGAGAAGTGGAGGAACGATTGGGCAAATATGAATTGGAGCAGATGGGAGACGTGGAAGGTGTGTGTAGGATTTTTACAAAAGAAATATGCGCAGCATGTGATGTGTGTGGAAGGAAGAGAAGACGGAGAGGGGTGCAAGGAACAGCGTGGTGGACTGAAGAGGTGAGACAGGCTGTGGCACAAAAGAAGAAAGCATACAATGAATGGATGAGAAATAGGGGCGTGGAAGAAGTTGAGAGGCAGAAGAGAGAGTTATATGTAGAAAGAAAGAGAGAGGTGAAAAGATTAGTAAGAGAGAGTAAGAAGAGAGTGGATGAGGAATTTGAGTGTAAAGTGGAGGGACTGTAAGAAAATGTTCCGGAAAGAGGTGAAAAGAGTAAGACAGGGTGGAAGTGAAGTTAGCAGGGGAGTGAGAGATAAAAATGGTAGATTACTAGTGGAGAAGGGAGAAAAAGTGAGCAGATGGAGAGAACACTTTAAGGAATTTTTGAACATAGAGGATGGAAGTAATGCGAGTATAAGTGGCTGGGGAATGCCTGGGAGAAGGAGGGAGGTGAGAAGACAGGAAGAAATCAGTAGGATAGAAGTTGTGGAAGCAATGAAGAAAGTTAAATCGGGGAAAGCCCCAGGAATTCATGAAGTGTGTGGTGAAATGCTGAAGCATGGGGGAGAGATAGTAGTAGAATGGATGTGGCAGATGTGCAGATTGGCCTGGGAGGAAAGTAGAGTCCCGGAGGATTGGAAGTCAGGTATAATTATTCCCTTGTACAAAGGAAAAGTGGAAAAAGAAGTGTGTGGTAATCATAGGGGCATTTGTCTTCTTAGTATAATAGGAAAAGTGTATGGTAGGATACTTATTGACAAAGTTAGAGAAAGAACAGAGAAATTAGTTGGAGAAGAACAGGGAGGCTTTAGGAAGGGTAGAGGTTGTGTAGATCAGATATTCATTCTTAGATCTTTAGTGGAAAAGTTTCTAGAGAAGGGAAAGAAGTTGTATGCGGCTTTCATGGATTTGGAGAAAGCATATGACAGGGTGGATAGACAAGGATTGTGGAAAGTTTTAAGAATATATGGAGTAGATGGGAAGTTGTTGAATGCTGTGAAGAGTATGTACGATGGTGCGAAGGCTGCAGTGCGTGTGGATGGTGAACTAAGTGAATTTTTCTCTTTGAAAGTTGGGTTGAAACAGGGATGTGTCATGTCTCCATGGTTGTTCAATCTGTACATGGATGGAGTAAAAAAAGAGGTACAAGGTAGGGTAGTGGATGTTGGAGTGGCCCTGGTGAGAGAGGATAGTGTTTGGAAACTCCCTGTACTGTTGTTTGCAGATGATACTGTGTTGTTGAGTGAAGATGAAGGAGAGTTGCAAGGCTTGGTGGATGAGTTTGGGAGAGTGTGTAAGAAACGGAGTCTAAAGGTGAATGTAGGGAAGGGTAAAGTGATGGTCTTTGAGAGAGGTGAAGTCAGTGAATGTACAGCGAGGTTGGATGGTGAGGAATTGGAAAATGTGAGTACGTTTAAGTACTTGGGTACTGTGATGAGTAAGGATGGAGGTTTGGAGGGTGAAGTGCGTGAAAGGGTACAGCAGGGAAGAAAGGTTGCTGGTTTTTTGAAAGCAGTGATAAGAAACAGGGAAGTGAGCATGGAAGTGAAAAAGTTACTACATGACAGTATTGTGATACCAACTCTAACGTACGGAAGTGAAGCTTGGACGTTGCTGGAAGGACACAAGTCAAGAGTGAGAGCAGTGGAAATGAGTTATTTAAGAGGAGCCTGTGGAGTCACATGGAGAGACAGGCTGACGAATGAGGATATAAAGGAGCGTTGTGGTGTGGATGTGGATGTGATAGGAAGCGTTATGAGGAACACACTGAGGTGGTTTGGCCATGTGAAGAGGATGGAGAGTGAATGATTGACGAAGAGAGTGTATGTGAGTGAGGTGGAGGGGGGAAGAGGAAGGGGGAGGCTGAGGATGAGATGGAGGGATGGGGTGGAGAGGCATATGAGAGAGACGCCTCAATCCCGTTTGGGGTGGCCAGAAACAAATCGGCTCCAAGTCGCCCTGTCCCCCGCCATCTCACTGCCCTGCTCCCAACTCACACCCTTCTCTCTCATATACCTCTCCACCCCAACCCTCCATCTCATCCTCGGCCTCCCCCTTCCTCTTCCCCCCTCCACCTCACTCACATACACTCTCTTCGTCAATCATTCACCCTCCATCCTCTTCACATGGCCAAACCACCTCAGTGTGTTCCTCATAACGCTTCCTATCACATCCACATCCACACCACAACGCTCCTTTATATCCTCATTCGTCAGCCTGTCTCTCCATGTGACTCCACAGGCTCCTCTTAAATAACTCATTTCCACTGCTCTCACTCTAGACTTGTGTCCTTCCAGCAACGTCCAAGCTTCACTTCCGTACGTTATATATATATATATATATATATATATATATATATATATATATATATATATATATATATATATATATATATATATATATATTTCAGATAAGCATGATGTTGCACAAAAAAAGTGATACTATCGTACAGAAGAACAAGGATGTCTGGACCAATAATTTGGTGCGGTTCCAGCAGTCATATAGAAGAAGAGGAATTGTGCCTTTAAAAGAATCATCATTAGAGGAAAAATGCAGAACGCCGAACCAAATGCAAGTCGTTGCACATTACCAGTTTCTTGGAATGAAAATCAAATTGAAAAAAGAATGAATAGTCAAAATTTCCAAAGAAGTTACAAAATTATGGGAGAATAAACTGAACTTTCCACATGTGCCAGATCAAGCAATACAAGCAAAGCTTGACAAGGTGCTAAAATCTCCAAGTGGAAAGCAAAGGAGAAGTGGGGTACTCAATAGGTCAAGTTGCAGGTAAGGAAATCATTCACCTTCAAAAAAACGAAAACTGCCTGATGAACCTATGTCACCATCAACATCTTACGATCTTTCATCTACTGGTAGTTGCCCTGAATCTGATGACAGCAAATATAAAGAAGATGAGACTAATCATCCACGAACCAGAAAACACAACAGAAGTAAAGATGCAACTAACTTGGTGACATCCGCTGGAGTATTGACAAATAAAGCTGCTAAAATATGCAAACAGTTGTTGTATGATGGTACTGACATTCCAGCTCCAAGTCAAGCAACAATTTACAAGTCAATATACAAAGAGGCTGCTACACTGAAGGAGGAAATGATTGAAAAGTTACAGTTGGAAACATGATCTTTACATTTTGATGGAAAGTGGATTGATCAAAATGAGTACCAGGTATTGAAACCTAACAAAAAGCACTAAACTCACTGCAGAATCACTGGAAGCAGGAGCCATCCTTACTCAAGATACCAAGAAGCTATCAGCGTGAAGAACGTGCAATCAGAATGATGCAGGAACTTTATGCTGCCTGCAGAATCAAAGCCAAACTGCAACTTAGATTTATTCCAGGTAATAAACAGTTATTTTAAGTATTAATGCATTTGTATAAGCTCTTTTGTTTTTGTATTATCATACATGTAAATATACACTTGCAAAAATATATACATTTTTAATTTCGAGGTGACTTTTTTTTTTTTAACTGAGAGGAATAAGAGCTTTTTTCTTTGTTTTTAAGCAAAAGTTCATCGACTTGAGGTACAGGAACATAAGGCTGTAAAAAAGTCATAATCCTAGTGTATGTTTGTTACTTGCACCTAGACAAGGGCAGTCCATCTAGAAATGGCAAATTTAAGTTCCGAGACATTCCTGAACATATTTTGAAGATTTACGGCTAGAAGGTCTTGTCCTAGTAAATTAATAAGCAACAACGGAACTAAGGTTGTTGGAGCAGCACCTCTCTTTTTAAATACAATGAATGACCTAAAGGTTAAGTCGGTGCTGGGTATCCAAAATTGTACCTGGCAGTTCATACGTCCTAGAGAACCATGGCAAAATGGATTTACAGAACGATGGATTGTTACTGTGAAGAACTGCGATAGGAAAACCTTACACAGAACTAAGATCACCTGAGAGGAGCTGAGAACAGTGATAACTGAAATTGAGGCTAGGGTTAATGATAGACCTTAAACCTATTTGGATGATACTTCTGTCTCAATTGAGCCTTTGACACCAGCTCATATGTTGTATGGGAGAAAGCTCCATCCAGTGCCTTGTGTGGATATCCAGGAGGAAGTAGATGATCCCACGATAGAAAATAATGAACTAGGACAACATCTGCGTGAGGGATATCAACGTCTGAAAAAGGTATTGGACACCTGGAATAGATATTGAAGCGAAGATTATCTTCTGAGCCTAAGAGAGGGATTTTATTGGGCTCAGCTACCAGCAACAAGTCGGTCATAAACGAAAGAGATGTGGTCTTATTAAAACAGAACAACCAAGATCCCAGTGGCCATTAGCTAAAGTCATCTCCACACATCCAGATTAGGAGGGGATGCTGAGACTTGTAAAAATTAAATGTAGGAGACATATCAATATAAAAACCATTGATAAATCGTTGTCCCTTGAATTAACGGCTACCCAGAGATTGCAAATGGTAGAAAACAATTGGGTCATGAAGCATGACACAGAAGGGCTGCAGCACAGGGTTCTCGAGATCTATGGAGAGAGCTCCTGGCTTCAGGGTTACATTTTTTGTTTGGCCCCAAAACTATGGGAAATATTTCCCCCCGAGAGCAGTTGTGCTCTTTACTTTTTAAAATAGTTGTCCCTGTAGAAAGCAAAGGAAAACCCAGAGAGTGTTCATGACTAATTCAAGCTGTTTTCTAACCCAGAGATTGCGTTCTAGTTCTGTTAAATAATTCTTATTATTAATAAATTAAATGCAACTGCGTTCAACCCTTGTGGACAACTGTATTGTAAATACGTGTAAATACTTAGGAAATTTCCATTGACCTAACTGCGCCTGCGTGGTAGGATGACGTGTATCCCAACGAGAAAAACATGGGAAGGTTTAATACATATTCACATAGATATAAAGGGAATATTTGTCTTTAGCTTAATTAAAACTAAGATTAAGTTGGATTTCCCTTGTATATTTCATGAAGTAGTTCAACTGTATTTAACTAATTGTAATTAAATAATAGTTGGCATCTCTGAACCATATGAGGGAAGAGAGAGTCTCGCCATTTTTTCACTCTGTTCCTGAAGCTCGTTCAAGCCGCACATTGTATAAAGCGCACCTAAGGACGCTTGGGAAGCCCAAGGCAAACCAACCGACACCTCGCACCCGTCGTCATCTGTTATTCCGAGTCTATCTAGCTAAGTAACCTTTATGATCTGGCCAACTCGGGGGGGACTAGCTAGGATATAAGGAGATAATTTCTAGTGAGTTAGGGTATTAATTATACTTTCATTTCCCAAGAGACTTCTATTATTTAAACTTAGTATTGGTCGTGTTTAGACTAACACTCGTCAGAGAAAAGTGTATAAAATTTCTGACACTAGCAGTTATATTTTTTTGCTGGTCACACAGTATTCTTTGTCAAACTTCTGTCATATAAATTTAACTCATAGAATGAATAAAGCATTATATCTTAAAGTCATTAATGCAATGCATGCAAGAAATCTTGACAGGAAGACAATAATGTTACCAATGGCCAGCCCAACACACACACACACACACACACACACACACACACACACACACACACACACACCGCTCGCTGGCGCAGTGGTAATGTTCTCGCTTACCATCTGGTAGACTGGAGTTCGCGCCTCGCTCAGGTTGTGAAAAGTTTCACTGACGAAGTGGGTGGTCACTGTCCCCATTGAGCAAGGGGACGGGTATGTGCGTGTGTGAAGGTCACAGCCTTGCCCTTAGATCGGACTATATGAGCTCTCAGCTCCCTTCCGGGAGAGTAAAAGCTGACGATCACGACCATCAAGTGATCCTGACTGACCCGGTGAATTACACACACACACACACACACACACACACACACACACACACACACACACACACACACACACACGCGAGCTTGATCTCGTCCAAAGGTAGAGGCGTGCTGCTGAATATGATTACATCCTGCTTCCAAGTACTGATGATAGAGTGTGTGTGTGTGTGTGTCCGTCCCCACTGTAAATACCTTGTTGTGACAGGGGCTTCCATTCCCCTTTAAATCAGGTGGGCTGTACCAGCGGGGGGAGATCCCCCCCCCCTAATACTGAGCAGTAGGAAAGGGTTACCCATGCTGGAGGGGCCATCAGTGACGGGTCAAACAAAGTGTTCCCATGCCCACTGGCTTGTGGATTACTCTTGGATAGGTTGACTATGGAAGTAAACCCTGATTAAAAAATCCGTGAGTGGAGTCCCACAGGAGGTGGAGCTCGACAGACAGAGTCACGGCAGACTCCTTCAGCCCTGCTTAGTAGATGGTTATCATAAATCTTCATGACACCATCACAGGCCGAAAAGGGCCGGTTTGTGTGGTGGTAAAGACTGTGCACCTTCATCATCACACCAAATCCATTCATTGTGCAAGCCCACTGCCATACCCACCTCCCATTTCATCTTTTCATCAAAATCAAAAGACCTATGGCAATACAATAACGTGATGGTGACAGGTCATGGATGTGGCTGGAAGTTGCTAGCTCGAGTCCTGCACACAGGTGGTACTGGCCCAGTGGTCGCTGGGATGATGGCATAGGAATAGTTCATGTTTTCGGCAACATCTAGCTCGACTAAGCAGCCAGATACAGACGCCCAACTGCATACCCCGCCAGGGGAGGGTTTAGCAAAAAGTAAACAAACATTTGCTTCCCCACACCTTTTGAACAGTCAACTGCATCTATCAAGGCATTCCACACTGCAGTTGAAAATTCAAAAGAATCCCTCTGACTTATGCTACCCGAATTGTTCGAAATTGGCTTGATCCGATACACATGACCAAGCCGTAGAACTGCCCTCTTTGACCAATTTCTGAAAAGATATAAAAATGACATTGCTATCCTGTCTGAGATTCACCTCTCAGGAGTAGGGAACCAAATAGTAGCAGGAGAAGGGTATACCTATTTCTGGATAGGATACCTGGATAATGTAAAAAGAAACCCCTGTATTGACTTTATAGTCTGAAGCAACCTACTACAGAAGATCCAAGAATTACCAGCGGGTATATCAGAGAGGCTGATGTCCTGGCACATACCACCATTATGCAACCCTTGGTGCATGTGGCCAAATGCTTGACTCTGAGGACACCATCAAAGAAAACTTTTATGCTTCTCTGTATGCTATCATTTGCTCAAGAACTTACGATGAGAAATTTATCCTGCTCAGAGATTTTCATTTCACAGTGGGAAAAGAAAATCACCTCTGACAAGGCATTATAGGCTGCCATGGTATTGGTAACATGAACAACAATGGCCTTGGACTGCTTTCCTTAAGCTCAGAAGGCGGTCTGGTCATCATCAGCACCATTTTTTAGCTTAAAAATAAACAGATAACCACAAGGATGCACCAGCAATGAAGTCATTGGCACCTAACTGACTATGCCATTGTAAGGCAACGAAACTGAAGAGTTCATACAACCTGAACTTTGAAATATGCTGAGTGCTCAAGAGACAATACGTTTCTACTTTCCAAACTGAAACTAGCCATACGCCCACAAATCTGCTGTAGACCATCCTCCAAGAAGCTAAACTGATGGTAATTTAACCCCTATCCACCTGGTAATGTGCATACATCTCACAATCAGGCGGCTATGGGGACACCGAGTAGTGGCTATAGACGCAAGCGTTTTCACTCCACCGTTTGAACCTGTGACGATTTTCTCTCATTACCATAAGGTAGGGAGGTACCCAAGGTACCCCATTGATGTGCAGTGCAGTTTGTACACAGTCTTGTGACAGAGTGGTGTGATGTCTTCCTCAGCCTCCTTGTCCAGTTCTGTCCCCCTCACCCGCTGGACCAGTTGCATCATCAAACCATGCCAAAGTTCAGTCCTTACCAGTGGGGAAAGGGTTTAATGACAGTGCCATAGGTTGTGCCACCCTGGATGAAACTGTGTCCTCCATGAGCATGCCCCCCCGTGGGCAGCCACCTTGTCGTGGTGGGGGGGCTTGCGTGCCCCTGTGATCCCACAAGCCTGCCCGTGGATGTAATGACATCCGGCAGGGTCTCCCATGCGGGTAGGGTTGTGGGTGAGGGGTCTGACTAAGCTCTGCCCGAAACGTAGGTTACCCATATGGGTCATCGGCGCCGCCCTCCAGAGGGATCGCCTCGGTGCTGTCCTGAGTTGGTTGGTTGGGTGTCTGGGCTGGGGGGTGTTGGGGAAGGGGGCCTTTGCACTGGTGGGAACAAACTTTCGCATCACAGGGTGTCCTTTTGGGGACACCCTCTGGGGACGAGGTACCCCACTCCCATCAGACCGTGCTCGGTCCCCTCACTCCCTGGTAGGCGGTTTCCCTTGGCTTCTGGTGCCATTTTGTCTCAAGAATGTATTTATGGATACATCCCGAACTTCTTTAACCACTCGTGTGGTCGGTGATCAGCCGCACGAGTTGGCATCACCTGGTCACTCTCTGGCCAATGACCCTGTACCCCCAGGGTCATCTGCCAAAACTCCAAATGAAGATGCCCTTCCTATCGAGGTGTTGCCTGGAGTTTTTCTTAATAACTCTAACACAAAATACATAGTCCTTAAAATGGATAATGGTACTTCCTTCCGGAACATGAATTGTTTTCAGATTCACAGTGGTCTAGTTTCAGCATGTGGATTTACCCCCCAAGGTCTCTTTGCAGGGTGATGGTTCTCTATTGCTAGAAGCCAGGAATGAAGAGGAGAGTTCACGCATCCAGTCCCTAACTATGGTTGCTGGTTATCCTGTATCTACCTCTCGTCACTTGGTCCTAAATCAGTCCCGAGGACTTGATATCATATTCTGATTCTTCTCTCTTAGAGGGGCTGGCTCCTCAGGGAGTTGTGGCAATACAAAGAATAATGAAGAAAGTTGATGGGATTTTAACCCCCCACGCTCTCTTATCTTGACATTTGATCATCTTACTTTGCCAGAGGTCATCACTGCTGCATGGTGGAAGCTTAAGGTTAAACCTTACGTTCTCCGACCCAGAAGGTGCTATTATTGTCAAAGGTTTGGTCATGTTCGTCGTTCTTGCAGGCGGGAAGCGTCTGGCCTTCCTGAGGTTTGTGGAAATTGTGGTGCAATTTCTCATGGTATGGATGATTGTTCTCAACCCTCTAAATGTTGGAACTGTGGAGGAGCACATGCAGCCTCCTCAAGGGATTGTGAGGTATACAAGTATGAATATGAGATTATTTCTGTCCGAATGAAAGAGAAAATTTCCTTTTCTGAGGCCAAGGTCAGGGAGCGGTTCCTTCGCCTTGGGGTTACCTTTGCTGCCATGTTGTCTCACCATAAAGCTACCCGGCAGGTGCCCCTGCCATCCCACAATGCCCCATCAAATTCTCAGGGTTCTACTTCCCAGTCTTCTCGGCCAGGGGGTTCCACTGAGGGAGTGCAGCCTGGAAGCATCAGGGAGGTGCCTCCTGTCTCTGTGGGTGTCCCCTCTGCAGTGGTTCTTCCAGCGTCTGTGAGTGCCTCCCCCATCCTGGTTCCTCCTGTGACAATCACCCGTGTCGATGCTACACCTTGCTTTGACACATCCAAAACTCCTGATGTCCTTCCTGTGCATCGTTGTCCTGACATAAAAAAAAAAAGTCTCTCACATACTCCTGTATCGGCTGCTACTCCCATACCGACTGCTGCTCCTGTTCCATTTGCTTGCTCTGCTACTGTTGTTCACTCTTCTTTACAGTGTGGCACTACAGTTTCTAATGCTTTAAGTTCTGGTGCAGAGATGGAGGTTGCATCTGCCAACCTCAAACGAGTGAGGAGTGAGAAGTTTTTGGGTGACTCTCCTCCTTCTAAGGTTCAAACTTCTGTACTGCATGAGGATTCTGAGGGGGGATCTTCGCTCGACAACCCAGCCAGTGGTGGCGTCTAAGTCTGTGGGTGTTCATGACGGCCCTTCTAGGATTCCCGTCCCTGCCTCTTGCTCAGGTGTGGTGGGACCTGGGTCTTTGGATACTCAAAGAGCTCAGTCGCTTGCTCCCTCTGATCCGTCACCCAGTGACCAGCCTTTGGTTGATTCGGTTGGGGGGAATTCGGTTGGCCCTGAGGTGCCAGCTGAACCCTCACATGGATGTCCGGACGGGGCACGTGGGTCTTCCAAGAAGGTCTCTGTGCTTCGGACTCATTCTTGTGATGGGCGGGACGTTTCTCGGGGTAAGGGTACTTCCACCCATGGAAACACTAAATCTTCATTGTCTTCTCGGTTGGTGAGGCAGAGCTCCACGCCTAGGAAGAAGGGCTTTCACTCCCTTCCAAACGAGGTTGCTACATAGCTTTGGTGTTTATAAGTTCATAATATATAATACTAATCACTATGGCTCAATCGGTACCATTCTGTCTTCAGTGAAACTGTAGAGGTGCCATGGCAAATTGGGAGGAATTGCAGTTATTACTCTCTGCTCTGAACCCACTATGTGTGTGTCTTCAGGAGACAATGATGGGGGACAGACAGTTCCCTTCCATTAGGGGGTATGAGGCCTTCCATGCATCTCCTCCTGGTGGTCACAGCAGTGGATGTGCAATTTTGTGCCATTCTGATGTCCCCTTTATTTCCTTTGAGATTCAGTCCCCCTTTCAAGTTCTAGCAGTACAGATGCACGTTGGGAGGTGCTATACCGTCTGTTGTCTGTACCTTCCACCTTCCATTCCTGTTATATGTGCTGATCTAGAAACCCTTATCAGCCAACTTTCACCCCCTTTCCTACTCCTTGGTGACCTTAATGGCCGCCATTCTTTGTGGGGTGACTCACTTTCAAATTCCCGGGGTGATGATCTTGCCTCTTTGATTGGGGATTATTTGGTTGTCCTAAATGATGGAAGTCCGACCCATTTTCATGTTCAGACTGGCACGTATTCTGTCATTGACCTTACCATCTCCTCCTCTGACTGTGCCCTTGATTTTTCTTGGGAGGTTTTGGATGATCTACATGGTAGTGACCATTATCCTGTAGTGGTCCAGCCTACTCGCTCTGTTCCTGTAGCCTGTCTGCCACACTGGTGTCTTGACAGGGCTGATTGGTCTCTCTTTGAGGAACTATGTGTATTTGCCAACAGGGTTGATTTTTCAACTATCGATGATGCCGAATGTTATTTTACTAAGACCATTTTCTCAGCAGGGGTTCATTCTATCCCACGGACTTCTGGTGTTTTTTCCCGGAGACCTGTGCCATGGTGGAATGATGACTGCTCCATAGCAAAGGGAACTTACAAAGCAGCTGCTCGTCAGTATTTTGCCAATCATAATGGTGTTTTTCTAAAAATACAGTTTCGCAAAGCACGTGTTCACTATAAATGGGTCATGAAGAATGCTCGCCGTAACTCGTGGAGGTCGTTTATTTCTACAATTACATCTTCAACTTCAATGTCTATGATGTGGAAAAAGGTGTGGAAGATTTCTGGTAGGTTCTCGCCCCCCTCCCCTCCGGTGTTGCGCCTTCACGGAGAACTTGTGTCTGCACCAGATGCAGTAGCCTCTGCTTTTGCAAATCAGTTTTACACTGTCTCCACAAAGGATCCCTCTCAGCCATTTGCTACCTTTCTTAGGAATCAGGAGAGGCTGGGTCTTGACTTTCGCTCTCGCGGCGGAGAGCTGTATAATTTAGATTTCAGCCTCCGAGAGCTGCATGCTGCCCTTTCAGAGTGTCGTGACACTGCTCCTGGGCCTGACAATATTCCATACGCTATGCTGCGTCATCTTCCGATTGATTCACTTCAATTTTGATTGGACCTTTCTAACAGGGATTGAAGTGAGGGCTCTGTTCCGAGGAGTTGGAAGTTGGGTATTGTCCTCCCCTTTCCCAAGCCTAGTAAAGACCATTCCCAAGTCTCCAACTATCGCCCTATCACTTTAACATCATGTGTGTGCAAGCTGTTCAAAAAGATGGTCAATGTCAGGCTTATGTGGTTTCTGGAGAAGGGTTGCTTTCTCTCTCCGTCGCAGAGTGGTTTCCGTAAATTACGGTGCACTTCAGACAAACTTATCAGGCTCGAGGCGTCAATCTGTGAAGCTTTTGCCTCCAAGCAACATCTTGTGGCTGTGTTTTTTGACCTTGAGAAAGCTTATGACACTGCCTGGTGCCATGGCATCCTCCAACAACTTCATGCCTTTGGTTTACGTGGTCGCCTGCCTGTGCTGCTTGGAGACTTTTTGACTGATTGTGTATTTCAGGTCCGTGTGGGTTCTACCCTCTCTGCGCCACTGTGCCAGGAGGAAGGTGTCCCACAGGGGAGTGTCTTAAGTGTTTCCCTGTTTGCAGTGGCCATCAATGGTATCATTGACACTGTGCCTGCTGGGGTATCCTCATCCCTTTATGTGGATGATTTAGCTATATGGTTTTCTGGCTCTCACATGTCTGCTATTGAGAGGCGTATGCAACTTGCCTTGGACAAGATTTCTGCCTGGGCCACTTCCAAGGGTTTTCGTTTTTTCCCCTTCAAAGACTGTGGCTATGCACTTCTGTAGGATGAGAGGGGTGCACCCGGACCCTGATCTCCAGCTTTGTGGCAGGAGACTTCGTTGTGTGACAGAGAGAAAATTCTTGGGACTGACATTTGATTGTCGTTTGACATGGGTCTCACACTTGGCAAATCTTAAAACATCATGTATGAAGGCTCTCAATCTATTGAGGGTTCTGTCCCATACCTCTTGGGGTGCTGATCGAAGGACGCTCTTGCATTTGTTTCAGGTATTTGTATCCTCTAAGCTGTCATATGCCTGTGAAGCATATTCCTCTGCCACAGAATCAAGACTAAAAACTCTAGATGCTGTCTATCATGCTGGTCTTCGCCTTGCAACAGAAGCTTTTCGGTCCTCTCCAATTCCCAGCTTATCGGCAGAAGCTGGTGTGCCTCCCTTAGATCTACTGCATCAGTCTGTTGCAGTACAGTTCTGGCTCTGGATTCGTTGCCTTCCAGACTCACTTGTCTGTGAAGGTGTGATGAAACAGTCTTGTCTTTTGAGTTATAGTAGACACCCTCACATGCCTCGTCCGTTTGGCTATAGGGTTCAGGATTTAATGGAGGGGTTTGGTTTGTCGGCAGTACTTGTCAGTCCTGTTCGGATCCCTATTGCCCAAGGTAACTTTCTGCAGGCCTTTTGCAGGCTCAAAGGATTTTGTCGCTCCTCAGTGTCTTTTAAGGTTATTTTCAGAACATTCTTCTAGTCATGGTGGTTCTGTGCCTGTGTATACTGATGGCTCTAAATCCACATCAGGTGTTGGTTTTGGAGTGGTATTTCCCAAATTTAGTCGTGGAGCTAGTCTTCCTTTGGTTGCCTCAGTTTTTACTGCAGAGTTGTCAGCCATCATGTTAGCCTTGAAGTTGGTGTTTGTTCACCCTGACATTTATTTTACTATTTTTAGCGACTCTCAAGGGGCGCTTTTGGCCCTGGACTCTTTTAACTTTTCCCGTCCCCTAGTTTTAGCTATTTTGGAGTGGCTGTTCCTCATTCGTCGTCGGGGGAAGAGAGTGGATTTTTGCTGGGTTCCCGCACATGTTGGTGTGGTGGGCAATGAGACGGCGGATGCATTGGCCAAGGCTGCGGCTGCTCAACAGCCCCCAACAGAATATCCGCTTCCTGCATCTGATCTAACACCTTACTTGCGGGACAGAATGCATGTATGTTGGCAGAGACGCTGGGATGGTGTTGCTCATAATAAGCTGAAAGAGGTCTTTCAGAGAGTGGTTGTGCCAAGGGTTCTCCCTTCCATCCCTCGGCGATTGAAGGTAGCTCTTTTAGGGTTCGCATTGGGCACTCTCAGCTTACACATGGGTTCCTGATGAGTGGTGAGACTCAACCGTACCGTGATGATTGCTTTGTTCCCCTTACTGTCCGTCACTTGCTGGTCGAGTGTCCAAGTTTGGGGGACCTGCGTCGGAGATTCCTCTATAGGCATACAGGGGTAGATGGTGCCTACTGTCTCTCCTCGATGCTTGGTGGAGCCCATTGCGATTTTACTGATGTTTTTGGTTTTATTCAGGAGGCGGGCCTCCTTCCACTTTTATAAGTAATTGTTTTTTCTTTTAACTATTCCTTTATTATTTTCAGTGTTTTATTTCTTGAAAAAGTTATTAACTTTATATCGATTATGCGCTATTTATTTGCCATGTGTTTTATCTTGTTGTCCGGCGGCATATGACCCTAGCAGCTGCGCCGCCAGTTTCTAATACAATCAATCAATCAGTCAATCCATGAGCGTGAATGGTGAGACTTCCTCCAAAGAAGGAGGAAGCTACCTTGTTGAAAGCTAAGTATTGCACCCTTTGTTCACAACCCACCTTGAAATGCTGAAAAGCCACCACAACTGCAACAGGAGGAAGTTAAGACCTATGACAGTGACGATTTCATGTCAGAAGAGGAGTTGGGTGACCTTTTTCCATGTAGAAAGCGAGGGAGATGGTGACGGTCATCTTGTACACAAACACCTCTGCTGCATCTCGCCACCACTCTCACAGCCAGTTCACTGCAGTTTCTCCCTCCAGCATCCCTCATCACCTCAACCCAGCACTTCAAGGTCATTTTCTCCCCAACCTGGCCCTTCACCCATGGAAATTTCCACTCTGTTCTCACGTGGTGTGACTGCGCCATCAGTATCTCCCCAGGGAAGACCCACATTAGGTGAGTCATCACCCCCATACTCTCCCACCTCTGCCTCTGCTCTTCCCCCTCCACCCCCCCGCCTGTGGCCACCCCCATGGGCGTGCACGTGGGAAAGGGTGTGCTGCACATGGTGTGAAAAGACGTGCCAACAAAAAAACGCGGGCAAGGCTCCCAGGTGTTGGGAAAGTGGATGCCTATGTGTGGGAGGAGGGGGCAGGATTCAAGCTCTCTGTGCCTTCCTTTGATGCAGAAGGGGTGGGTGTGCAGTTTGGTGAACTGTTACCTGGGCCCACGACTATGATGTCATTTTTCCAGGCAGTTTTCACCACTGCCATAATGCAATACTTTGTGGCCGAGATAAACTATCACCAGGCCAGAAGTGTGTGCTGGCTGGAGGTTTCGGCCAGTGAGAGTACAAAAATGAAGGATTGGGTTCCAGTGGAGGTGGGGAAGTTATTTGTGTGGCTTGCCTTGACCATGATTATGGCTCACATGAGAAAATATGTGCTCCATGATTATTGGTCCACTGACGAACTTGTGGGCACACCTGTCTTTGGAAAATTTATGGCCCATGATAGGTACCTGGCCATATTACGGTTTCTGAATTTCAACAGGAATTATGGGCTAGCACCCAATGACAGATTGTGGAATATAAAGCCAATTCTTCTGACCATGCAGAAAGAGTCTTCTGATA
Source organism: Coenobita brevimanus (assembly GCF_032717465.1). Taxonomy (NCBI): domain Eukaryota; kingdom Metazoa; phylum Arthropoda; class Malacostraca; order Decapoda; family Coenobitidae; genus Coenobita; species Coenobita brevimanus. Next base: position 21,026,028 of record NC_137021.1, read on the forward strand.
GGCTTTTCTGGCCGATTCAGAAAGTGGTTATCGACGAGTCATTTGTGTTGCTCTGGGTCCGTTTTGCATTTATTCAGTATGTTCCATTAAAGCATTACCGTTTTGGGCTAAAGTTCTTTGTCCTATGTGACTGCAGAACTGGATATGTGCTTGATGTAATCGTATTCAGCAACAGATCTGATATACCTTCTGATGATCCCCATGGTTTCTAGTCATCAGTTGTAAAATTCCCCATGGACAGGTATTTCAACAGGCACCACATCCTGTTCATCAACGATTAGTACACCTCCCCCGCATTGGCCAAGTATTTACATGAACATGGTACTGGGTCCTTTGGAACTGTCCCTGCTGGTAGAGAGAATTTTCCATCTTTACCTGAGAAAACTGAGAAAGATTCCCTCCTTATCTGGAAATATGGTAACATGTTAGCTCTTGTGTGGCACGACAACCATAAGGTTAACATGTTGACCACAGATCATAAGGGGGTATGGAGGACACAGGCAGGACATGCAGACTTCAGGACCAGGGAACCCGTGTTCACACCTGATGCTGTCAACGACTACAGCATCAACATACGGCTCATTGATAAGTTAGATATGCAGATAGGGAAAGTTGATTGCCTCCATAAATCCTGTCGGTGGTACAAGGTGTTCTTCCACCTACTCGATATTGCCGTCTGAAGAGTTACGTTTTCTTCAAGCGGGTTTTGCGAAAAGGAATCTTTCTATACGAGAGTTCGAGAAAGAGCTAGTAATGAGTTCCTTGCAGAGTATGCAAGAGCACAATTGACAGTTGGGAGGCAGGGAATGCACCAGGCACTGAAGGTGGACAGGCTGAGCTGTGCTCAGCATATAGAGCATCACCATCTTGTTGACATAGGCCGTACACCTGCAGGTCAGCCAGCCTACAGGCACTGCCATGTGCGCAGCAAGACAAAATGCCACTTCCCCACACAGAAGGAACCCCCCTTACTAATGTCATAAATGCAAAGTCCCTGTGCCCTAAATACTTCTTTGAGTATCACTCTGAATGTGATAATTGTGAACGTGAGTGAGAAAGTGAAAAAAGTGAACTGATGTGTACAGTTTTTTTTTTGGGGGGTAGGGTTTATAAGAAAAGTGAGAATGTTTGTTTTGTTTTTTGTATGGTAATGTGATGGCATGGTTGATAATAACTTGAATAACCCTTTCTTGATGTACGAAAGAAAACCAAGAATGTACGTAAGAAAATTAGTTTATTTTGTAGAACTATTGTTTTTATTTTCACTTACCCTTGAAATATTTGTAAAGATGTGCCTTGAAGCATATTTGTGAGCTGAAGTACCAATATTATAAATTGTGTAGAACCTAAGTAATATTTTCATGATGCCTAAGAATAGTAGAAAAAATTAAAAAAAACAATACTTACGTACAAGTGTATACCTCATACTGAGCCGTACCATGTGCAATATGCTGAGCAAAGCTGCATTCGAGTCCAATACTTTGTTGAGAACAAGATTTTTCCAATACTTACCTTGAAATATTTGTGAAGATGATACGAAGTGAGTAGTGAGCTGAAGTACAAATCGTATAAGTTTTTGAGAGCATTAGTAATATTTTCACGTTGACTGTGAAGAGTATAAAAAAGCCAAAATTCATGTACAAATGCATACCTGATACTCAACCTTACCTGCATTCAATATGCTGAACAACTATTTTTTCAAATGCAATAAACCATAATTGTGATATGAGGTACATTACTAGTGCTGTTAAACATACATTTTAGGGTAAGTATTATAACTGATGCCTGAGAATAATAAAGGAGAGCATAAAGCATAAGCTTTACAAAACACCTACGGGACACAGTGCCACTCTGTTACAGCTGGAAAACCAATGGTGATCCACATGGACGGGGTGATGATCCATCCTTATGACGGTGCTTAAGGAAAAGTGGAATGAAGAGTGGAAAAGTTTTAGTGTTTTCGAAGGAAGGCTGGGCAGTGTTACAATCACCACTCCGGTCAGTGCTGCCAACGTTAGCCAGGCTCGCCAAGGCCGCAGGCAGCAGTGGGCACTCAGAGACTCCCCATCAAAACACCAAAACCCACTCATCTTCTGCTCATCCATACTCATCGACAGGACAACACAGAAACCTGGGGATGGTTTCATTTGCAAGAAGAAGAGTTGGTAAGTAAAATTTTTTATTTATTTACTTGTCTAACTTTTATACTTCTCCAGATATTAAGGTTTAAAAATGAGCTACTTTGCCAGGAATGCCCATAGTGAGAGCACATCCGGTTAAAAATTTGCTCAGTGTACATGGGTTAAAGGATGAGGCAGTTTGTAACACCTTCCACAGCACTATTAGAGACAAGTTCTCTCAGTGCCCACCAGCTGACCCAAACAACAATGCAACAAGTCTTAATGCAGTGGCTGATCATTTAGACACTGCTTCAAAGTGCTGCAGAAGAAACTCTAGGCTTCTTTACTTGCTGCAGTCAAAACTGATTTGATGACAGTGTTGAGGGCATACATGACCTTTTTCCAGTGAAGAATTGAGCACATAACTGGTTTGTTCATTGTAGCTCCTTAACCCAAAAAATTGAATTCATGAATCCCAGAAGTGAAACCCAGATAAAATTGCGTGACATGGAGAGCAAGTGGTGGTGGTGGACTGAGCAGGCAAAAGAGCTGCAAAGACTAATGATACCAATGACCATCATGGGTTCTACAAGTCCTTAAAAACCATCTATGGGCCAACCAAATAAACATGAACCATATTCTATCAGCCAAAGGTGAGCTCCTGAAAGACAAGCAAGCAATCCTAGGCAGACAGGCACAACAGTTCAATACTTTACTGAAACGATGAAACCCGGCAGAGTGCAATATCCTTGATAACATGCCAAATGTTCCTCAAGTGGCAGATCTTGCTGCCCTAACCTCACTTGCAGAAACTGTTCAAGCCATCCGATCTCTCTCTCTCTCTCTCTCTCTCTCTCTGATGGTGTATTACCTGAACTAACTGAGGAGGGTTGTGAGTTGTTCCACCAGTGCCTCAATAATTTCATACTGACTCTCTGGAACCAAGAAAAGAATTCCATTTGAATGGCCTACTTCTCATATTGTTACTGTCAAGATGATGTGGGACTTTTCAGATTGCGACAACAGCAGAGGCGTTTCCTTCCTTGTGAATGCTAGCAAAGTACCAGCCAAGAAAATGTTATCCAAACTGACAGAACATCTGAGTGAGTTAACACTTCCTGAAACACAATGTGGATTTCGGAAGGAACAATGTACATGTGATATGATCTTTGTTACTTGACAGGTACAAGAGAAATGCCACGTGCAGAACCGTGAAATATATTGCATTCATTGATCTTGCAAATGCATCTGACACTGTCAACAAAGAATTCTGGGGGAATGCTGTGTAAAAATTTGGAGGTCCAAACAAATTTCTTACTATCCTGAAGAGCATACATAACAGCAAGAATACTCGTGTGTGCACAGGTGGGAGCAAATCCAAACCCTTCAAAGTGACGTGGGTGTAAAGCAAGGATGTGTCCTGGCTCCTGTCATAATCAATATATGTTTCACTGCAGTCACCTTTTTAAGACACCAAAAAATGAACCCTGATGGAATAAAAATCCATTTCTGGCTAGATGGTAGCTTATTTAAAATTAGACGTCTTCAAGACTGCAATGATCTAGTTTCTACAGCCACTAGTTTCTAGAGCATGCAGTGTGGCTCCGAATAAAAAATATCCCAGAGTAACAAACCAGCAGAGTCTCTTGCATTTCAGATAAATAGCAAAAATGTAAAACAGGTGGAGAATTTTACCTACCTTGAGAAAGTGCACATGCAGAGAAACATAACATTTGATATAAAAGTCCTTGCATGAATCAACCACATCTCAGCCTCTTTTGGGCAACTCAGGTCCCGAGTCTTAGAAACCACCAACTTGAGAATCGAGACAAAGGGATCAGTATACACGGCTGTATGCCTCTCCACCATCTTATATGATGCTGAATCCTGGATTACTTACCAGCATCACATCAAACAGCTTGAGTTGTTTCATATCTAATGCTTACAGCACATCCTAGGAATCACATGGGAGGATAAAGACCCTCATTCGCAAATTCACCAGTAGCCAAAGCCAACTAGCATAAAAGCCGTGATGGCTAAAAAACAGCCAAGATCGGTTGGACACTGCTTCCGCATGCCTGAGCATCGCCTTCCCTGCCAGGCCAACTCTTTGCAGCAAGTCACAACCCAGGGGTACGGAAGAAGAAATACGAAGATCATATAAGAACAACTTTAACCCTAGATAGGTAAAATTTCTGACTTAACATATTTAGGTAATGTGGGGTCTGACAGACCCCAACATTAAAAAAAAAAAAAAAAAAAATACTGCATTTATTTGCAAATCCCTATTTCTGCGTGAAACTAGATCAGATTTATTTTAATTAAAAAAAAAATCCATTTTTCACTATGTTTTTTTAAAACTTAATTTTAAATAAAAACTTCCATTTTTTTACCTTTTTTTAATTGCTCTATGAAAACTGAAACGTTTCTTCTTCCAACGGTGGGTGGTCCACACATCACCGATGGTGGGAACTTCTGAGAAATGGAGAAACAAAGCAAATGAACGTTTCACCGGAAATAAAGCAAGTACAAAATCACGTACAAATTTCTACGTATTTTTGGCTACCTTCAATTACCACTTCCTCATATGCATATTTTTTTACGTCCAGGGCTCCATTTTTAGCCTGTATATACTGCAAACATCTGTTAACATGACAGTCCATGAAAAAAAAAAATCTTTAACCTGCACTTGTATCTAATAGCACTCATCAGGCGCTGACAGTGGAGGCAACAGAAGCACTCCATTCCCATCTGCAGTGACTGCAGTTAGATACTAGTGCAGGTAAAAGTTTTTTTTCACGGATTTTCATGTTAACAGATGTTTGCAGTATATACAGACTAAAAATGGAGCCATGGATGTAAAAAAATACGGATATGAGGAAGTGGTAACAATATTACATGAATGGTAATCTGGGGTCTCTCAGACCCGAACAAGTTACATGTTAGGTAATCTGGGGTCCAAGAAACCCCAATGGCCCTATAGGGCCAGATTAGAGCCAGATACAGAAATGACCCTACCATTCCCACGAAGGTCATCAAGAATCAGGAGGGTACTGGGAAGGATAAGTTTTTTGGATTAAAAAAAATAAACACCACATGCAAAAGAAAACCTCTGGGGTCTGTCAGACCCCACATTACCTAGAAGTGCAACATCATACCAAAAGATCTTGAGACCAGTGCCTCTGACAGAAAACAGTGGAGAGCCCTTTGCAGCAAAGGAACCATTCATCTCGAGGAGGCTCGGAACCTAGACAGAGAAGAGCATAGGCAATGGATGCACCACCAATACAGTTCTCTCAGCATATCCGGACTTGGCATGCCGACTGTGTGGCAAAGTTTGCATATCCAGGACTGGCCTGCACAGTCACACACGTTGGGACCAAAGAGAATGAAAATATGGCAGGCACCATTTTCTGTAGCAGAAAGACAGGTTTAGGTAAGGTGTGTGTGTGTGTGTGTGTGTGTGTGTGTGTGTGTGTGTGTGTGTGTGTGTTTGTGTGTGTGTGTGTGTGTGTGTGTGTGTGTGTGTGTGTGTGTGTTGCTGTATGACCTAACCAAGAGCGTTGGGCTGGCCAGATTATTTCAGGTTTGAATTTTCTTGTTTGCAATGCATTGTTAATGTTTTTTTTTATACCACGTGTTTGAATCTTGTACAATATGACAGCAGCCTGACCAAGAATTCCACGTGTGAGGGCAACGTAAAATACTAGTGTCAATTTATGAAGGCGACTAGGAATTGGGGGTGGGTTGAGGGCTTTGGTGAGGGGTGTGGTGGAGTTCGTTTTGTCCCTTCTTCCCTCTTTTCTGAGTATTCTGGGATTGGACTGTGGTGCTCTTGTCTCCCTGAGCAGATTTTAGTGTTCGTGAGTGCACATCCTCTTCATCACGCATTCGTCTGATTTGAGTGATAATGAAAACTGGATTTAATTTTTTTTCATTATTCTTTGTAGCATACCAAGATGCTTTTTCAAAGTATCCACTCACCCTGTCAGTGCAGTAATACTGTATTTCAGGGTAAATCTACAATGAGTGAAAAGCCAAATGATTTCCTGTAACCACACCAACAGGTGACGATCAGGGACAGTGCAAAGGACATGGTACGGATTGCAACATGGAATGTAAGGGGTGCGAATGAAGAGGTGAAAGAGAGAGGGAAAGATTGTCCAGGAGCTTGAAGGTGCGAAAGTGGACGTATGCGGTTTGAGTGAGAGTAATTGGAGAGGAGAGAGAGTGGGAGTATGGATGGGGTGTATGTGCGGTAGTAGGTGAGAATGAGAGGGGAAAAGACGGTGTATGTATTGTTGCGTGCAAGAGATGGAAGAAGTATGGATCAGTTGGTTCAAGGATTGTGTGGGTAAGACTGAAAGTAGGATTACAAACCTGGGCGATTCTGTGTATTTATACGCCAACGGAAGACCGTGCAAGCAGAGTGAAACAAGAGTTCTCGGCAAATGTGGAAGAGTGCACAGAAAAGTTTGAAAGGAATTGGAGAGTATTTTTGACTGCAAGTATGAATGTAAAAGAAGGGAAAGTGAAGGTGGATCGAGTAGCTGATGAGTGGGGTGTGCCTGCAGAAGTGAATGAGAATGGCAGTGCTCTAGTGGACGTTTGTGCAGGGAAGGAGTAGGTGATGGCCAGTATCCTCTTTAGAGACAAAACGATCCACAGGTATACTTGGCAAGGGATTAGAAGGGTGGGTGGTAACACTGAATGAATGGAAGGCAATCACAGGCTTGCATTTGAAAATTTTTTGGATGAGGTCAGGGTTTTCTTACCTAATTATTTATAATTTTGACATGCTGAATTAAAAAATATTACTAGTTTTCTTCTCAGGTCTACTTTTTATTCTACATCAATTTGAAAAATTAAAGGGAATATGAAAATAGTGTATGAAATTAGCACATTTATTTAAGCAAAACAGATTTACTTAACATAAAAATCTAGAAAATTTATGTGAATGACAGCAGAATTACAATCACTGAGGAAGAATGGACTTTTTCAAATATTTTCGTTTGTGTTTTATTCGGAATCTCTCTCTTGATACACCAGCAGTAGTCAGCAAGCATGTTCACATCCCAGCGGCCCTGGTAGCCCTTTTGGATCACTCGAACATCTTGATGAAAACACTCTCCTTGCTCCTCACCATAATCACCGCAGTTGTCCGGAAAGTAGCCTAGATGCGAGCTGAGAAAATGCATCTTTACAGACATGCGTGCGTCAAGAAGCTGGAAATTTTGTAGAAGTTTCTCTACAACACGTTCATAGTCTGGACTTCGGTGATTGCCCAGAAAGTTTGTGACAATACAGTAGACTTGAAAGAAAGCCAGGCATTCCTCTCATTGTCCTCCATAGCATTTGTCGAACTGAACGTCGTTCATGAGCTCCCTGATTTCGGGACCAACAAAAATACTTGCTTCCAGATTGGCATTGCTGAGACGTGGAAATTTCTGTTTCAGTAAAGTGAAAACGTTGTTTTCTTTGTTGAGCGTTCGGATTAAATTCTTCATTAGTCCAAGTTTTATGTGTAGTGGTAGCAGCAGAATCTCCTGTGGGTTGACAAGAAGAAATGACAAAACACTGTACGAACCTGGTGTCAGTAAAAGTCTTGTTGGTCAGTCACAGACGTTATCTGAATCACGCCATATCACCAGAATACAATACTTTAAAATTTTTGGCAGAATAAAAACGTCATCTGACTGGGCAAAATAATTTACATCAATGATTATTGATTCACCATGCCAAAATTTCCACACCTTTTAAATACGTGACATCAGGACCTGATAAAAACCTTTACCTGAATATAAAAAATGAGTTACGTTTTTGAATTCAGCGTGCAAAGATAATAAAAATAAAGGAAAAAAAAAATGTACCTCAGGAATGACGCAGCCCTGTGTTATGTGTGTATGAAGGAAAGAATGAGAAAGTATGTAATGGATGCAAGAGCATGCAGAGGTTGTGGGAGTGGGCGAGACCATCACTTGGTGATGGTGAGAGTAAGGTACAAATGCAATGGAATAATACAAGGAAGGTAGGAGGGTTGCAAGAGGAAAAAAAAAATATATATATATAAGAGAGAAGTGGAAGAGCGATTAGGTAGATATGATTTAGAGGAGATGGGGAAGGTGGAAGGTGTGTGCAAGATATTCACAGAAGAAATCTGTGCAGAATGTAGGGTGGTGTGTGTGTTGTGGTACACAATACGAAAGGGGGTGCAAAGAACAGCATGGTGAAATAAAAAGATGAAACACGCTGTGGTGCAAAAGAATTAAGCATATAGTGAGTGGATGGGATGCAGAGGCATGGAGGAGGTTAAGAGCCAGAAGAGCGCGTTATATGTAGAGAGGAAGAGGTGAAAAGATTAGTAAGAGAGAGTAAGAAGAGAGGGTATGAATTTGGAAGGAATGTGAGTTAAATGTGGAGGGAACTTTAAAATATGTTCTGGAAGGAAGTAGAAAGAGTTAGACAGGGTGATAAAGAAGTTAGTAAGTGAGTGAAAGATAAAAATGGTAGGTTGATAACGCAAAAAGGAGAAAAAGTGAGCAGATGAAAAGAACATTTTAAGGAATTGTTAAACATAGAGAATGAAAGTAATGCGAGTATAAATGGATGGGGAATGGCTGGGAGACGATGGGAGGTGAGAAGCGAGGATGAGATCAGCAGGACAGAGGTAGTTGAAACAATGAAGAAAGTCAAAATGGGGAAAGCCTCCGGAATTGGTGGAATGTATGGTGAAATGCTGAAGCATGGGGGAGGGATAGTAGTACTGTAGAATGGGTATGGAGGATGAGCAGATTGGTGTGAGAGGGAGGTAGTCTCTCGAAGGATTGAAAATCAGGTATGATTATTTCCCTGTAAAAAGGAAAAGTGGAAAAAGAAGAGTGTGGTAATCATACGGGCATTTGTCTTCCTAGTGTAAAAGGAAAATATATGGTAGGATACTTATTGACAAATTTTGGGAAATAACAGAGGAATTAGTTCGAGAAGAACTGGGAAGTTTTAGGAATGGAAGAGGCTGCGAAGATCAGATCCGTAGTGTGTCGGCTTGTATGAATTCCTCAACTGGTCACTATCATATCAGCTTATTGGAACCCCACAGCTGTTCACCATTTTATATATCAGCTTAGACGTGACTGCTGTTCCAAGCAAGGTTAATAACGTTGCTCCTGGTCGAAGTCATTTCCGGCTGACACACTCCACCAAATGTCTTTCTCACACACTGGAGATGGTGGGAATCGGTGTAGATCCTGTTGAAGGAATTGTAGAGGTAGATAGCATGTGCAGGGAGCAGAGTTTTCTCTCTTTATTGGCCACAGAAAGATACAATTGCGACACAGAGGGCTCAGAGTTAATACATCCCTCTCGTTTGATTGATAAGTGCGTTCTGCCCTAGCTGGCCGGCGTCCCCTCTGGGAGTGGCGCTGAGGTCAACATATTCAGAGGTGCCAAACCCCACAGACAACTGGGATTTTTTACATGAATAGAAGCATCACAACTTTACCATGCACATTATACACTTCAATAAAGTAGTACTGATTACATTAAAGTATACCAACAAGGTAAATATTTCCCCCAAGACTGTAAACATACATACAATTCATATTTCTCTATCGCCTTCCCTTTACCCTCATTGTTTATGAGAGAGAATGCTAGGCTCTGCAACATCTTGTGTTCATTTCGTTCCCACATCACACTACACTAAAGTGGTATTTGGTTTCTTATCTTAACGCTACAACACATTTTCTCTAAATATGAATAATATAATGTGTACAGTAGCGAGAGACATGCTCCAGTGTGGAAGAAAATGTCAGACACTAGAACAGTAGGTCTATAATGGAAAAGTTTCTAGAGAAGGAAAAGAAGTTGTATGTGGCCTTCATGGTTCTGGAGAAAGAATAAGACAGAGTGGATAGAAAAGGAGTGTGGGAAATGTTCAGAATATATGGAGTTAATGGGAAGCTGCTGAATGCTGTGAAGAGGTTGTATAAGGGTACTGAGATGCAGTTCTTGTGGGTGGCGAACTGAATGAATTTTTCTATCTGAATGTTGGATTGAACCAGGGATGCATTATGTCTCCATGGTTGTTGAATCTGTACATGAATGGGGTTATAAAAAACATACAAAGTTGGCCAGTGGATGTTGAAGCAACCCTAATGAGAGAGGGCAGCGTTTGGAAATTTCCTGTTCTGTTGTTTGCAGATGATACTGTATTGTTAAGTGAAGACAAAGGGGAACTGCAAGGCTTGATGAATGAGTTTGGGAGAGTGTGAATGTACAGAAGAGAAAAGTTTGTGTCTTCGAGGGAAATGAAGTCATTCAATGCACAGTGAGGGTGGATGATGAGGAAATGGAAAATGTGAGTGCATTTAAGTAGAGTAAGGATGGAAGTTTCGAGGATGAAGTGCTTGAAAGGTTACAACAGGAGGAAAAAGGTTGCTGGTTCTTTGAAAGCAATGATAAGAAACAGGGAACTGAGCATGGAAATAAAAAAAAAGTCACTGCATGATTGCTTTGTGAAACATATGGAAGCAAAGCTTAGACGTTGTTGGAAGGACACAAGTCAAAAGTGAAGGCAGTGGAAATGAACTATTTGAAAAGAGCATCAGGGGTTAAATAGAGAGACAGACTGACAAATGAGGAAGCGAAGGAGCGTTCCTGTGGATGTGGATGTGATACAAAGCATTAGTAGAAATACACAGAAGTGGTTTGGCCGTGTGGAGAGGATGGAGAACGAGTGACTAAGGGGGACAGTGTATGTGAATGAGGTGGAGGTGGAGGAGGGGGAGGGGGAGGCCGAGGATGAGATGAAGGGATGGAGTGGAGAGGTACTGAGAGAGGGGTGTGTGAGCTGGGGAAAGGGTAGCGAAATGGCAGAAGAAAGGGCGACATGGAGGCGATTTGTTTGTGGCCACCCCTTTAGGGATTAAGGCGTCTGGCAACAGATAGGTAGATAGCTCCATTTGAATGCTATGACTGACATCATTCAGTAGTTAACAACCCTAAATATGGAAACTGCAAGAAATCTTTCCTCTTCGTACATCCACAAGTTACTCAGATTGTGTTAATATATATGCTACTGTTCTGACCTATCCAGAGCAGAATGCAATGTCTGGCTCATTATACTCGTACATGTTTCGTGGTAATCTATTCGTTTCATAAGACCACTTGTACTGACTCGCTGATATGATTCTACTTCAGTAAGTAACTATTCTCTACCTGATTTTGACCACTGAATCTTGTGAAGAGGTCTCAACCCAAGGCATACATTTTGTGTGGGGGGGGGGGAGAGTCCTTGTTAGTTTTTAATATATATGATTCAGATTTTTTTGTAATATGCCTTTGCTGGCTGCAGGTCCTCAAGGCCTGTTACTTTGCAAACACATTTGTATACCTGCTGAAAAATGTAGGCATTTTGCATTAGTCTTCATGCTAATTACAGCCTTCCTAGTATGGTTTATTTGCTTTGAAACAAATTTAATACTAACAACATAGGTAAAGTCAGTTGACAGAAATGTAAGAATCAGTCCTTTCCAACTGATTTCTGTCAAGCGTGAATGGATGAGGTGGCCATTTGAGAGCGCTGTTACCTTGTTTTTACACGTGCTGACAGTCAATTTCCTTTGCTTACAGTCTTCATATACTCACGTGCTCCCATACTCTGCATGGGTGGGCCTCTCCACTTAGACCTTCACCTGAGTGCATGTTCAAGCTTCGATGTTTCTTCATCTTGTATGAATAGTGCATAACATTTAAAGAGTGTAGGATCCTTGGGGGACGCCGTTTGTGAAGTTTCTGATGTTAGAAGACTGACCGGCAAATGTTACGTGTGCACATCTGCCTGCTAAGTAGTTTGCCAGCCATCTTTATGTGTTATTGTGCATGTTTGTGTTATTTTGTTTGTGAGGTTGTGGCGGGGGATGGCATCAAAAGCTTTGCTAATGTCTAATGTGACTAGGAGTGTTCTGTGTGGTGGCCTAGCTGAATTCATGCCATCGAAAACTCTCTGTGTAAGGTCTGTACAAAGGGTGTTTGTGGAGTGTAGTGGCCTAAAGCCATGTTGTGACTGGGCTAGGGGAATGTGAGGTGTGACTAGTTGTACTATCAGTCGTTCAGTAACTTCAGAGCTGGTGCAGAGGAGTGTGATGGGGTGATGTGAGGAGGGTAACGTGGGGTCTTTGTTGGGTTTAGGGATAGTGATGATATTGCCATGCTTCCAGATGTTGGGTATTATGTTGTGTGAGTAGCTGTAGTTTGATATGTTGGTGAGTGCTTGTATGCCTTGTGGTCCTAGGTGTTTAAGGTGAATGTTGCTTATGTTGTCTGGTCCACAGGCAGATGAGTGCTTAAAGTTGTTAATGATGTGCTTCGTCTGGTTGTAAGTGAAAGGTGTGTAGTCTGGGTCTGTGGGGAACTGTCTCTTACGTCTGATGATACGTCGGTCTTCCGGATGGGGGGTTAGATGGCTGACTTGTGAAAAGTGATTGATGAGAGTGTTTGCTTGTTGTTTGTTTGAGGGTATGGTGTCTGTTGTTGTGATGGCAGCGTGTGATTGTGTGGTGTTGCTGTTGGAAAGTGTGATGCTGTTTAGTGTTTTGTAGAGTTTGCTGATGTTTGTTTTGTGGTCAAGTGTTTGGAGGTAATTTTTCCAGTTTAGTGTTTGCTGTTCCGATATTTTACGGTTTATCTGAGTGTTGAGTTCTTGTATTTGTTGTATGGTGTCTTGTGTATTGGGTGTTTGGGAGTGTCGCAGTGTGTCCCGTTGTCTGATGAGGCCTTGAATTTCTGGTGTGAAGTTGGGGTTGTGTCTCTTCCTGTTGCCTCTAGGGATGTGTCTTTTGTCTGCGTTTTGTATGATTGTATTGAAAGTGTGCACAGCGGTGTTGATGTTTGTGATGGGTGTACTGTTTAGTGTTTCGAAATGCTGTTCTGTTTCAGTTACAAAGGCCTCCCAGTTGGCTCTCTTATAATTAGTGTATGTGTGTTTGTGACCAGCTGGGGTGATTCTGGTTTTGGTAATGATGATGATTGGGAGGTGATCAGAACCTAGGGTTTTGACCACTCTCCATGATGTAGTGGGAGCGAGGTTTGGGGAGCAGAAGGTGATGTCTGGAGGGGAAGAGGGCTTGGTGTGGGATATAGGTATGTTGGTCTAGACTGTTTGGTATGAAAAGATATGTCTGGGATTGTAGTACCAGCCCTCTGTCTGTGTCAGGGTCGTTGACATGCCAGGCCGACGACTTGGCGTTGAAATCACCACCCAGGATGATGTTGGGTATGTCATTGATGTGGTGTATCTGTGGAGAGTAATTGTGTGGTACTGTGGGGGACGACTGGGGGGGGGGGGATGTATGTGTTAGCGATTGTTAGGTGTGATTTGTTACCAGTGCGTATTTTAATTTATTTTATTTCTGTTGTGGTGTCATGTGGGGGGAGAAGTGACTTTGTGTGTGCACTGGTATCTGCAAAGTTGATGGATTAATGTACCAGGGTGATGAATCCACCGCCACCGCCGTCAGCCCGTCAGTTGGTGTTTTCTGTGTTCTGTGTAGTTTTGTTTCTTGTAAGATGGCAATGTGCATGTTCTGTTGTTTGATGAATTGTGTGAGTTCATGTATTTTGGTGTTTATGCCATCTATGTTTAACTGAAGGATGTTTATGTTGTGTGTGCGATATGTGTCGGCTGCTGCAGCACAAGGTGGTGGTTGTGTGGGTGGAGGGGAAGGGGTAGGAGGAGGTTGTGATGGAGGTAAGGGATGAGGTGGATTAGAATGAGTTGGAATGGAAGGAGTTGGGGGACTGGATGGTGTGGGAAGGGTCAGTGGGTTTGGCTGTGAAGGTGTCAAGGAAGTAGGAGTAGGATAAGAAGGGGAGTTGATGGGTGGGGGGAAGGAGCATAAGGAGCAGGTCCAGGTGTTTGTGTAATGTTTCATGGATGTAAGTGTTGTGCAGGTGTAATGGGTCCAGTTCTTGCAGGAGTTGCATTGAACTGAACCCTTTGTCTGTCGGCTTGACGTGATAGGTTTTGAGCATGTTGGACATATGTATTTGTTGGTGGGTCCTGGATTGCTCTCAATGTCCCCGGCTAGAAGAAGTCGTCGAGAAATGACAGCTGGGGAGTCATTTCTCGGTGTAGAAAACACGGTGTTGTTGTGTGTGTTGTGTTGGGAGATGTGGTATTTGCCCGGGCGACCGAAGCCACTCCCAGGTACTCGAGCCCCGTGAGGGGCCGGGGGGGTTTGCGGTGGTTTGGCCCCCATGCTGTCCTCCTCTTCTCTTCGACAGCCTCTGGGGGGTAGACCCACGGCGAAGACGCCACCGCTCCAGGTCCTCCAGTGGTGGTAATCCTAGATGGCTATGCTTTGTTATGGACAATTCCTTGGCCGGCATTACCTGCAAAGATTTCAATGTTCATCAGCACTGCAGTGTCCAGAATCATGCGATATACTGAGACAGCATTAGTCCCTCATGTGGTATTTGACAGATACTATAAGCTGAATACAAAGTCATGCTGTCCAACCTCGTGACAGAAAGGACTGAGTCGCGTGTTCAAGCTGACAGAAAAATCGCCTTTACCCAAACAGGCCATCGTGTTGAATGTAAGTGCAAAGAACAGATCATCCATATGATTGTAAAAAAAGTTGTGCTCCATCCAGATCCCACAAGGAAAATGCATAATCGTGACTGGCCCTGATCCACATCCAATAGAAGCTGGGGTTGGTCCACAGCAGACAGCATTAACACATGAAGTGGCAGATGTCATCATGGCATATCACATAATTCAAGAAGCCTCTGCAGGCTTTTCACCAATTCGGGTTGTATCTGATGACACTGATGTGCTTCTTATCCTTGCACATCACCTGCTTGCACGAACCAACAGCTTGCCAACAACAATTGAGGGAACCATGGGGTAATTTTCTGGAAAGCACACTGTCATCAGTGTCAATGAGGTGGTCAGTAAGCATGATGTAGTCATCTGTAACCTTCTTGGAGCTCATGCCCTAACTGGATGTGATGCAGTCTCTTCATTTGCTGGTATTGGCAAGGCAACTGTGTTCAAAACACTAGAAAAGTTCCCTGGTTTTTCTTCTTCTAGGTGATGTTGCAGCATCACCAGATGACATCACTAGGTCTTGTTTGAAATTTGTAGCCACGTTATATGGGCAGGAGCCAGAGATATCACTAGGCCACATGCGTGCTAAAATTTCAGGAGAATACTTGCTAGTAAACGAAATGTACCACCAAAGCTGAGCAGCCTTCCATCTGCTCAGAGTGCATTTAAGCTACATTGCGAGTGAGCTCATTTCCAAACAGCTTTGTGGAAATCAGCAGGCATGGTTTCTTCCCCTGACTTGGACCCTCTGCAGCTTGGCTGGGAAATGAATGGACAAGAATTGCGACCAAAGTATGCTCTGCCTGGACAGTTAGCTGCACCAGATGAAGTGCTTAACCTCGTCAACTTTGGTTACAAAAGTGGCTGCAAAACGAAACACAGTCCATGCACAGAAATTACATATCCGTGCTCAGACTTCTGCAAATGCAGTGGCCAAGCACGCTGTCAAAACCAGTTCAAACTGAACATGGACAGCAGTGATGACTGGCAATTAGTCTGAATAAATATTGTGTGAATATATTACGATAAACATTATATTTTTTCAGAATTAATTTCTTGAATTGATTTCTAGAACTGAACACTCATAACCCGTCATATTATACCATTACGATATAAAGGCTTTGTGTACTTTTTTCATGTATGGATGTCATTTTTGCCATATTTCTAGTGATATTATCTGATTGTCAACAAAAATATAAAATATAATTTACATCTTTAATAACCACTTAGATTCATTCTCAGCGTTTTATAGGATTCCTGGCAGTAATTTTGGATTTTTGCGTTTTTACAAAAATGCTCAATTTTTATTGTCTGGCACTCATAATATTTGAATTCAGCACAAAAAAAAATACTCTAGAAATTCATGAAAACTACTATATGTTAAAAGACAAGGTCTAACGATTTCTAGCCTGGACTATATCCTCTTCATACTCGAAACTGCACTTCTGTACACCCAAAGTCTCTGAATCAATCCAAAGATAGGTCTTTTTTTTTTTTTTTTTTTTTTTTAAGATGTGGTCCCAGACCTTGAATTACACTAATTTGCCTTGGTGTATTATGCGGTCCTGCAGGTGCCGTCCTGCCAAACCTGCAGGACAAACTGCTTTCTGTCGACCTTAAATTATGCCGAATTTTCGTGAGGCTCTCAGACCGGTCGAGACTAATACCATGGCTGTTCTGGCATGACAGTTTCAGAAAAGTCAGACTGGTCAAGACTGGTCTTAAACGGTCCTGCCCCTGGCCTCAGCCATGCGTAGATTTACCTAGTCCTGGCCACAAAGGATGCGCGGTAACACTGGGCCACAATTACAGCCAGGAGCATCCGTTGCTCAGCGTAAACAACCGAATCAGCAAAGATAGCAGACAGAAGCAAAGACAATTTTTTTTTTTTTTTTTTTTTTTGCAAATAGAATTTTGCACAAGTAGCAGTCAACAGTGACACTGGACGGTGATATAAATGTAGAAGCTACTTGAAATGAATACTTGTTTAACTCTATTCGATGCATTTCCTGGCAATTTCCCACATTCACAACCCTACCTGAAATGAAAAAGATGATCAGCTGTGGCTGAATTAGTGAGATAATCATGTCTGGAGAGAAATTCAAGTTTCGCGAGTCTCTATGGTTTATTGTAAGAACTATGTGTTGTAAATGTATAGCCCACAGAGTAGCCTACTTATACTACAAAAGGTGGTGGGTTTTGCCACACACCTTCTTCACCAGATACAGCTATGTACAGTCAGTGGTTAAAAGGTAATGACAGAACTTGGAACTATTTCCCAGTAATAATTCCTTAAGGATGAGTACTGCATCCAGTGCCTCCGGTTAAAGTTCTCTTTTACTGAAAAGGTAAGCTGCACAGTTATTTCACTTCATTATCATGATTCTAATAGTGACACACTGGCAAGCTGTCATATTTTCTTTTATATGACATAGAAACAGTAAGTCGCGTTTTTGCGACATTTTCAAGACAAGATCATCTTGGTATCATTTTGACTGGTACTGAAGTCGCGTTTTCGCGACATTAAAAGTCCAGATATCTTGACCAATACTGATACTGTATAGCCTACTGACGTTCGTGCTGGTACCCGTTTTCGAGAGCACCATAAATCAAAACGATTCTGAATTTTAAGCATGACTAGGCAAGATTAGCCAATATTCCTCCCGAGGTAAGCTATACTGACCTATATCAACTTTCCATTTTGTAAACAAACCCAGAGCTATGGAGGTCAAGCCAGACTCGATAAGGGGGAAGAAGAAGAAAGCTTGTGGCCACTCCACCTGTAATCTCAGTGAAGTGTGCGAGGGGACTGTGCTGTATACGCTGATAACGATGATATTTATGGTTAAATTGATTTATTACCATCCCAGTCTCTCTGTTTACATAATTCAGCTGATTCTGTCATGTCTCCGCCTGCTCCACCCTGCAGCCAATAGGAGCACATTAAGGATGGAACTTGTCTATCATCCATCCTCGTGTGCATCATGGAAGTCCAGAAAACTTTGACTGGTCTTGGCTGGGCCTCATGAAAACGCGGCTTTATTAGTAATGCTTGTTGCAGTGGTGGCCTTTACCGTTACCCTTAATGTGTTTCCCATCACTGATTTTGCCTTACCATTAATCCTGATTTTTTTTTTTTCCTTAAATATTTCTTCAGTTTACTGAAGTTTATACTGTATACCTTCATGAAGAAAAGAAAATGTACCATACTGTAATGTTAATAGAAAACGAGGTTTTATGCCTAGACTTTTGAACAGGGACGGTGGGCACAACATTTACAGCTAAAAAAAAAAAAAAGTTAATTCAGCATTTCTCTCTCTCTCTCTCTCTCTCTCTCTCTCTCTCTCATGTATATATGTACATCCATATAGGGCCGATATCGGCTCAATCCGGGTTAGTATAGGTACCGCCGGGTTGTGGCAAATCGCATGTGACCTGCATTGGCTTCATACACAAAGTACCCTACTCTTCCATGCCAATTCTGGCAAACCAGAAGTGAAACAGAATATTGCTGTCAGTGCTAGAATTGGGTCTGTATACTCAAACCCTTGTCACGCCATTCCCAGCTGTTTGTTTAATGTCTGCATATATATATATATATATATATATATATATATATATATATATATATATATATATATATATATATATTACAGTTTTTAAGTTCATTTAATTTTAGATATGGAACACTGAAACAAAAAATGGTTAGTCGATCGATGATCTTAAATATTCTATTTTTACTTGAAAATTAGGAAATTATGCATTGTATTATAACTTTTCTGAATAACAATTGGTTATTTATTATTATTTTTATCATTATTATTATTATTATTATTATTATTATTATTATTCGAACCAGTCAATTTGCACTGGATTTTCCCCTTATTTCTCCGACTTTTCTTCCATCGCCCGCAGTACCACTGATGTCTATCTTTTCGATATTTGCAGAACAAATTACACTCTTTATGCTGAATTTGACTTAGCAAAATTCCGTGTTCTCTTAGTAGTTCAATGGACGCTTCGTTATTACTGTGGTAAAGTAAATATTGATTTTGTGTAGTTTGTACTTTTCCCCCTTCCTATGCTAAACCTGTTTTTTTTTTTTTTTTTCAAACTATTTGGTTCCTATACAGGTGTGGCACTGTCCAGTATAATTTTTTTTTTCTTTTTTGTGTCCGACTCTGGGCAATGGCTTCAGGGCCTATTTCTTGGGAGCAGTGGTCTGCCCCAGGCCCAGTAGCCCTCTTACACCTCCACATGTCACCACTTCGGCGCTAACACCCACCGTCCATTTTGAATACATGCTAGGGCTGTCTCATACAGGACTGGTGTACTGGTATGTGTGCAATTTATACCAGACATTCTTTCACAAAGAACCAAAAATTATAAACTATGGATGTCTGAGAGCAGCAAGACGAAAACAAACTAACCACAAACTTTTTCCAGGCTGTAAAACCACCTTCAAATCACCTCGTATTGTACTAGATATCACTGTTCAACAAAGACGTGAATGATGTTCAGTTCAGTTCAAGGGAAATTCAAATGTGAATGTACAGCGAGGCTGGATGGTGAGGAATTGGAAAATGTGAGTACGTTTAAGTACTTGGGTGGTGTGATGAGTAAGGATGGAGGTTTGGAGGGTGAAGTGCTTGAAAGGGTACAGCAGGGAAGAAAGGTTGCTGGTTCCTTGAAAGCAATGATAAGAAACAGGGAAGTGGGCATGGAAGTGAAAAAGTTACTACATGACAGTATTGTGATACCAACTCTAACATACGGAAGTGAAGCTTGGACGTTGTTGGAAGGACGCAAGTCAAGAGTGAGAGCAGTGGAAATTTAAGAGGAGCCTGTGGAGTCACATGGAGAGACAGGCTGACGAATGAGGACGTAAAGGAGCGTTGTGGTGTTGATGTGGATGTGATAGGAAGCGTTATGAGGAACATACTGAGGTGGTTTGGCCATGTGGAGAGGATGGAGGGTGAAAGACTGATGAAGAGAGTGTATGTGAGTGAGGTGGAGGGGGGAGGGGGGAGGGGGAGGCCGAGGATGAGATGGAGGGATGGGGTGGAGAGGTATATGAGAGAGGGGTGTGTGAGTTGGGAGAAGGGCAGTGAAATGGCGGGGGACAGGGCGACTTGGAGGCGATTTGTTTGTGGACACCCCAAACGGGATTGAGGCGTCTGGCAATATATATATATATATATATATATATATATATATATATATATATATATATATATATATATATATATGCTTGGCAATTACAGTCATCACGAATTGTAGTTCATGGCCTAGCCCGCCAGGTGTCCATAGCGAACCTTCTGGACTGATGATTGAAAATGTGGACAACTCGAAATATCCATATATATGTATAATATTTCTACATATTTCTGACGACGGTATTTTTCTCAAATTCTGTACAACATTTAATATATATGCAGTATTGTATGATAACTGCAAGTGTTTCTTTGTCCTCGTGTTCGTTGCTGAGCGCGTTGGTCTTGGGATACATTCGGTATATACTTCATTCATTTTTCTTTATATCCAGCAGCAACATTCAGTGAATTCGTTCAAGTATTTCGTTGCAGTACGTTCCATTACATGGCAGTCTTCTAATTTTAGTAACACCGTATGTAGTATCGCACACTTATACCACAATATTTTTCTCGGCTTGAACAATAACAAAGCCAGCCCTGCTGACCGACCCCGGGCGTCGGTTGCACGGAGTGACATGCTGGAAGTTACCATTCCGACCAGTGCGCAGCCGCCAATTGCTCTTTTGGCTGCTGTACTGAAAGTATCAGCATGTTATCTCAAGTATTGTGCCATTTGTCAACAACATTTTATGAAATACATGTGTCAGAAAGATTGTTGGATGTCTTAAATGACCTATAGATAATTAGAGGTTGATACAACACACAGTATATAGTATGTGGAGAGAGAGAGAGAGAGAGAGAGAGAGAGAGAGAGAGAGAGAGATGTTACAGGCAGATTGTGAAATCGGTCATTTCGTAAATTAAGGTTAGTTCAGTTAATTTAGGTTTGGTTGATCTGATAAGGTTAAGTTAGGTAAGGTTAGTTTAGGATTAGTTGTGTTAGGTTAATTTAGGCTAAAGAGAAAGCAATGGTAACTTCCAGCATGTCACTCTGTGCATACAACACCAGCTACACGATTCACCCCGTGCAGTATGGAGCCAAATTCGTTTGAAAAATGGACTGTTGCACAGCTTAAGCAATACTCAAGACAAAGATCAGTGCCTTATTCAGGATATATTAAAGGAAAACTAATACAGCTAGTAAGAATCTCTTGAACATCCTGATATACTAGATCAAATTGAGCCAACTGATGGCAAGAGTGTAGGTGAATCGAAACGCACTATTTGTGTTAATAGGAAATTATTGATATTCCCACATCCCTAGTTATTAACAAATTGAGGTAATAACCCATTTCCTATCCAGTAAGTAAAATGTCTTGAGCATATTGCATGGAATCTCGTAGCCTTCCATCCCATATTTCGTTTACATTACATCCAAAACTTAGCCCTAGAATGCTAATATACTGTACGTGCCTGGCAGCGTGGCGGTCATCTGCATGAAGATGCCAGAGATTTCTCATTTCATATCTCGGCCAATATATATCAATATTCACAAACAATGACATGTGTTTATATTACCATTTACAATCTTACTATAGTTTCTGGGTACATAATAAGTCATTTCAGTAACCACTGGCTGTTCTGGAATGTGTGAAAGGGCCTTAATTATTATTATTATTTTTTGTTAAATTTCCTCACAAATTTTTCCAGTATTCGCACAAGGATGACATGCTTTCATTAACATTTGATACTACATCTTCATATATACGTTGAATAATGAAAATTACTTTCAAGTATAGTTTAAACTAAGGGAAAAAAATATATATATAAAAATCCGTAACTGATTACTCTTCACCACTCCTTGTCCCGATTTTCTAAGAACGACACTATGGACACCTCGTGTGCTAGACCGTGAACTAGAATTCGTGATGACTCCAATTCAGTGACACTGAGAAAGTACAAACGCCCAAAGTGTGATGACCCGATTCCCAGTACCTTTCGCTCAGAAAGTGGCATGTGGCAAATGCCACGGCCTTGTTTTATTTCCTTTAATGCACACTGGAAAGAGCAGTATTTAGGCAAACAACTCTAAAAGCAAGATATGTGTTTTTACTGTTTATATCTCGCATTATATTAGAGGTAACCACAAGTAAAGGCTTTACCGTACGAAGGAATGTGAAATGCACAGCTTATTGCTCAACGATTTCGGGGTTAACCCCTTCGTGGCCGCTGGCGCTGAATGATGTTTAGCCGATAAAGGCCGCAGGTGTCATTTGAGCGCGGCCTATAAAAAACTGCAAAAATTTTTGGGAAGTGAACGAACGTTCTGAACGTCTTCACCCTGACCTACACTACACTCCTATACACCCCATCAAACATTTCAGAGCCTGCTGCTGTGATGAGTGAATTTTCGACTTTTTCACTCCTGGCCATGCCTAATCAAGCACAACTACACCCATTGTCTCGACCCAGACAGAGCATATCATCTTTGTCCTCTCTTGCAAAACACACACAACCACCTGTTTATGATTATGAAGTAATATATTCACAAACAAAAAAGACGTGATAATAAGTGAAAAATACATTTTTGTCTTGGTATCTTTATCTGTTTGCTCAGGTTTGCTGTAATGCTTTGGATCATTAGATGCTCTGCAACTTGTAGAAAACTGTGAAAACTTTCGGGAAGTGAATGAATATCTGGGACATGAGACTGAACTTGATTGTCACTTCAGTGACTTCACCCTCTCGCATATCATCTGTAAGTTCACCACCTGCTGTCATGATGAGTGGATGTACGATTTTTTCGCTCGTGGCCATGCCTAAAAACACATAGTTACACCCATTATCTCGACTCAGACAGAAATACAATTTTTTTCCTCCCTTGGAAAACACACACAACCACCCTGTTTACGAGACAGCAATATATATTGCGAAAATAACAGGGTAAAATGATAAAGATGAACGTAAAATAATAAAGATGAACATGTTATTAAGGAAAAAATACGTTTTCCCCCGTCTGTAAACGTATTTATTTTATTTCTGCTGTCTCTGTATCCGTATTAATTAGACTTAGTTCTGAAAGTGCATTACGATTCTATTTTTAGCCATGCTCATGGTGTGGGCGCTCGAAGTTGCGACTCCATTTCTGTATTGCTAATCGGATCTGACCCTCCACTTTCTTCTCCCGTGGTAGAGACTAGCCTTGGAGGATGTGCAATTTTCTCATTTAGAACTGAAAATTCAACCCTTTCGCTTCCTTTTCCAAGCATGGGCACAACGATAACGTAAAATATAACTCGAAACTACCATAAACATACTGTATATCAAAAAGGTGAAAAAGTATTCATAAAAATTTTTGTTCTAGCCATTCGTAACATTATGTACTGAAATCATTCCATATCATCTTATCTCATATAGGCGCAACATTTCAGCACCATTCGCATTGTTTTGGGAGGTAAACAAAAAAATAACACCTGCCTAGTTGCGCTGCGGCAGCGCCCCTGGGCCGCTATATCGGTTGCCGATATTTCTGCAACTTCCGCGCTCCATTGCAAGCCACAGAGTGCGTCTAGGAAGATGGAATTTGCACTGTTAGGTGCATCTGAACTTTCTCTTCAATATGGCAAGAAAAAAATTCAATTGTCGAACCTTCAAAAAATGGCCCTGGCGTCGGCCTGGTGTGTACGGAAAATTCCTGGCCTTCGGCAACGATGGGGTTAAAATGCGGAAAAACGTTCTTATTACTATACTTATATTACATCTTAAATAAACAATACTGAAGGAAAAAGGTCCCATAAAATAAAACCCACAGATAATAGTAATGTCTAAATCACGAGTTCCACCAAATCGGAAAAATAAACATCTAAAGAAATATTACTATCCACATTTAATTCTCCATGTGAGATGATATTTACACGGGAAAACCCATGAACGCTGTAGGCAAGATGGATCAACACAGTAATGATGGGAATTCCGGCTCTTTCAAGGGAGCCGGCTCATTTGGCTCAGTTCAGTCAAGAGAGTCGGCTCTTTCGGCTCCGAAATGGCTCTTCATTTAGAACCACATTGACTTTTTTAAAAATCTGTCCAAATTTAGCAATATTGTACCTTATATAAAAGAAATGGATGCAGTCACAAAAATGTTAATTCCACAAATAATGCCAGTAAGATTAAGCATATTCAGCATTTACAGTTGATGAAATCAAATTAACCTTACACTTACAGTATATCTCAACTCAAATGCCACATGGAGGACTTTGCTCTTGTAATGCAAGAAGAGAACTTAAAAATGTACGTCTTCCAGTTGTAGTGCAAATAAAGAATAAAACCTTCATTATCATAAAAAAAGTAATAAATAATTATTAACTAAATTTGGCAGCCAAAGAGGAGTAACTTACTTTGAAATGGAACATACTCTGCCTATTCATGAAAAAACCCTAATTTTGATTAAATGAAAATGGTACACACCTTATCAAATACCAAACAGAAATAATTATATGCAAAACAGCAGCAACAAGTTTTACTTGTATCTGTTAACAGTGAAACACTAGTATTATAACAGAAGGCTATAAATGGCCTCTTTAACAGTGTCACTCATTTTGTCTTTATGGCAGATTGGCATGAAGAAAAACTAATTGTCTTAGCTTATAGGGGCTGATCCGGTTTCTTCACTTCTAAATTAAAGTAGCTCAAAAAGTCGCAAGTAGTAGATTTCATATGTTGGTAGCATACAGCTGCAAAAAGTAGCCCAATCCACTACTTTTTGCCCAATCTGGCACTCTGTGATAGTGCCTTGTGACTAAACCTCCATATGCGCAGTTGAGGGTTACCAGCATGTAGAATATTTTTTACAACAAACAGATGTCTCACTCTGCTTGGTTTTTAGTAGTGATTGAGAAGAGGTGTTTCTGGGTCATATTTAACAAATGTATGACCATCCTATCAATCAATCAATCAATCATTTCCTGTGGCACCCTCGGGGATGCATAGGGCCTCGATGAACTCACACCACCACATCCTATCTTGTGCTAGCTCCTCAAGATCTCCCCAACACTCATCTCCAGCTTCCCGTCTCATTGTCCTCACCCACGTCTCTTTTGGCCTTCCTCTACCTCTCCTACCAAGTGCCACCCACCCTGGTGTACCTCGTACTATTCCCTGTCTCCTATACACATGTCCTAGCCACTTCCATCGTGAGAATCTAACATATTCATCGATCGGCTGCACTCCCGTTATTTCTCTAATTCTACTATTTGGTATCCTTTCCCACCACTTAACTCCTAATATTCTTCTAAGTGCTTTATTTTCAAACACCAAGAATTTATTTTCCATAGTCACTGTGCTGTACCAAGACTCGTGTCCATAAATTAAGATACTCCTAACCATTACCTTATAAAGTTTGATTTTTGTATGCACAGAGAAATTGTTATTATTCCAAATATTTTTAAGCATTCCCATTGCCTGATTAGCCTTCTTTAACCTTTCCTCGAATTCAAAGTTCAAAGAACCATCCTTGGCTAAATAAGTACCTAAATATTTAAACCTATCAACTTGCTTTACAACCATACCTCCAATTACACATTCCTGCGCATTTTCCATATTCATATTGATTATTTCAGTTTTTCCACAAGTAATAACCAAACCCACCTTGCGACCTTCACTCACCAAATAGTCCAACACTCTCTGCATCTCTTCTGGCCCATCACAAATCAAAACTATACCATCTGCATAATCTAAATCCAAAAGTTTCCTGTTCTCTCCCCAAAGTATACCTGCACCGGTTTCTGTTCCAACGCGTTTCATAATGTAATCAATGACCAATATAAATAGTAAAGGCGATAGAACACCACCTTGAATTACTCCGGACTTGACTTCAAACGAATCACTCAGACAACCATCAACCATCACTTTACAAAATGTGTCCTCATGCATGTTCATAATGACCCTCACAAACTCCTCTGGTATTCCATAATGTCTCATCATCTTCGCCATAGTCTCTCTCGAAACACTATCAAAAGCCTTTTCAAAATCAACAAAACAAAGACTTAACGGCACTCTCATTTCATTAACTTGCTGCATCAAATGCCTAACTATAAAGATCTGATCATTGCAACCACGTCCCTTTCTAAAACCAGCCTGTTCATCCCTCAGAATACCCTCAACCACTGGCTCCAACCTATTTAACAACACTCTACTGAAAACTTTCAAAGCTATCGGTGACAAAGAGATTCCCCTCCAATTACCACATTCACTCAGGTCTCCCTTCTTCGGAGCTTTGACAATTACACCATTCTTCCAAACTGATGGTAGTAACCCCGTCACCCATATCTTATTGAATAGCTTGGTCAAGATCATTATTAATCTATCCCCCTCCACTTTAAACATTTCCGGAAATAAACCATCCTCCCCTGGTGCCTTATTATTCTTTAACTGTTTTACTGCTTTCTCCACTTCTGCAAGCCTCAACTCTCCTGTTTCTATATTTAAATCTTCCTGAGCAGACGGTATATCCTCTTCTGGTGGTATTGGTCTATTAAGAACTGTCTCAAAATGCTCTTTCCATTTATTTTTAATATCTCCATCTTTGGTCAATAAATTTCCTTCCCTGTCTCTAACTGGTATTTCCTTGCGTTTACCTGCATTACCACTCAGTTCTCTAATCGATTCATATGCTATTCTTTGACTCTGTCCATCATTTTTGTTTATTAAGATTTCAGTCTCTGCAACCTTTTCATCCACACATCTTCTTTTATCTCTCCTAGCTAACCTTCTTACTTCTGAATTCAAACTCCAGTACGCAGCTCTTGCTAATTCAATCTCTTGTTCATCAACGCATTGCATCTCATTCCTCAATTTAGCCTCACCTCTCTTTTTTATCATATCCCACGTTTCCTCTGATATCCATTTCTTTCTCCTGAAGCTATGTCTCCTTCCAATCGTACATTCAGCAGTCTCATGCAAAACTTTGTTCACATCCTCCCACATCTCATCTACACTTCTCTCCCCCTCTTCCAACGTTTCCAACACCAAAAACCTATTTCTGCATTCTAATCTGAATTCCTCCTTTTCTTCTCCTTCCCTTCTAAGCTTAACAATATCGTATCTACCAACACCAGATTTTTCCTTCTTCTGATTTTTAAGTTTAAACCTTATTTTTGCAATGCTGAGTTGATGGTCACTACCAATATCCGCTCCCCGTTTAACATGAACATCTAGCAGAGAACTTCTATGCCTCCTACTGATAGCGATGTGATCAATCTGATTTTTATATTTTCCACACGGCGACACCCAAGTTGTCTTGTGTATATTGCAATGCTGAAAGAGTGTGCCCCCGATGACTAAGTCATTTGCTAGACAGAAGCTTCCAAACCTCACTCCGTTTTCACTCATCCTACTACCAACTCCCATCTTACCCATACATGCCTCAAATCCCTCATTTGAACAGCCCATTACTGCATTAAAGTCTCCAACGCAGATCAAAACATCATGTCTAGGTACCCTTCCTACTCCTTCTTGCAACTTTTCATAAAATGTGTCTTTCCTTTCATCGAGTGCATCATTAGTAGGTGCATAACACACAAACAGACTGATGTTGCCATGATTTGATTTAAACCGTGCGTATAACAATCGCTCATCTATAGGATCCCACTCACATAAAGCCTTATTTGCCTTACAACCCAGCAACAATCCTACTCCCTGATAATGCATTCCGTCCTGTCGACCAGATATCAATAAACGTATACCATCCTCCAAATCCAACTTATCGACTCCAGTTAAACTAATTTCTGTCAGAGCACAAATATCAAGTCCGTAATTTTGAAAAACCTTCACTAACTCATCGATTTTACCGTCATGATTTAGCGTTCTCACATTCCAGTTACCAATTTTAATTGTATTTTTTGCATTGACAAAGGAATTAGATTGTAATTGAGGCAATCGTGAGATTCTTAGCACCCCCTGCCCATTTAAGGGCTGCACGGGACTGGGGGCCATTATTGTTCTTTCAGAGTCCATCAAGGTTTCTTTGGCTAACTTCCTGAACACCTCGCCATTGTGTTGCAGTCGCAGTAGGCAGCTAACTTGCCTGATTGCCCACACCCGAAAGACCCAGCTATGCTGTAGCCAGTCACGTGCCGGCATGCTTCCCCGCCATTTCACTCTCAAGGAGTTCCTCTGCCTGAGAAAGCAACCACCCCCCTGCTCCCGAGGGGGGAGCAGAAAATAAAGAAAAAAAGTAAACGGCTTCCAAACGGAAGCCGGTTCCCATCGTTCACATACAAGAGCCGGCTCTGTGAGATTTATCGTTCACGAACGACACATCACTACAACACAGTGGTACAGCCTTTCAGTGAGAGCAGGTTACTGCAGTTTATTTAGCAAATCTTCCAGCAAGACATATTCCGGCAGCTTAACATCAAGTAGAGGACAGTTAATGGACAGATAAGCGATAAAGAGAGAGGTAAAACAGAAAATTTGACAAATGGAGCCCCTCGTAGCACAAGACCAAGACAGACAAATTATTGGACGTGCTCAAGAACTACCCCTAACCACTTGTGTTGCTATCAAGAAGCAAATGAACCTATCGGTATTCAGGTAAGTTAGTGAAACCAGAGCATGTAATGGGGGAAAATTGGTCATTTTTATTCACACAATGAAAATCCAACATGTAATATAATATGTAATGCAGTTTCATGAAAAAACTAAAGAGGGAGAAGATACAGTAGTCAAAACTCAAGAGTGTGACAATGAAGAGAGCTAAAGACAAAAAGGATTATATAAAAAAGGGGGGAAGGGGGATCGTGACAAAGGCCGAAGCATATCTACCCACGTCCATGGCATACTGTAATAATGATCAGTGTTGCCACTTCTTGGAATTTTTCCCAAGATCTTGGAATTTGGAGTTTCACCTTGGGACCTTGGACGTAAAATTTTAAAACATAGGTAATCTTGGGATTTTTAATGTATTCTACTAGGAGAATGTATTTTTTACTCTAAAGTATACCAGAACAAATAAAAGCAAAATCACTGGCAGCAATGAACCCACACAAACGCACATGAATCAGACAGGAAGGAACTTGCGGTGTATAGTCAGTGGTGACTCGTTGCTCCCATGTATTGGTAGCTGTCCACTCAGTTTTTGCGTGACTTTGAAGGCGGGCACAGGCACGCAGATAGGTTCTCTTCTTAGAGAATTGCTTTTCATTAGACTAAAATGAGTGACTCACAAGAACATGGGTGTAGTGGAAGTCGTACACCACCAAAGAAAAGAACAAAAGTGTGGTACCAGCCAGCATTTAAAGCTGACTGGATGGACACACAGAACTGAAAGACTGGCTGAAGCCTGACTCCTCAGACAAATATACAGTTCTATGCACTGTATGTGACTGTAAACTAAAGAACTGCGATAAGTCATCTCTCATGTCACATATAGCTTCCTTAAAACATACAAGAAATGTAAATGCCAAGAGGAATGTGGTCAGTATTCAGCAGCATTTTCAGAAAGTGTCAGGATCAGCTCACCATGATCAAGTTCAAAAACAGAATTAATCCTTTCAGGTTTCACGGCAGGACACAATATGCCATTCTACCAGGCTAATCACTTGGTATATATGTTGAAAATATTTCCAGATAGTGATACTGCTAAAAATATTTCACTAAAGGAACCTAAAGCCTCCTATAGTATACAAGATGGCATTCCTTGGGAAGAACGCCAGAAAATTGCTGATATATGCAGGGAGAACATTTTCCCTTTAATTATTGATGAAAGTGCCGATGTGTCGGTTTTTCAAGTGCTTTCACTTATGGTGAGATTTTTTGACAAAGAAAATTAAAAAAATAACAGATTCCCTGCTAGATAGCATAGAAGTTGACGATGCTACTGCTCCAGGTTTATATAATTCTGTGAGGCATGTAGAGCCAGAGGCATTCCTATGGACAATATAATTGGATTTGCCAGTGATAACTGCCCCACTATGCTGGGATCAAACAGTGGTTTTCAGGCACATCTCAAGAGAGATTTTCCGAATGTTTTTGTCCTTGGCTACATATGCCACTTGTTTGTTTTGTGCTCGAGCCATGCTTGCAGCCATCTACCTTCGTGGCTAGAATCTTTTGCGGACGTGTGCTGCTATTTTTCACGCAGCAGCAAACGAAATACTGAGTTCCGTTTGATTCAAGAAGTGGTCCAAACCCCAAGCCACAAGATGGTAAAAGAAGAAGAAGACCAATAGGAACCTAGTGCCAAAATCCAGCACAAAGCTGGATCATCGGCTACAAGTTGTGTACGCTGGGTGGGCCGGGATCATAGATACGGCGTCGTGAAAGAAGTGGGTCAATGGAAGAAGTATATCATATCATAGATGAGGCTATTGAAGTAAGGAACGGAATTAGATAACGTAAAAGAGACCAATAGCGGTAAGGAAGGACATGACGGTATGGAGGGAAAAATACGGTGATTCTCGGAGAAAGTCAGCAAGAAGGGGGGTCTACTAATACCAAGTCGGATCACTTCCATCTAAAACGGGTCCAAGCTGGCGCAGGGGGCAGAGCATCGGAGTGAAATCAGCTTGCACGAAACCCAAGTTTAGTTGACGCCTGACCGTGGTGGTGAGTGGATGTATGGTGCACTCTCCAGATCATGACACATTTTCAGTCTGAAGTGAGGGAAGGGACTGAAATGTGTGAGGGAAGGTATGGGGGTGTGAGGGAAAGCGTAAGGGTGTGAGGGAACCTACTGATATGTTATACGGCTAAACGAGTCCTCACTTCTTCCCCTTCTTCGTTTTCCCTTATTATAAATGTTTAATTTGGGTCTGCCCTTTTATGCATTTTCTGTTACTTAAGTCAACTGACGTCACACACAAGCCACGCCTCCCTGTGCCCTGAGGGAAAGTGAACCGACTTGGTATTAGTAGACTTAGGGGGGGACGTTGGAGGCGAGACAGAAAAGGAAATGCAACACGTCGCCGCATAGTGTAAAGAGGACAATCAAGGAAAATATGCCATACGGAGAGCATGGTATTGCAACGAGTACAAAGGGGAGGTTAACCGCCAGACATCAAATAAAAGTGGGTAAGTCTAGTATGATCGATTCTAAGACGAGCTAAAGCAGTCTCCCACCTCCTATTACGGTGGCAAGGGGTCAACCAGGGGGAAATAAAAGGTTTAACAACAAGTAATTCATTGTTAGTGATAGAGTCCCAACAAGACTGCCATCGGTGTTGAAGGAAGGATGATAGAACAGGAAGAAGGTCAGAGACTGGAATGAGGAAAGAAGGAGAGACATCTCTGGTAACAGCCATGCGAGCCAACTGATCAGCACGTTCATTGCCAGTGATGCCCAAATGTCCTCGGACCCGACAGAACTGGACTGTTTTGCGACGAGAGGTGATACGGAACAACCATTCCAAGATACGAAGGACTAAAGGATGAGAAGTAGACGGTGACTGTAGAAGGGACAGAGCACTATATGAATCAGAGAATATAACAAATGAGGGAGAGGTGGCACGACAAATATACCACAATGCAAACAAGAGGACATATAACTCTGCTGTTAGAACACTTGCATAAGTAGGAAGGCTAAAATGATAAAATGTGTTAGGAGAGATAATCGCAAATCCAACACTTGCAGAGGTTTTTGAACCATCAGTGTATATGGATACTGCAGAGGAATGGTGGGAGAGATGGTCAGAAAACCGGGAACAGAGAATGAAGGAAGGAGAATTGGACTTGGAATAAGGGCATATGGAAGGACAAATGTGGGGTCGCAGAAGTAGCCACGGAGGAAAAAGACGTGCAAAAAGAGAAAACATTACTAACAGTAAGGGAGGAGTGCGAGAGGAGAGTATGAGCTCGAACTGCAAAAGGTGGCTTGATCCTAGGAGTGGAAAACATGTCTTAAGTCAGGACTGGGAGAAAGTAGAGAAGGGGTATGAGGAAAACAGTGCAACTTAGCACAGGCACGAAGAGAGAGTAGAGCACGATGGCGAAAGAGTGATGGAATTCCTGATTCAGCATACAGACTCTCAACTGGGGAGGACTTACAGGCGCCAAGAGCCAGATGCAAACCGTGATGATGCACAGAATCAAATTGTTGGAGGACGGTGTCTGAAGCAGAAGAATAAACTTGGCAAGCATAGTCAAGTTTGGATAGAACGAGAACAACATGGAGATGAAGGAGGGTAGTCCAATCAGCACCCCACGACACGTGAGACAAAGTTTGCAAGAGGCGGTGGCATTGCAAGGCTGAGATTTTCAAGGAGGCAATATGATCCTTCCAAGTAAGACGGGAGTCGAAAAGAAGGCCAAGAAAGGAAGTGGAGGTTTTGTATGGGAGAGGGGAGCCATAGACAAAAAAAGGTTTTTGAGAAATAAGTTGAGACCGAGTAAAAGTACAGTAAAAGCATGAACCTTAAGAGGAGAGAACCGAAAGCCATGAGAAGAAGTCCACTCTGAGGCAGCAAAAATTGCACGTTGAATAAGATCACAAAGGGCAGAGATATAAGAATTTGAAGCATATATTGCAAAATCATCTACATGTAAAGAAGACCGAACACCAACTGGGAGACAAGAAATAATCTCATTAATTGCCAATAAAAAAAAAGAGTAGTGCTAAGAACACTGCCTTGGGGAACACCTTCGTATTGTGGGAATGGATCTGAATAAGTATGCTTAACTATGACTCTAAAGAAACGAGCCGATAGAAAATTTATTAGGGAAAACACTAAGGTTACCATCAATACCACAAGAACGAACTGTGTGTAAAATATGGTAGCGCCATGCTGTGTCATAAGCCTTCTCAAGGTCAAAGAACACTGCAACACAGATTGTCGAGTGGCGAAGGCTGAACGGATATAAGGCTCTAGATTTAGGAGGGGAGTTAAGGTGCTGCGAGCTTTTCGAAAACCAAACTGTGAAGAGGACAAAAGCTGCTTGGATTCTACGAGCCACATAAGACGATGATTTATCATACATTCAAACAATTTGCAAAGATAGCTAGTAAGAGCAGTGGGACGATAATCTTGGGGGGCATGGCCTTCCTTTCCCGGTTTAAGAAATGGGAGAATCACAGCATTACGAAAAGAGGGAGGAAAAACACCCTCTGTCCAGATACGATTATACATAGCTAATAATAAGGCCAGGGCCTGGAGGGAAAGGTGACGGAGCATATTATAGTGTATGCCATCAGGACCGTTGCAAATGTTCTTACAAAACCAAAGGGCAGAGGTCAATTCATGGAACGTGAATGGCGCGTTATATGACTGACTAGATGACAGCTTGAAGACAACAGGTGTACATTCAGCAGCAGCTTTAAGGGCATGGATATCAGGTGAGAGATGAGAGCCGCTACTAACATTACTAAAATGAAGACCTATGTCATTAGCAACTAGATGAACATCTGCAACTGACTCCCCATCTAAATGGAGGGCAGGAGAAGGCATGGGAAGATGCTTACTGGCTATTTTGCATATACGTTTCCAGACGGAAGCAATAGGTGTATTGGTAGTAATGGTGGAAACGTATAATCTCCAACTACAGCGTTTAACCCGTTTAATAATCCTATGAAGAAGAGCACGGGCCTTTTTAAACAGTAGAAATGCACTCTGTTCATCTGGGGTGTTGAGTTTGCATAGGTAATTCTTCCAACGTGCACGTTTAACATGCAGTGCCACAGTACAACTGTACAATCCGAATTCCACCAAGGCACACACTTCAGAGTAAAAGGACGGGACGACCTAGGAATCGCAGTCAAAGCTGCACTCAGAACTAACACAGTAAAATAGGTGAGCATATCTAAAACAGTAGAGAAGGAAGAAGGAGGTATAGAAGGAACAGTTAAAGAAGTAAATGATGGCCCGTCAGCTTTCGGAAAACTCCATCAAGGGGATCTGAGTATGGGACAATATGTAGTAAGAGTAAGTTTGACACAAAAGTGATCACTATATACAACGTCTGAAAGAACATACCAATGGAAATCTATAGAAAGAGAAGGGGAGCACAAGGAGAGATCCAGACAGGAGAAAGTATGAGTTTTAGCATCAAAATGAGTTGAAGTTCCTGTATTCAACAGGAAAAAAAAATAAAAGATTCAAGGAGGCGGCCACGCGAATTAGTAACGGCATCGCTCCATAAAGCATGATGACAGTTAAAATCTCCCAGCAATAAAATTGGGGTGGGTAATTGGGATAATAAAAGAGATAAGGCAGAGAAATCAATAGGCAGGGAAGGAGAGAAATAAATAGAAACCACCGTAATCCAATGGCCAAGAAAAACACGAATAAAATGACATGGAACAGTGGTGTTAATGGATAAACGTTCAAGAGGGACTGTATGGTGGACTAGGATAGCTGAAACAGAAAGAGTAGCAGGACAGAACAAGAAACAATAGCAGGGGATAGGTACCAGAAGGGAAGACAAACGGGGTTCTTGTAAACAAACCAAGGACAGACAGTGAACTGAAAGAAGATAGCGAAGATCATTGCGATGGGCCTTAAAACTGTTCCATTGTAAAACAGACATATTAAAACTTTAAAACACCAAATAAAAACACCTAACAGAACAATACAATCTGAGAAAGATACAAGGAAATTAATACTAAAGATAAAATATAATACACAGGAAGTAAAATTTAATACATTGGAAGTAAAATATAATACACACGAAGTAAAATATAATACATAGGAAGTAAAACATAGTACACACGAAGTAAAATATAATACAGAATAGTAACATATATTGCCGAGTCGTTACGATAATAGGAATAGGGGCAGAAGGTGGAACTGGTGGATGACCGGGACGGTCACCATAGCCTGGAGGCATGGGAAGAGATAGAGGGAAAGGAGTACTGGAAGAAGTGGAAAAGGAGGGGGGTAAAGAGGAGGAGGGGACAGAAGGTGAAGGAGGGGGAGATGAAGGTGGAAGAGGAGTGGGAGGGAGGTCAGGCAGAACAGGGTGAATTTCAACAGAAAGGGTGGAAGGAGAGGGTACAGCATTGTCTGCTGAGTCAGGTGTGGAGGTTAAAATGTAATCCATAATCTTAGGGATGGTTTCACTGTCGTCATCGCCAGAGGGCTTTGTGTCACAAGTAGCCAGCAGTGGAGCGGAGGAACGTGACTGGGGAGACTGCTTAGACGTGGGTTTCGACAAGGTAGAGTGAATTGACTTGACGGGGCGGGTATTCGTCGCAGGGACTCTACGAGCCGGAGAAGCTGAAGGATGGGCAGAAGAGGTCCTAGATTCTAACGTGGTGGGCAGTCTACACTTACCACTTAAGTATTACGTTGAGCTAGAGGCACCAAACGACTGGTATGAGACACAGAACTGGAAGAATGAGAGAAAGGACGAGGTTGGAAATGGGGGAAGGACGAGAAGAAAGAACAGATAAGGAAGGGAATGGAGAGGCGATAGGGGGAGAGGAGTCTAAAATAGAGAAAGAATTAGAGACAGGAACAAGAGCAGTCTGTAAGGAGAGGGCTGAACTAGAGGAGAGTTAAAGTAGAAAGGAAGGGGATGTGGAAATAGGAGTACTGGGGGGAAGGGAAGAGGGGACAACAGTCACAGGGGTAGGGACAGAGTGAGAGGTGGAAAGACGAGAAGTGGGACGAGAAGAGGGAATAACAGATACAGAGACAGGCGTAGACGGGGAAGAAGAAATAATATTGGTGTTAGAAGCAGATGGAACAACAGGAACAGAAGGGGGAGTAAATACAGACGGAAGCAGGGAAGAAGGTTGTGAAAGAGAGGAACGAAGGCGGCTGGCATAAGAGGCGGTACTTTGAAAACCCCGACGACAAACACAAGTACGTGCCTCACGAAGAGACAGCCCCTCATAGTAACAAACTCGGGCAACTTCTGATCCAAATTTATAGGTCGGACAGTAGCGATGAAAGGTAGCACGTGCTTCACCACAATTTGGGCAGCAATAGACAACAGCAGGGCATTCAGGTTGGGAGTGACCAGGTTGTGCGCAAAGAGGACAACATTGGGAGGAACGGCAATACTTTGCGGGATGGCCGAATCTCCAACACGAAGTACACTGATGGGGGGAGGGGATAAACTCCCTCACTGGAAGTCGTGTACTTCCAATGATGACAGTGTCGGGGAGGGTGCTAGAGTCGAAAGTAATCTTGGCTATATTGGTAGACCGTCAGTGGTTACCTCTTGAAGGGACAAATAACATGTCATGGTCTGGACTGGACAACCCTGTTGAGTGAGTATGTCAAAGATTACTGGGGAACACTCTAGGAGAGACCTGTTTCCAAGTTTAAGGGAAGTTGCTAAGACAACTGTGCCAGTACGTGAGTTATGAAGCTTATCACATTGAACAGGGATAGGGACTCCTGATGGGTCAACAAGTTTAGACATGGCTGCATCTTGTTGTTCAGAGTTAACAGTAACTAGACATCAGTCATCGAAACGGGAGAGAAAAAGAACATTGGGACCAACCTGACGGATGAGTTGTAATTGAAAGAGAAGGTAATCAGAAGAGAAAGCAGAGCCAGCCGGGATGCTGTTAGTCCAAGTTTCTGGGTCAAACAGTGAAGAAGAAGGAAGGGGGGCGGTAGAGAAGATAGAAGAGCGTGAGCGGAGGAGAGGGGAGGTAGAAGCAGCGGTAGAGGTAGACAAGGAATTAACAGAGTAAAGAAGAGAAGTACAGGAAAGGAGTGGAGACTGAGTTGCAAATGAAGTAGAGGAGGCCAGGGACGTGTTGCTAGAGGGGGTTGAAGACCCTGTGATGCCATTTGGAACCTGGAAAGGTTTTAGCATGATGATGAGGGAGGGTGAAGAAGAGGGAGCTGGAGATATGTGGACATCAGGGAGAGAGGCAGGTTGGGGTAAAATAGATGGTGATGTAACTATATGAGGAGAGGAGGAAGAAAACGAAGTAGGAGGAGAATAGGAAGAGAAGGAATGTGGCGGAAAAGAAGGGGAGGGGAAATCCACCTGACCAGGAGAAAGTCCAGGAAGAGAGGCCGGGGTCGTCGTTGGGGTCAAACAATTTGCAGAACTGGGGGAGAGGGAACCTGTACCATATTCCATTAATTTTTTACTAAGGAAAGGAAAAAGCTCATCGTGACTGTTGAAAAAGAAAGGACTGTTTGGGCAGAATGCGGAGTCTAGAGGCCCGACCAACTACCCAGGTAGAGGTCAAGCTCCGAGCATGCACTCCCTACCCTACCCTAGAAGGGATAGCAACATTGTGTGGAAGGACCAAGTCCTCCAGCACAATGCTGGGCCACCAGCTATTGGCCGAGGGTTCTACTGGCAAGCGACAGCACCCCCGGAACCGAAAGCTTCCGCTCAGCAGCAGTTCCACCTCTGCAGAGGTCTATCTCTGCAAAGGTCCACATACTGGGTTGGTGCCGAACCATCATGATCTCTACAATTGGCCAGACCAAGAGCCCACGGGCACACCCATATCCTTCCTGTTTTAACTTACTCGAGGTCACAGTTGAGAATTTTGATGAACGTGGAAATTTCCACACTATTTAATGCCTAAGATAGGATAGAAAGGATGGGAGGAAATGAAAAAAGAAGCAATAGTACGAGAAAAGAGCCTTGCAAAATTAGTTGAGGCAGCAACAGGAACTCAAGGAGAGGCGAGAGGGTAGAGCAGAGTTCAGGCATAAGTGCAACATCCACCCAGCAACCAGACTCCCACACTTCTGGAGTGCATTAAGGTACCCTGCTATAGCTCCCCTACACATCAAGTCCCAATCGACGTCTCCGAAGTCCCCCCACGACGACAACGAGCAAGGAAACGGGGGGGAGAAGATAGTAAAAGTTGAAACCAGTTTTTTGGTACCAAAATGAACGTTATTCTTTTCTCTACACGTGAAAGTCACTTACATGTCTGTGGAACTGATATCATAAGGCTGAAAATTCCGACGGAAGATTTTTTTTTTTTTTCCAAATTACTTTGACCTCGGGAAACTGATATTGTCCAAGAGTATATTAACCTTCTCAGCCTCGAGGAGTATCCCTGTGACGAAAAAAATCGTCTGGCGTTACCCAGAGTAAAATACAAAGTGCGTTTATGCGGCTGAAAATGTTAAACACAACGTGGGAGAGTCACAGCTGTCCTCAGCCCAGGAGAGAGAGAGAGAGAGAATTATTGATTAGTTTAACGGATGTGAGTTCATATTTAATTTTTATCGTAAATATTTTTGTTTACGGCATTGATATTATTATTATAATTATGATTATTATTATTATTATTATCATCATATTTTTTTCTTATCACTCTTTCAAGTTTGTGCCCAGTGAAATACAGGGGAAAAGCATGGCCGTTCTTGTGTTTTAATGTGTGAATTTTTTTTTATGAAACAATCATACTTTTTCATGTTTAATTGTTTACTCTGGTAATATTGTTGATCACAACTGCATTGTGCACAATATATGTACATTTTACAATGTCTTAACCTCAGAAATGTTCACATCCTCAATCACTCGTAGTCAGATATTCATAAAGATTTACGCCGACTTGTTCGCCGGAACATTTCAATCAGTTCAGCCACGGAGAGTGCAGCGTTTTCTTCTTTTTCAAATCCCAAGAGAGCGAGTTGGCAATTCCTTTGAAGGGTCATGCATCAGCTGTACGGAGTCAATTCCTTGTTACCATTGAAAAAGTAGCTTCGCATGTAGCAAATGTCACAATAGTCAAGGCAAATGATGTCCCAATAGTATGCAAGTTCGGGAAGGGTGTTTGGAGCTCCATCCCGCGGAACCACTCGAGAAACTTGTCGATGGCTTTTTTTTTTTGGGCTATCGATCATTGGGGCCGAAGTCCATGGTCATTTAGGTCATATACATATAGATAGATAGATAGATAGATATAGATAGATAGATAGATAGATAGATAGATATAGATATAGATATAGACATAATATATCTATATCTATATCTATCTATCTATCTATCTATCTATCTATATATATATATATATATATATATATATATATATATATATATATATATATATATCCAAAATTAAACGCAAATCGGGGACGTTACGAGTAGAAAAAACTACAGCGGCACACTTTGGGATGGAAAACTTAAATCCCCACTTCAAGGCCCATTGGTGGACAGAGTTAAGGGCTGCTTGAATCCGCCCAGCCGATAATTGTGCATTATTGGAAGTGTGCCGTATTGCACAATCGTCAGCATAGTGAGTATATAAGATTCCTGGGAATGGGAGCTGATGAAAGAATATCATTCATCACAATACTTAATAAAGTGGGACTAAGCACACTTCCCTGCGGCTCCCCGTTTTCCTGGATAAATATATCTGATGTTACGTTACGGGGCATTTTGACAGAGATAGTCCTGTCCCTTAAGAAATTTGAAATAAAAATAGGCAAATTTCCTCTTAAACCATAAGCATAGAGCTTCATCAGTATACCGTGTCGCCATGTCATGTCATAGGCTTTATGGATGTCCAAGAACACCCCTATCATGAATTGTTTATTGGCAGATGCCTCTGAAATACAATGCTCCAGATTCATCAAATGATCTAGTGAACTTCTATATTTACAGAAGCCACATTGTTGATCATTTAACAAATTCTTCGACTCTAAAACAAAAAGAAGCCTATTGTTTACCATTCGTTCCATGACTTTACATAGACAAGAAGGCAACACAATAAGACGAAATGAACTGGGATTCATAAGACGACCAGCTTCTTTGGGTATCGGTATAACATGCGCAAAGTGCCATGAGTCTGGGAACGTTTGAGATCCCCAAATCTCATTGCACAGTGCTAACATCTTAATCAGATTGTCCTGATTAAGATGCTGGATTATACCGTATGTGATGGTGTCTGGTCCAGGGCTGGTGTCTTTACAAGATCTTAGGGCAAGGAGCAGTTCATCAAGCGTAAACTCTTGGTTGTCTGGGGAGTCTACGTCTTCTGTGGCAAAGTCTAATATCTGTAGCTCAGTCATGCGTTTATGATGTTGGAAACCTGGATCATAATTGGCCGAGCTACTTACATTTTTTTTTTTTTATAAATAACAGAACGGAGGGAGGAAAAACAAATGAGTAAAAAAAAAAAAAAAAACAATCCATACACCAGATTTCTGGCGTCCTCCGTTCATAAAATATCTGTAACAGTTAGACTTGAACAGCTGTGGGTTGAAATTTGGAGGGAAACAACTCTGGGGAAGCGAATTCCAGAGAGATGCAGTTCAGGGAATGAAAGAATCCTGATAGGCAGAAGTTCTGCAATATGGCTGAGTGACATTCCAGTCATGAGCGCTACCAGATGCCCGTGTAGCACGAGGGAAGGCATGGAGAGGTGGCATCATGGACGCAACTTCGTCTGAGCATTTGCCAAATAAATATCTGTAAAAATAATGCAAGGGAGGCAACATTTCTTCTTGCTTGCAGGTGAGGTAGTTTATATGTAAAGACATGAGAAAAACTCCTGCCGAGGATGTTAGCAACGTCCACGGGATCGTCATATATGTTATTATTAACCTGCAGGGTGGTAACAGGGATGTATGAGCCTTTATTATTTAGTACTTTAATAATGGACCAGACTTTACTGAGAGGAATAGTTTGATTCACTGTGGACACAAAAGTCTGCCAGGAGTCACGTTTGGCCCTTTTTATCATTCTCCTTGCCTCAACCCGTTCCTGTTTGTATGCAATATAATTATCCTTAGTAGGCTGACTATCGAAAATCCTGTATCTCCTATTGCGTTTCCTAAATGCTTGTCGGCAATCCGGCGTCCACCAATGTGCTCTATGCTTCGCATGAACTGTAGAAGTCTTGGGAATAGCAGCCTCAGCCGCATGTATTATGGAATTAGTTACATTTTCGACTTTTAACATCTATGGTCTCCCCAGGTAAATCTAATTT
Source organism: Coenobita brevimanus (assembly GCF_032717465.1). NCBI lineage: Eukaryota > Metazoa > Arthropoda > Malacostraca > Decapoda > Coenobitidae > Coenobita > Coenobita brevimanus. Next base: position 21,066,708 of record NC_137021.1, read on the forward strand.
GGCGATCCTTGAGAAGGATCGCCAATCTGCTTTCTTATAGTTAAATTTTGGAAGTGGAGGGTCTGAAACTATGTCACATGTATAAGAAAGACAGAAGGGTAAATTATCACTTCCCAAGGAATCGTCATAAGGGTCCAACGAGAAATCTTGATGTATACCAGGGGAAGCCAGAGATAAGTCAATAACCGAAAAGTTACCAGTACGATCATCTACACGAGTCACTCTACCATCGTTCAGAAGATAAAGGTTAGACTGTAGTATAAGGTTGGCAATTTGCTTCCCATGACCATCGATCCTCAAGCTACCCCTTTGATAGTGATGGGCGTTAAAGTTGCCCAACACTAACCTATTCCCTGGAAGATGCTTAAATAGTGAAGTCAAAGCATCACAATCAATGAGGCCATGTGGAGGACAGTACAGAGAGTAAATAGATACGGTTATTACATTTTACTTTGCATGCGGCAGCTTCCAGAGTAGAATTTAGAATCACTTCCGTTTGTGGGTGTGATTTGCGTGTGTATATGGCAACTCTGTGGCCATCATATCTTCTATTCGAATGGTAGTGTTTGAACTGTGGAGGATCAGGATGATCCAACAAGTGCATCTCCTGTAAACAAACAACGTCTGGCCTCTGTATGGAATGCTAGATTGCAATATTATGTAATTTATCCCAAGAGTCCTACAATTCCACTGTAACACAGTGAATGCGACAGTTTAAGATTTATGAGGGTTGTCAGTGTGCTTAATTTTCTTATTCACCCCGCGACCAGACGAGTGGCTACCAGGGGACCTTTCTTTGTGCTTGCTAACAGAAACCTCCATATTTTCATTAATAACGAGGCTCCCAGAGTCCCCCGAGGAAGAGCTAACCTTTCTCTCCCTTGCTGGACCAGTAGCGGGAAGGATATGAGGACATGCTGGCTTGGTGAGGGTGGTCAAATTAATCTTATCAGACTTGTCAGACTTCTGTTTTTGCTGCACTGAATGCAAAGGAGCAGCAGCAGCCTGAGAGTAGGAAGTAGCAACAGGTATGTCCGTAAGAGAGTTGGAGCATACAGGAGGGCGAGATTAGGAGGGAAAGTAAGGTCAGTCTGCGTCTCCACGTTGCACATCATGGGACGGGACACAACCGCCAAAGCATAGGAGACATTAGGCTTGGGAGTTGCATGCAACTCCTTCACCTTCTTCCTAGCATCGTAAAAGGATATGCCCTCAGTCGCCTTCACTGTGCAGACCTCTTTCTCCTCCTTCCACTTGGGACAAACCCTAGAGGAAGTGGAGTGAGCACTCTGGCAGTGAAAGCAACACTCAGTTTCGGATGTACAGTTGTCAGCAGAGTGGCCTACAGCCGCATATTTGCCACACACCACGTTCGAAGCTCGACAAGTCTTTTCGTGATGTCCATAAATCTTACATTCGGCACAATGAAGGGGGTTCGGGATGTATGGTCTTACGTTCAGAATTTCATATCCAATTCTGATGTTGGATGGTAAAGAAACTTTGCCGAACGTCAGGACAACAGTGGCAGTCTTTGTCCTCCTGCCTTCCAAGAATCTAGTTATGAAACAGGCATCTCTGACATCTTGCTGAGACAATTCCTTTACAGTGTCATCCTCCTCCATGACCACGAGATCCCTGCAGGTGATAACACCTTGCAGGAATTCATGGACTGTGGGAACTTGGTCACAACATCGTAATAATGGAACTTGCTCAGTTTAAGCAAATCCTTGACCTGGCGCGAATTTACTGTCTTAACCAGAAGATCACCACTAGCAAGTTTTTTCATTTGTTCTACCTCACCGACACGCCCATCAATCACCTTCCTGATGATGAAGGGATTGAGGCTGGACAGGGGAGTAAAACCAACCGCATGAATGAGCACGAATGAGGCGTTATTTACATTTATGTCTAGAGGGGCGTGCGTCTGGGGCCGTTCAGTCTGGGGGCAGTCTGTCAGTGGATTAGTCGAGGGTCGGTCAGGACGGCCTCCTCCCCTGAAGGGGGGGGGGGAGGCAGTAGAGGCGTCCGCCATAGTAACCACTTTCCCCTAAAGGGGGAAGTGGGAAGAAGAAGAAACAAACAAGGGACAAACAACCCAGGACAAAATACCTAAGTTTGAGGTTGCCTTCTCAAACCACTCCAGGAAGGCGTGTTTATTCACGCCCCAGAGCGATCAGTGGGGAGGACCCTCCGTGGGCGAGTAAACAAAGGTAAACTCAGTATAATGGCACAGACACCTACTGTACAGTGGCGGACAAAAGTTCTGCCCTGATCCCAGCCCAGGCACAACATGAATCTCTACCAACTGAGGTTCGAACAACGGTGCTTCGGGAGGAGGGGGATGTGAAGTGCCGGGGTGGCAGGAGACGGGGTCAGAGGGAGGGATTCAGTGTCCAGATCCATGGGATGAAAAGTAATCAGTATTGTCATGATCCCAATATGATTCACTGATAAGGTTGGGGTGTGATATTGATAACTTACAGTAATATGAGTATGGTCAAGTATTCCATGAGACTGAAAATACGTGAAAGTCAGCCTTCGACCTCTAGTAGTAATTTTCAGCATCTGCAGTTCAGTGGTGAAGGAAGTGGACAGCACGAAGTGATGAGATTAAGCAGATTGTAGTAATATCCCAGACTACTGCTAACTTCGATCAGAATAAATTGCTCTGGTTATTTTGTTGTATTCCCCTGTATATCCATTACTCTCTCTTACATCTCGATCTCCATTCCACCCATTCTCACCCTTCCTGTCAACCTCCTACCTATCTCCTCTCTCCTCCTTACCTCTCTCCACCCATTTTCGCTCCTTCTACCTACTTACTCCCTCCCCTGAGGGTCCATGGACCTCGTGTTTAGATCCAGTGCTGTATGTGAGCCAACTGGTGATCTAAAAACCAGTGGTAGTGGAAAGTTTCCATTTACTGCGCATACCACGACATTCATTGCATAAAATATTATACAGAGGCAGTCTAACCATCTTTATTCATAGCCTCCTGATTATCAGAAAAAAACTCATTTTCCAAACCTTCTCTCATTCATTGCACGAATCTCTCTCTCTCTCTCTCTCTCTCTCTCTCTATCATCATCATCATCATCCGGACCTCCATTCCCACCCTACGGCAGGGTGAGGGGTAGCAACGTTTAGACAGCCGAGGTCTGCCCAGTCCAATGGACCACACATCCATTCAGTCATAATTCAATTCCCCGGAATCATGGCACTACTTGATACGCCAGAAACATTCACCATATTCTGTAGCTTCACGTAAACTTATCCTACAGGGTGACACACACACACACACACACACACACACACACACACACACACACACACACACACACACACACACACACACACACACACACACACAGACTGCTGACTCAATGTGAATTGTTTACTAAGCGTTGCAAGTTAACATGGATAGCAAGAATGTGGCAATGGTAAGGGGGTAAATCCCCATAACTGTGTAGTGAAATGACAAAAATGATTGTTTGAAACAGGGAGAGAGAGAGAGAGAGAGAGAGAGAGAGAGAGAGAGAGAGGTTGTTTTGAATGTAGGGGAAAGCCGCAGTGCAAGGTGGTTTTACCATTGTTATCGTGCAATGTAATCAACAGTGAAATGTGAATAGTCTAAGACTACAATATCAACTATTGCATTATATTGGATTTACTGTAGACTTAGCTGAGAGGTGCGGGAATGCGATGGGTGAAGGAAAGAGTGCAAACTATTCTGAACATTACCCTCCGTGGCCGTATCATCGGGATGTGGGAAGTGGGAAAACCATCAAGAGAAATTGCCCTCCTCACAGGTGTTTCTGTCAGAACTGTGAATCGATGGATTTGTCGGTGGCAAATGGAGGACTCGGTGAAGACAAAGCCTCGCAGTGAAAGACCTGGAGTTCTCACTTGTCAAGATGGCACCCGTATAGTGGACACGGTAAATCAGCAGTCAAAGTGTCCTGCAGTTCAGGTTACTCGGACTTTACAACTTCCCTACGATCAGCGGACGACGAGAAGACGCTTTCACGAGATGGAGATTCACTGTTACAGGACGGCCAAGAAATAAAAAACTCTCTCAAGCCAATAAAGAGTGTAGACTAAGCTTTGTTTTACAGTATTTAGGAGCAGACTTAGATTTTTTTACTGATGAGAAATACTTCAAGTCGGTGGAAGCAGGGGCTCGAACGTGCTGTAGACCAGTAAACACACGGTATGAAATGAAAAATATATAGAAAGACAAAAGTGGGCTGGTGAACCTATCATTTAGGGGATGGATGTGGGCCAATGGACCTGGAGAATTGACGAAAATAGAAGGAAGATTTACAGGGAAAAAATACCGTACATTGACGTGTTAGAAAACGTTTCATTGCCACCCCTGTGAAATACGGCAATCCCACTTCCTTATCCCATTAGACTTGTTCACGACATGAATCCTGTTTATATGTGCACAGTGTTAAAGGATTGGTTTAATCAGCAGCCGGAAGTGGAAGTCCTCGATCGTCCTTCAAAGGGTTAGGATCTAATCCCAACTGAGAATTTATGGGCCATTATATGCAAGAACTGGGACGTGGGTGAAGAAATGTGTTCAAGCTGTAGAAGATAAAGTCCTTGAGGTCTGGGAGTCTGTGAGGAACCGTCCAAATATTTGTCATAATTTAGTAGCATCCCTACCCAAGCTCAAGGAGGTTGGACCTTGTATTGATGTATTTGCATCATTTGAATGCTTGATGATGTTATTTTCTTCGATTCCGTGTGAGATAGCTTTCATATTGAAAAGTAATCCCGTATGTATTCAATATGTATATACAGTACTGTTGGCATTGATTAACGGAAAACCTGGTATTATGTTTGTCAGTATCAACCTTATGTTTCCTAGGGTTACCATAAATTAGTGTAATTATATATCAATGTGTTTTTCTTAATACAGTCAAGGTGAGTAACTTGTATGTGTAGAAGTAATATTCCAGGTCTATATCATAAATACACTAACTACTTTACTGTGCGTTATTAATAGTTTGATTGATATAAAAGTATTTGTTTAACTCATGTGTTTCAGTTTCCTCTGAATTACAATTTGCAGATTTATTTTCTAATTTCATCCATAGCACCTTCTTCCGAAATTGACTGAAATGACCAGGCTCTTGCCATAATGTCTTTCCTTAGATGAAGAGACTCAAAATAACGGTGGTATACCTGTAAGCGGTATGAATTATAACCTTATTAAAGACAAAAGTATGACCATAATATATACTGAAATATTTAACATCTAATGATAACCGACGACTGGCCCCTCTACAAAGAAACCAAAGAATCTCAGTTATGCGAACGATGATTAAAAAATGAAATAAAAACTGATTGCTTCTACGCTGAGAGGGCTGAGAAACATAATAGTACTAACCATGACTCTCTAAATCACTATAAAAAATTATATCTCACGGAATATGCAGTTACCTGTATATCATTATGGTCATATTTATTAATTTATTATAACCTTATCAGTGAATCATATTGAGATCATGGCAATATTGGTTACTTATCATCCCATGGATCTGGACACCGAATCCCTACCTCTGTTTCTGTCCCCTGCCACCCCGGCACCTGGCATCCCCCTCCTCTGGAAGCACCGTTGTTCGAACCTCAGTTGGTAGAGATTCATGCTGTGCCTGGGATCAGGACAGAACTTTTGTCCGCCACTGTACCTAGCTAGTGGGAGGGGAGGAATATGAGAAACTAGCTATCCTATCGACCACCAGAAGGGTGAAAAAAAAAAAAAAAAAAAAAAACTAATGCCATTGAGGCAGCCCTATAAATATAGAGAAGAGAGCACACGAGCACACATCCACTCTCTTCAAGATCATCCATGAAAGTCTGTCGATGGCAGTCCTGCTGTCCTGACATGTAGACGGAAGCTTCCTCTGAATCACGTTCCGAACAACCTCCACCTCGTGTCGAAGCAGAAATCCGTCGAAAGCTGCTCCTGTCTTGCTGACCAAACCACTGAGTGGTCGGGATCGAGAAACTTCTAGGAGCATGGTAGCACAGGGCAAATAGAGACCACCAATTTGCTGTTGCACTCCGAGAAGCACCTCTCCAGCTCGTTGGTGAGTGAATCCAGTATTTTGAAATACACGGAGATGAATGGCTGCTCTTTGTCTTGTCCAGTAGATGCGCTCACAACGAAAGAGTCCAGACTGCAGGGAGATTTTCGAACTTGCTTGCCGGTTGCGGAATGTGGAGCTGTCTTAACGTCTGCACAGCACTTACGCTGGCATACGTCGAAAAGCTCCGAGAACTTTGCTTTGGTTCTTATGTTGCGCCCCGCAGATACGATTCATTCAACCACGACCGGATTTAACTAAATTCCAGTCTAACACCTATAACTTATACCAGGTTATTTTGCATATAATGTATTACATCATGACCATATGTTAACCGTCATTAAAGATATAGCTGTATAGAATCAGTTCATGTGTCATGACTAAGTAGTATATCTGGCTTGAATTTTCGTATATTTTCCTGGTGTGTGTGTGCAAGCAAATCATATACGCTTCTAAGTGAAAAATTTCTGGGGGGCTAATGAGTTTTTTGGAGGGCTAAGCGCATCCATGCCCCCCCCCCATGGCTACGGGCCTGTATTCTAAAAAATCAAATAGATGCGATACAGATAAGTAAACTGGATGTTGAAGCACATGAACGCTTGAACGTCGAATTTTTCATGGTTAAAAAAAAATAACTTTTGTGGGGCAGTATGTAGACCGCAAAAGCTTGATGAGGAAATCGATACATTATTCTAGTACGAGGTAAAATCAGCAGGGTGTTTGAACTGGCGGACGATGCATTTCTAACTACAGACAGTAGGGTAATAAGTTTGTGTGATGTAGGTGAAAATTTTAGCATCAGCGATCATAACATCAAACCGGATATCAATACAGACTACAGGACCAGTATAAATAGCCTCATAGTATCCAGTTTAAAAAAGATAACCTTGATATTATGAGACAAAAAGTTGCCAAAAGAACAGGGTTAAGTTACTGTAGGTAGATAACGGTAAAGAAATGTGGTACATACTTACCAATAATTTGATGTCTGTTGAACTAGAACATATGGCGAGAATTACGAATAGAAAGCATTGCCAGCGTGGATGTCAAAGCATGTCGATGTAAACATCGGACGCAATGGAAAAGCATACAAAAATTACAACTGGAATGGAAATTGCGATGACGATACCTAATACCCTTTTAATTACAATGACAGTGCGCGAAAATTATGAGGAAAACTAAACAAGATTCAGAGACAACAGATTCACATGAAGCAAAGTCAAACCCCAGGAGATTTTTTTTTTTTTTTCAGAATGTAAGGAGACGTTCTTTTGCGCTAATCTAGCATAGCAACCAAACTAAATAGTTCTTTTTTTATTTTTCATTAAAGAAAATAACGTAAACTTTCTCACTGGATCCCTGAACCGGTTTTCTTTGGGGATCAGATGATGATAAAGTAAATACAGTAATGTGACAGGACAAAAAATATTTAACTACGTCCAGAAAATCGACTCAATTAAATCGACAAATCTGGATGAGAAATCATCACGTGTGCCACGTAAATGATGTTGAATATAGAGTGTTAGCCTTTCCTGTAATTAAAGTTTTCATTACATCATTAAGTAAATGTGATTAATGAAAACTCGCTAATGCAACACCTATCTTTTAAGACGAAGAAAAAAAAGCGTCACAAATTACCACCCACTTAGCCGAAGGTCAGTAGAAAGGGGAAAAAAAAAGTCTTTGACAAGCACAATCGTAAAGTGGATAATCAGCACGGGTTATTTAGTAATTGATGGTGCCTTGTAAAACTTTTTTTTTTTTTTTTTAAGGTACAGTCGTGGACAAATGTGTCTCGACACGTCTAGCTTTGTCTGGCAACTCCTAAAGTGTTGTTTATCCTCCGTAGAATTCCCGTCAGTTTCGGCAAGACGAGGATGTAAAAGCTTTCTTGATTGGTCAGTAGCCTTTGATTAAATATTACAGCAACTGATGATGATATTTGTATGATAAATATATAAGTTGTGTAAACCTTACGTCATATATTTGTAACAGGAAAATGCGGACAACAGTTTTTTTAAGGATAAACGTTATGCATGTTTCCATACGTAAATGTATCTTGCTTAAAATACCCTGGGAAAAGAGATCGAAACAATTTGACATGGCAACGCATATCTGTAGGCGTGCCGTAGAGTTGTGTGTGTTAAGAACACAATTAAATATGAATCATCCAACAGTATTTGACAAGTCCTGTATTTTGCATTACCCCAGTCTTACATGGTAACATAAACTGAAAAAGAATGGTACTTTTGTAGGGCATCAAAGCACTAGGTACAAGACTGGCAGCTAGGTGAGTTTACGTCAGATACATTATAATATGATAAAGGCATGAACATGAGTCCTCGATCGTAGTGTCAAACACTGTGTTCGTGATGTCGCTTCCTCAGGTAGTACAGGTATATTAATCATGGAATGAAGCTGACCCTTGTAGAACTGGTGTCACCCTAAACATTTACTGTGATCTTCACCAGAACCGATTTTTATTGTACTGTATCCACCAGGCAAACGCATCTAGTATAGGTATAAAAGCAGCTTAGCTGCCAAAAATCAGAGTTACTTCAGTCACTTCAGTAATACTATTTACATCACCGTCAACATTCATTTATTTTCATCGATGCCATAGATCTGAGCATTATACTGTTGTATGTATTAGGTTCTCAAATGTGTATGGTAACAGAGGATGATGAAGCAGAGGTGAGACATGAAGACCGGAGGTTAACCTGTCCCGTCCCAGAGACGTGAATTCACGTTCTCACATGATGTGCACTCATATCCCGGAGACGTAAATTAACGCGGCAACATTGCAAGGTCCCTAATTTGCACAATTTTCAATTTTCGCGAGTGACTTTTGTCACGTATACATGGGACACCTTCCTCTACAAGATGCCAGGCAGGGACAATGCCTTACCAGCATGATCTCTCAGCAATTCACCTGTTATCAGTGACCTGGCCAGTAAAGCCATGTCATGCCACGGTATGAAATTCAGGGCCAGAGTGAATCCCCAATCGATGACAATGTGGAGGACAAACATTAGAGGAAGAAACAGTCAGAAATGATGATCAGGTAATGTGGCAAAAAAAGGTCAGGAATGGTAATGAGTAAGTGAGTGAAACAATGCGTATAATGCCTATATTACCGTTTGAAAACCAATATAATCTCGTACTACATATAAATTCGTACCAAATAAATAAATAAATACCGTTTATGAGTGATGTAGAATAGTTATCCTCCCATAGAACTCGTTTTCTTTGCAGCCAGCCTGATAGAAAACTCTGTAAGGTAAGGAGGTACTCCTACCTGGATCGAGTATTTTAAACCTCAGGTGAGCGATTTCTCTATGAATTATCGATGTTTCTCACCAAAAGCAGATGTTTGAGCCAAAAAAAAAAAAAAAAGGTCCAAAAATGTCGGGACTGGGGCGTACCACTGCCCAGAAAACGTTGGGATGGGGCGGGTTAAGGTCGGTGGTTCGAAACTGTCAGCCGGACTCAAAAATATATTTGTATGCTTTATTTAGGGTCAGTGGATCAACTCCCTGTAAGGAGTAATGAAGAAAATGTTTGGTTGTCTCATTTACATTCCTGGAGATCAGTTAGTTTCGCAGAAGGAATGTTATTTAACCCGCCGCGTGCTGGCTATTTTTAGCCCTATGGGTCACCCCAGTGCCGGCCATTTTTCTACTTTTTTTTTTTTTTGGCTAAAATGATAGATTTTGATGTGGAAACAACGAAGTTCGCGTTAAAATGCTGACCGAGGCTCGGAATTGGGTTTTATTCAGTCTGACACACTCATATACAGGTATAGCTCTTTCACGCTCACTACGTACGTGAAAGCCGTTTTCTATGTATGGTATACTCAGGTATTTATGCTGGGAAGGTATTTATGCTGGGAAGGTATAGCAATGTTCAGTACACTTTTCTGATTACTTATTACTTCACCATCTATCACAGTTTGCATGTCTTTCTCAATGTGAATGCATTATCTTATACTTACTTAAAGACAGGTACAACCTGACTTCATTACGAATAGTCCTGGCACTTACAAGAAGGTATTTACAATTTGACTTCACTATATAGTCCTTACACTTACAAGAAAATATTTACAACTTACACTTACAGTACATGAATATATTTACAAAATGCCTGCACTATGTACAGCACTGGGTGAGGCACACAGGC
>NC_137021.1:21077084-21102084 GCF_032717465.1 Coenobita brevimanus
GAACAGAGAAAGATAATGTACACTTTAAGTGAGAATGCTAAAAATCACTACTGTCCCGTAAAGTTCCAGGTTCAAAACTAAAGAGTTAGGTAAAATTACAAGTTAAAGTTTAATGCTCAAACTAACAACAAAACATTCAGGACTCATAAGGATAATGTAATGGCAAATAAACAGGTTAAATATATGGTTAACTGCAATAGCCTCTATTAACACGAAATTAGGAAGAGTAAATTTATCTAAGTCAGCCCTGATAAAATGAGATACCAGATAATACTCAGTGAATGCCAGATAAATTGTTACAGATACAAACTATTATCAAAAATGACTGACAAAGAACCCTACATAAATTACAAACTTCACTAGGCCTACAAATTAAACTTATGCTATACAGTACAAGAACAAAATGCAACAACGGTTATACTCAAATTACACACAGCGGCTAGATGTTTGGAGATTTCTTGAGCACTCACAATAATAATATCTGTACAGGGGAGGACAGAGATGTGAACAAAATGAGGAGCAGATCTAAGTGGCAATGATGCAGAGCCTGAGCTCATTATATAGGGGCCAGGAGAGCTTGATACAACTTGTAATAAGGACGCGCAAATGAAGCCATGGGGACAAAGAGATGACAATCCCGCACTGAATAACAGAAATGTCGACTTACTCTACTATAATGGTAGAAGGGGGGACTGAGGCAGAACACGCTCGTATTCAAACATGCAGCAACTGTGCGTTAAAATTACACAAAGGATGATGAAATCATAGGCTATGTAACACCTCCCCACAAAGAAAAAGAAATTTACAAAGGAAATTTCTTATTACTCTAAAACAATCTGTATATGGCATTACAGAACATGCAAAAGCCTTTCCTAATGTTACAAAACATGAGATCTCCCTAGCACGTTCAGTCATAGGTACTTGCCAGTATCCCTTTAACAAATGAAACTTACTTATGTACCTAGCCTTTCCGATCTTGTCCATGCAAATATCCAGATGAGGGAGAGGGTAAGTGTCTGTTTTAGTTATCTGATTAACACGTCTGTAGTCGATGCAAAGCCTCTGTGACCCACCTGGCTTAGGAACTAGAGTGACAGGAGAACTCCACTCGCTCTGACAGGGCTCAATCATCTTGTGGTCCAACAGGTAGCCAAGCTCCTTCTGGATGAGAGGAACTTTCACTAGGTTCACACGGTAAGGAGGCAATTTAATTGGCTTTGCGTCTCCAACATCGACATCATGCATCAACACAGTGGTTCTTCCTGGAGTGGCACGGAACACTTGCGGGTACTCCTGCAGTAATGACGAAAACTCCTGCCTTTCCTTGGGAGGTAGATGAGAAAGCTTAGTCTGGAGATCATTCATGATATCAGGATTCTTCCCCAAACTATCACTCAGGCTCATACTGCATGGGAGAGCTTCACTTGCAGACTCGGGTGGAACAGCTACAGTGCAGACTGGATTATTTTCGTCCCGCCTGTGATATAACTTTAGCATGTTGATGTGACATAGTTGCTTGCTCTTTCTACGATCTGGTGTGGCGATGACATAGTTGACATCACTGAGTTTCTTCTCCACGAAATAAGGACCACTAAACTTGGCTTGAAGAGGTTGCCCATGAACTGGTAGCAGAAGCAAAACCTGATCTCCTGGCTGAAAGTGGCGTAACCTGGACTTCTTATCATACCAAGTCTTCATCTTCTCCTGAGCAGCTCCTAAATTCTCTCTCGCCAGCTGTAAAGCAGTGGACAGCCGTTCTTTGAACTTCATCACATACTCCAGCAGGTTGACGTCATCTTCCTCCGACAGCCAGCATTCCTTGAGTAACTTAAGGGGTCCTCTTACTTCATGGCCAAACAGTAGTTCAAAAGGTGAGAAGCCCAGTGATTCATTTGGAGATTCTCTTGCAGCAAACACAACGAATGGAAGACCTTTATCCCAGTCTTTCTGATGTTCCAAACAGTATTTCTTGAGCATCGATTCGAGTGCCTGATGACATCTCTCCAACGCTCCTTGGGTCTGGGGATGGTAAGCTGAAGACGTGATCTGGGTGATGCCCAACTCTTTCAGAGACTGCTTGAAAACGTTTGACATGAAATCACTTCCCCGGTCTGACTGCACCTCCTTGGGCAGACCAAACTTTGTGAAGAACCCCAGCATTTCCCCAACCACGTTCTTTGCTGAGATGTTTCTAAGTGGAATGGCTTCAGGATAACGAGTAGCCATATCAATCATGGTCAACACATAAGAAAATCCTGAAGAAGTCTTAGGAAGAGGGCCCACAATATCCACCAACACACGGGTGAAAGGCGCCTCAAAAGGAGGAATGGGAACTAGAGGTGCAACCTTTTCGGTCTGATTACACTTCCCCACAACTTGACAGGTGTGACAAGACTTACAATACCAGGAAACATCCCTGAAGATACCTGGCCAGTAGAAGTGTTTCAGAATGCGTGCCACAGTCTTCCTCACTCCAAGGTGTCCTGCCAAACTGGAATCATGAGCCACTCTAATGATATCCTGCCTACAAACACGAGGGATGACAACTTGATGTACAACCTCCCATTCACAGTCGGCTGATGCTGTTGGGGGTCTCCACTTCCTCATTAGTACTCCTGACTTTACATAATAACAAGTAGAAGCACCGGCTGACTCTTCTTCACTGTAAGCAGAGTTAGCTAGACCTTTCAACTCAGGGTCAGCAACCTGCAACTCGACCAACTCTTGACGAGACAAATTATCAACACTACGGGGTACTGCCTCATCTGGTGAGTGGTCCAAATTAGCAAGAAAAGTGTTAGCTAGGATAAGATCATCATCATCATTATCCTCTAAATCACCAGTAACTTTAGACTTAGCCCTGGTGACAGCACATGCAGGGAACACATCAGGGACATCACAATCCTGGGACGCAGCCACTGGCTCACTAGACAACTGAGGAGCTGGACACACTTGACTTCCACCAATATCATTTCCAAGTAAGAAAGTTACACCTGACATTGGGAGTGTCTCAACCAACCCAACCATAACGGAACCATTAACAAAACCAGACTCTAAATTCACTCTGCACAGAGGGACAGAGAAGTAATTATTCCCTACACCTTCTAAGATTACAGTTTCATCAGAGGAATTAACATTAGAGCCTAGAACACTGGTCAGCATAAGGGATTGGCAAGCACCTGTATCACGATATATTTTAACTGATTTCCTGTCATTACTGTCCAGAGGACTGACAAAACCATCAGACAGGAAATTAGCACATGAACTCTTGAGAGTGTCACCCACGTTACTGCTCAAAAGAGGAGCTCCATCATGAGAATTTAAGTTACCCCTCAAAGCAGGTTCAATTAACTCAGTTAAAGAATTCTGGGAACTCTCAAGAGTGGACACTAGACCAATTGACTGAATATTTAAAGACTCCTTTTTGTTCACATCACGCTGTCTCCTGAAATATTTCTCCGTAGTATGACCAAGCTTACTACAATAAGTATATTTACTTTTCTGAAATCTAGAGGTGAAGCTGGTATTTACTTCCTGAGAAACATCATCCTTATTCTCTTTCCTGTTACCTGTACTCGGAGTAGAGGCAACGTACTTACTCTCAGCTTTCCCTTTTTCTTTAGAATATCTCTTGTGAGTGAGAACATATTCATCAGCTAAAACTGCAGCATCAGACAAATTATCTATTCTTTTCTCATCAAGATATAGGCTTACATCTTTATAAATACACCTCTTGAAGTCCTCCAGCAAAATCATCTGCTTAAATTTGTCAAAATCAGAATCCACATTCTTAGAATTTAACCACTGCTCTAACAGATCTTCTTTGATTTTTGCATACTCAACATGGGATTGCTTATCTTGCTTGTAAGTTGTCCTAAATTTTACTCTATAAGCTTCAGGAACAAGCTCATAGGCCTTGAGAATCAAGCTCTTAACTACATCATAATTATCAGATTGATCCTGAGGCAAAGATGCATAAGTTACTTGAGCTTTACCGGTGAGAACAGTTTGAAGGAGTACTGGCCAGTACTTTTTAGGCCAATTAAAACCTGTAGCTACCCTCTCAAACAACTGAAAATACTTTGTTAAATCAGATTCATTAAAAGGAGGGACAAGTTTAACATTTTTAGCCACATCAAAATCATCAGAGCTAGATGATCCAGTTCCACCTTGTTTCATGCGATACTCATGGTCTGCCTGAATCCTGGCAAGTTCAACTTGTGCCTGAGCCTGTATCTGTGCCTCCTGAATCCGAACCTGAGATTCCGCCTCCTTAGCCTGAGACTCAGCCTCCTTAGCACGTGCTTGAAATTCAGCCTCCTTAACGCGAGACTCAGCCTCCTTAGCACGAGCCTCCTGCAGGGCTAGCTGTAACTTAGCTATTTCAATCTGCGTTTGCTCATTTGGAGGAGTTACATTAAACAAGCTCTTATTAATCATGCCAACAATTTGATCTTTAGAATGATGAGAGTGAACTGCAATTCCCAATTGTTGAGCAACAAGCTTAAGTTCATTCTTTGTTCTGTTTTCTATATCACACACTGTTTGCACATTTGACAAAAATCTTTGGCTTCATCAAGTGTAGAAATAGTAGCCATCATGAATATATCACAGTCACAAAATATCAAACAATATCCTTATGATAATATCCTGAATATCCTGATAAGAGGTCGCCAAATTTATGTTACGGAACAGAGAAAGATAATGTACACTTTAAGTGAGAATGCTAAAAATCACTACTGTCCCGTAAAGTTCCAGGTTCAAAACAAAAGAGTTAGGTAAAATTACAAGTTAAAGTTTAATGCTCAAACTAACAACAAAACATTCAGGACTCATAAGGATAATGTAATGGCAAATAAACAGGTTAAATATATGGTTAACTGCAATAGCCTCTATTAACACGAAATTAGGAAGAGTAAATTTATCTAAGTCAGCCCTGATAAAATGAGATACCAGATAATACTCAGTGAATGCCAGATAAATTATTACAGATACAAACTATTATCAAAAATGACTGACAAAGAACCCTACATAAATTACAAACTTCACTAGGCCTACAAATTAAACTTATGCTATACAGTACAAGAACAAAATGCAACAACGGTTATACTCAAATTACACACAGCGGCTAGATGTTTGGAGATTTCTTGAGCACTCACAATAATAATATCTGTACAGGGGAGGACAGAGATGTGAACAAAATGAGGAGCAGATCTAAGTGGCAATGATGCAGAGCCTGAGCTCATTATATAGGGGCCAGGAGAGCTTGATACAACTTGTAATAAGGACGCGCAAATGAAGCCATGGGGACAAAGAGATGACAATCCCGCACTGAATAACAGAAATGTCGACTTACTCTACTATAACGGTAAAAGGGGGGACTGAGGCAGAACACGCTCGTGATCAAACATGCAGCAACTGTGCGTTAAAATTACACAAAGGATGATGAAATCATAGGCTATGTAACAATATATATATATATATATATATATATATATATATATATATATATATATATATATATATGTATATATATATATATATATATATAGAGAGAGAGAGAGAGAGAGAGAGAGAGAGATCATCTCATCTCATCTGCCGTTTGAATATCCACTGCAGGACCAGCCTAGACAAACCGAAGCGAGGACGGTACAGCCAATGTATCTCTACCAAGTGGCTTAGGCTGTCTGGTAGAGATTGTATGCAGGGTGAGAAGTGCTTGTAAGTGTATTATAGTGTTGGTGTGGCTTTGGATGTGTGTATTTTGTGAACCAAGTGTAAGCCCGCACAAGCCGACTGGGTGCAAGCATACTTTATACTATGCGACATTGGTTCAACCGCAGCACCCCTGATGACCGCCAGTGCAGTACGTGGCCAGAAGAACATTCCTAAAATTTATTACCTTGGCGCGGCGTGATCTCTTGTTCTTCAGAGTACGAAAATGCACCCTCTACCACTGTACCACAGAGGCTCCATATATATATATATTTATATATATATATACGCTGGACTCCTTGCAGCGCCCCCGTAATCCTGGGCTGCGACCTCCCAGCCATAGACGACGGCGACCTTCTCTCCAGGGTGGGTGCAGACAAACGCCCCTACTTGCATTGTTTGGCCCAAGCCCTGAGTACCAGACTGCCCAGCCAGGCCCCACGAGTAGAGGGCCTCTCACCATGCCCGACTGCAGCCCGCAGTAGATGATGTCACCTTTGATGATCATCCTGTGGCCCTTGAGAGAAGGGACACCAGACAGAACCCCTCCAGCAACTTGGCCGACACCTGGGGACCACCCAGCTCCTGCAGCCTAGCCGGAGTCCTCCAGCCTGCCCAGTGTAACAGTGACTGCCCCGTACATATTTTGAGTATAGTGCTCGTGATATATACAGTGCCGAACTAATGCTCTAGTGACTACAAAGTGTGCTCTATATCCATATTATGTACAGTGTTTTACTACTACTCCTACCACTGCATAATATACGGCGGTACACTTGTATTCAGACTGATACTAGAGCCCATCTGCTACCAATACCATACAAACCAGTCAGAGCCCACTAGTCTGTCTAGTACTTTTGACAGTTTATCGTGTATCGGTGTAACTCAAATCCATATTGTATGAAGCTTGTAATTTAGATAATACATGTATAAGGTTGCTGTCCAGAGTTTTCATGTCCTGCTTTTTTCGTTCTATGCTCTAGCTCAGGTCTCGAAAGAGAACCCTGGCTCTATAGCTGGTGTTTCTAGGACGAGAAGTCTGCCTATGAACACCTAGCATAATAGATAGATAGATAGTTAGATAGATAGAAAGATAGATGGATAAACAGATAGATATAGAAAGATAGATAAAGAGATTGATAGATACCGGTATATACGAGTATATATATATATATATATATATATATATATATATATATATATATATATATATATATATATATATATATATATATATATATATATATATATGGACTCTGTGATACAGTGGTAAAGTGTGCGTTTTCGTTCACTGAAGAACGAGGGTTCGTGCCCTGCCAGGGTAATAAATTTTGGGAGCGTTCTTCTGACCACGTACCGCTTGGCGGACGTAAGGGGTGCTGTGGTTGAATCAGTGTCGCATACTATAAAGTATTCTTGCACCCAGTCGGCTTGAATGGGCCGACTACACTTGGTTCACAGACTACACACACATCCAAAGCCACTCCAACACAACAATTACACTGACAAGCACTTCTCACCCTACATACAATCTCTACCAGACAGCCTAAGCCACTTGGTAGAGATACATAGTCCCCACTTCGGTCGGGATAGGCCGGTCCTGCAGTGGACACTGAAGCGGCTGATATATATATATATATATATATATATATATATATATATATATATATATATATATATATATCAGACGACTTAATCCTGTACAAGGTGGCCACGAACAAATCGCCTCCACGTCGCCCTGTCCCCGGCCATTTCACTGCCCTACTCCCAACTCACATCCCTCTCTCTCATATATCTTTCCATTCCATCCCTCCATCTCACCCTCGGCCTCCCCCTCCCTCTGCCCCCCCTCCACCTCACTCACTCTCCTCGTCAGTCTCTCATCCTCCATCCTCTCCACTTGGCCAAACCACCTCAGTGTGTTCCTCCTAACGCTTCCTATCGAATCCACATCCACACCACAACGCTCCTTTATATCCTCATTTGTCAGCCTGTCTCTCCATGTGACTCATTTCCACCGCTCTCACTCTTGACTTGTGTCCTTCCAACAACGTCCAAGCTTCACTACCATACGTTAGAGTTGGTATCACAATACTGTCATGTAGCAACTTTTTCACTTCCATGCTCACTTCCCTGTTTCTTATCACTGCGTCAAGGAACCAGCAACCTTTCTTCCTTGTTGTACCCTTTAAAGCACTTCACCCTCCAAACTTCCATCCTTACTCATCACACTCCCCAAGTACTTGAACGTACTCACATTTTCCATTCCCTCACCATCCAACCTTACTGTACATTCACTGACTTCGCCTCTCTCAAAGACCATCACCGTACTCTTCCCAACAGTCACCTTTACGGTAGATTCCGTTTCTTATACACTCTCCCAAACTCATTCACCAAGCCTTGCAGCTCCCCTTCATCTTCACTTAACAACGCAGTATCATTGCAAACAACAGTTCAAGGAGTTTCCAAACACTACCCTCTCTCTCTAGGGCCACTCAGTAATCCACTGCCCTACCTTGTATCTCTTTTATTACCCCATCCATGTATAGATTGAACAACCATGGAGACATGACACATCCCCGTTTCAACCCAACCTTCAAAGAGAAAAATTCACTCAGTTCACCATCCATATGCACTGCAGCCTTAGCGCTGTCATGCATACTCTTCACAGCATTCAGTAACTTCCCATCTACTCCATATAAAGTTAATACTTTCCACAATCCTTGTCTATCCACCGTGCAATATGCTTTCTCCATATCCATGAAGGCCGCATACAACTTCTATCCCTTCTCTGGAAACTTTTCCACTAAAGATCTATGAATGAATATCTTATCTACACAACCTCTTCCCTCCTTAAGTCTCGCTGTTCTTCTCCAACTAATTCCTCTGTTTTTTCCCTAACTCTGTCAATAAGTATCCTACCATATACTTTTCCTATTACACTAAGAAGACAAATGCTCCTATGATTACCACACTATTCTTTTCCCCCTTTTCCTTTGTAGAAGAGCATAATGATACCTGACTTCCAATCCTCCGGGACTCTACCTTCCTCTTAGGCCAATCTGCACATCTTCCACATCCATTCTACTACTATCTCTCCCCCATGCTTCAGCATTTAACCACACTCTTCATCAATTCCTGGGACTTTCCCCCATTTGACTTTCTTCATTGCTTCCAGAACTTCTATCCTACTGATTTCTTCCTGTCTTCTCACCTCCCTTCTTCTCCCAGCCATTCCCCAGCCACTTATACTCGCATTACTTCCATCCTCTATGTTCAACAATTCCTTAAAGAGTTCTCTCCATCTGCTCACTTTTTCTCACTTCTCCACTAGTAATCTACGACTTTTATCTTTTACTCCCCTACAAAGTTTACTGCCATGCTGTCTTACTCTCTACACCTCTTTCCAGAACATTTTCTTACAGTCCCTCCACTTTATACTCAAATTCCTTCCAAATTCCTCATCCACTCTCTCCTTACTCTTACTAATCTTTTCACCTCTCTCTTCCTCTCTACATATAACTCTCTCTTCCGCCTCTCTTCTTCCACGCCCCTATTTCTCATCCATTCATTGTATGCTTTCTCTTTTGTGCCACAGCGTATCTCACCTCTTCATTCCACCATGCTGTTCCTTGCACCCCTTTCCGTCTTCTCTTCACCCCACACACCACATCACATACTGCACATATTTCTTCTCTGAATATCTTGCACACACCTTCCACGTCCCCTATCTGCTCCAATTCATATTTACCCAATCGTTCCTCCACTTCTCTTTTACATTCTGCCTTTTTCTCATCCTCCCTTAACCTTTCCACTCTCCTTGCAACTACTCCTTCCTCCCGTCCTTCCCTTCTTCTATTTCTCCAGCTTACTTGGATCTTGATTCTGTCCACCACCAAGTAGTGGTCAGAAAGTCCACTCCCCCAACCTCTATAAGCTCTTGCGTCCATTACACATCTTCGCATCCTATCATCCACACACAGATAATCAATCATTGCCTTCCTTTCATTCAGTTCACCACCCAGCCCTCTCATCACTCGCCATGTATACCTGTGGATCATTTTATGCCTGAAGAGGGTATTGGCTATCACCAAACCCTTCCCTGCACAAATGTCCACTGACGCACTGCCATTATCTATCTCAGCAGGCATCCCCATTCACCAACTATTCCATCCACCTTCACATTCCCTATTTTACCATTCATATCACCAATTAAAAACACTCTCTCATTCCTTCCAAACTTTTCCATGCACACTTCCACATTTGTCCAGAATTCTTCTCTCACTCTGATTGCATGATCTTGTGCTGGTGCATGCATGCATACAATCGCCCACATTTGTATTCCATCTTTCAATCTTACCCACACAATCCTTGAGCCAACTGATCCATGCTCTCTTATGTTCTTCTTCCATCTTTTACTCACAACAATACACACTCCTTCTTTTTCCCTCTCATTCCCACCTACTCCTGCACATATACCCCATCCATGCTCCCATTCTCTCACACACTCTCCTCACCATTTAGTTTCAGTTACTCCACATACATCCACTTTTGCACCCTCAAGCACCTGGAGAATCTCTCTCTCTCTCTCTCTCTCTCTCTCTCTCTCTCTCTCACCTCATCATTTGCACCCCTTACATGCCACGTCGCGATCTGTACCATGTCCTTTGTCCGGTCTTTGGTCGTCATCTTTTGGTCAGTCCTTGTCTGAGACTTCTTGTTCGTCTTCTTAGTTAGCTGCTTTCCGGGGAGGGGCACTAACCCTCCGCCAACCCTTTTAGTCGCCTCACACGACAAGCAGGGATACTGGGGGAGTATTCTTGAAAACCCCCTTACCCCCAGGGGAGTATGTATATATACACACATTGACAAACACACACACACACACACACACACACACACACACACACACACACACACACATAGAGAGAGAGAGAGAAAGAGAGAGAGAGAGAGAGAGAGAGAGAGTGTGTGTGTGTGTGTGTGTGTGTGTGTGTGTGTTTACAACACCAATTGATGAACTTTTTTTCAGAAAAAATATATAACAGGAAACTTGCTGTCCACACTCTGGAGTTTTGTATATACAGCTGTAGCAAAGCAGCTGGCTCTGTAATGTGGTTGTGTGTGTGTGTGTGTGTGTGTGTGTGTGTGTGTGTGTGTGTGTGTGTGTGCAGGTGTTTTCTCTTTGCCTGTGTGTTTGTTTATCGGTCACTGGTTGTTGAATAGCTCATAATTAAAACGAGGTATATGAGATTTTAGAAGTAAAAATTTAGATACATACTCTCTTCATCCTTTGGTAATAACAACCCCAGTGATGATAAATAATCAGTATTGACAGAATAAGAATATGTTTATTTTTTATTCATTTTAATATTACTTCAGACTGTCTTTATATCTAGAAAACGAAAGCGCAACCACTGTCCTGAAGAAAATGCTTAAGTCTTCAGAAATTAAATTTGTAAGATTTTCTTTTTTTCCGTCAGAAAGTTGTGTCTTCAGATTCTCTCTCTCTCTCTCTCTCTCTCTCTCTCTCTCTCTCTCTCTTTCTCGTGTGTGTGTGTGTTTTTTCTTACTCCTGTTTTTCGACCCTGTCACCATGTATGCTATAAAATAGCGGGAATACTAAAGGAATGTTTAGAGGGAAAAAGAGGAATACTCTAGCAGCAAAAGAAAACATTTCATTGACAATATTCAATGAAATACACACAACATACGAGAATACAAAATACCATAGTTAGAAGTATCTGAGGCTATTTGACCATTTGAAGTGGAAGGAGTAATAGTGTGATGCTGTGGGTTTTATGAGATCTGTATCGTTGAAACAAAAAACAGGCAGAGAACCAGATGAATGAAAGAAGTGTAGAGTGGGGTGAGAGATGGAGTCAGTGCCCAGTCAATAGCTCTTGCGAAGTGTATCGAAATCATATCAAAACCTAAACATGTAATGGGCGTCCACACTGAGAGTGTTTCAAGTGTTCGAGCGAGCGAGCGAGCAAGTCAGGCAGTGCTGAATATTGTTTCATGTGGCTCATCATCTTCCTCTGATTTCCTGACCTGAAAATACTAAAAATAACTTAACAGATTACACCAGATATATTCCCTCACACTTCCTAAAACCAATACTCCTCTTTTTTTAATTTTAGGTCTAGGACTTTGGAACTAACAGGTTAATAATGACTTTGTTTTTTGCTTGCTCACAAAAACTACTTTCACCAAATCACTCGGTGTGCTCCCATTCGAATAAAAAATCAGAAACTCAGAGTTTCTGTCGTCGATCAGGATATTGTGTTACTTTGACTTGGATTCAGTCAAAAGTTTCCAAAAAGAAAAAAAAGAAAAACTGAAGGCATTATTTGTTCTGAAAAGGCAAAACCTGGTTGCTCTCAACAATCGTCGGAAAATACTGCTGCGCTACTCATGCAACCTTATACCATTACTTCTTGTGCAGGCGGCTGTTACGCTAATCTGCCTTTTAAAAAATAGTTTCCTCGATTTACGAAAAAACTATTGGGAATTACGGGTTGTCTATGAAATGAAAATAATTGAGGATTATTATGCGATTCAAAATTGTTGTCTGTCTTTCTTGTAACTCAAAATTGGCAGAGATATCTAAAAAAGTTCGCTATTGTACAACAGTTTTCCTCCCGACCCCCATCCCGATTTCTTGCTGATGCGGTAAATCTTTTGCTCGGGTACATATGTCGGGGGTTCAGACTGTGACTAAATTGGTGCTCTCGCTCGCTTTGTTCGCTCGAACAATAACACGTTGATAACTGAACAAGATATAAAGGCTTCATGGAGAGATCGACCATAACCTTTATTTTAATAACTGTCCACTTATGGACAAGAGTTCTTTTCTTAATCTTGAAAATGTGCCGAAACCCAGTGACGGATACGACAGGTGGGACACCAGAGCACTTATCCCCGGGGCCCCGATTTATAGTAAAAATGACAATAATAATAACACTAATAATGCACATATATAAATACTCTGTAACTATCTATCTGTTTATCTATTTATCTATCTGTCCATCTATCTATCTATCTATCTATATATATATGGAGCCTCTGTGGAACAATGATAAAGTGTGCATTTTTGTACACTCAAGAACGAGGGTTCGCACCCCGCCAGGATAATAAACTTTGGGAACATTCATCTGGCCACATACTGCATTGGGGGACACAAGGGATGCAGTGATTGAACCAGTGTCGCATACTAAAGTATGCTTGCACCCAGTCGGCTTGTGCTGGCCGATTACACTTGGTTCACAGACTACACACACATCCAAAGCCACTCCAACACAACAATTACACTAACAAGCACTTCCCACCATACATACAATCTCTACTAGACAGCCTAAACCACTTGGTAGAGATACATTGGCTGTATCGTCCCCACTTCGGTCGGGATAGGTCGGTCCTGCAGTGGACACTCAAACGGTTGATTATTATATATATATATATATATATATATATATATATATATATATATATATATATATATATATATATATATATATATATATGTACCCCTCCACAATATGTCTACCCCCGATGTATATATGTCACCCCCCAATGCGTACATGCCCCCACTAACTTTGCTAGGCCAGCATGCTCTCCCACGCCTGAAGACGGCGTTATTGCATCAGTTGATAGCAGACATCCTAGCCGGGCAGACTGTTTTACTGTAAGCTTGTAATAAACTCCTTATCTAGCTGTTTGTACACGGAGTTTCTATCACCAAAGTATTGCAAGTTACATTTGGTAGCAGCGGTGTTTCGAACCATCACATTCTGACCGCCTCCTTTGGATTTTTAGTGATACAACAAGATACACGACGTCTCGCATCTGCCAGCCTCGCCCCTTCCTCCGTGCCTCTATACCTTGGCTGTGCTTTTCGAGTGTACCATTTTTCTCGCCAGTGCTCACCTCTCAAACAACCGCACGTGTCACCGTCGCCGACCTACGCACCTGTTGCACCTGTTCCCAGCACCTGTTCCGGACTCATCATAGCTCCTGCCCCCACGGTGCCACTTATCACTGTCTGCCCGCTGCCTGCCCACCACCATTCTCTGCATTTGCAATTCACCAGCTCTACACCTGCCTTATGCCGACATCTGCCTCACCACCCACTGCCAGCCTCCGCCGTCGCCCGCATCTGGTCTGCATTACGGAGCCTCCTAAGACCGCCACTCCCTGCCGGTGATTCATCGCGGCGTCTCTTCTCCTCTCCGCCCAGCTGTCTCTGCCCCGCCGCCCAGCCCCGCCCAGCCCAGCCCCGTCGCCCTGCCCCGCCCAACCCCGCTACGCCCAGCCACCCTGCACGTCATCCATCTCGACACTCCCGTTTCTACTGTGTAACTATAGTATATCTTTCCTTTCTCTAGAGATTATCCTCGATTTTCTCTACAGATTGGTTACTGTAAATATTCCATCTCATTTCCAATACCCCGTTTTCATCTTCACCTACGTTATTTATTATCCATCTCATCCTTCGCATTTTATTTAAACCATCCATGCCCGCACCTTTATTCATTTTCACACCTAGTGTATTCCATTCTCTCATTGTTATTTATACATTTCCACCTACGTATCCATCATCATCCTTTCATCTTCCATTGCCGCATTAAATGTCATACTTTCCCCGTCAACCGCCTACCGCCAGCCCTCTCGACCCGGAAACATCACCTGATCATACCCCGTCTGCCGACTCTAACACAATCACTCATTTACGAAGTGGCAAAGAGTACCACCGCCCTGTACCTGAGACTCCCGTTTCACTTCCCGCAGAATCACTTACTACCCGTCCTACCCTCGTAAATCCAGATACTTCCTCCTCTCCTCCTGCCTCTACTCTCCCTTCTTCTTCCTCTACTCCTTCCACTGTCGTTACTTCTCCTGCCTCCCTTCATACCCCGTCTTCCTCGCCCTTAACTGCCATTACCTTCTCTCTCTCCCACAACTCTCCTCCCGCCACTTTTGCTCTTCCAGCCATGGCCAACCCTCCACAGTCTATCTATCTCGACGATGCCAATCGTCCCAAATTTACCGGCCAGGACCCAACTTGGTCTGTCTATGATTTCCTCAGAGAAGTCGAAACCGAAATAAATAATAGACAAATTACCGAGGAATCGCTCAAAGTAGCTTACCTCCTCGGTCGCTTGCATCACGGTAAATCAGACATCGGATCCGCGATCCGCGCAGGACATTTCGATAGCATTCGTACCTTTGCTGATTTTCGTACGGAACTCATCAGCCTTTGTTGCCAGCATTCAAATACCGCGTCTCTCATGGGATTCATTAATCTCCTAAACCAACTAGATGAGGACTTGCGCGTCCCAGCGCAATATGCCAAGCTCCGCAAAGCTGCCGCCGCCATGAAAGCGACTAGTAGCGAGATGCTCCAATTACTGGTAGGCACGAAATGGTTAGAAGACAAGAATGGCGTTCCAATGCTTTCACTCACCAACTTTGCTGACTTAATTGGTTACCTGAGATTCCTTCACTGGCTTACTCCTAAACAGCGAGAGCTAGCCTTGGAAATCGGTTTCAATCCAGGAGATAAAATTATTCAGGTCACTAAAGCCATTCATGAAAGAACAGGTTCGAACTACATGCGTCAGGGCACCACCCAACCCTTGGCCTCCTCAGTCTGTCACACCTCCACTACCCCAGACCAGTCTCGCTCCCGTCCCACCACACGCGGCAGACTTGCCACACATCGCTCTCCTACCGCAGGTCGTGATCAATCTAGCGCCCGACGGAACAGACAATCTTCGATTCTTTGCTGGTACTGTGGTCATCCTGGACATCGAGCATCCAGTTGCGACCGTACATACAGACGTCCTCACTCCCAAACCAGACAGCGTACGCCTTCCCGCTCACGTCGTCCACACTGCAAATACCACAAATCAAGCACGACTCACACCACTGAGGAATGTCGTTACCTCAACCGCACACAGTCGGGGGAAGCGCCGCGCCCGTATCGGACCAATATCACGTAGAACCAGAAACCCAACTCCCCATCTGCCATGTAGGTCCCATAACATCCTCGGGTTTAGTCATTCTCGGAAGCAGTCATGACATACCAACGTCATTCTTCTTGGACACAGGATCTATAGTAAATCTCATCTCTGAAAATTCCTTACAAATTATTCATCACCATCACAGCCACGTCAGTTTCCTAGAACCACCAGACATTCGCCTATGTGGTGTTAACGGCTCAGAGTTTAAGGTTAAGGGAAGAGTCACCCTTGAAGTCAAACTCCACAGCGATTTGCCCCCTATCCTCATTGAATTTCATGTCACTAATGACTTGCAGTATCCCGCAGATGCCCTTATTGGTTTCTCCACCATGGCACAACATTCCATTGCATTATTACCTGCTTGTGGTAGTATAGACATTTCTGGATTCCCGGTTTACACTATGGAATGTCCCCGTCCTGTTCTTACGATCAAATCAGTCCTTCAATTACCTCTGTCCCTATCACTACCAAAAAGTCCAACCCAGCCCAACCCACCACTATCTTCATCTGAGAATACAGAGGTCATTCCTTTACTGACTGCGAGCAAGGACATAAATTCCTCAATGTCTCCTGATACATCATCTCAGCCCTCGAACATGGCTCTTACATCCTCTCCCTTCAACACTATCGCTGACTCAGACATGTCTCAGTTACCTACCTCACACAGTCTGAATGATCTTCTCCAACACGCAGAGACGAAACGTGCAGTAACGAATACGTGCACAATTTTGTTACCGCATGAGTTCACCAAAGTCTCTGTTTGTGTTGCCGGTGCGAAAGAAGGAGTGCATGTACTAACCCTACCTGAGACGTGTTGTGTGAATGGCTTGACTTATGAGTCAGCGTGGTGTACAGTCTTAGAGGACAGTTTATGCTACCTGTACTTGCTCAATGTCACAAATGCTCCACTAAAACTTAAAAGTGGTGTAAAGATTGGAGACTTCCTAGTATACCCAGCGGCCGTAAAGGTGTGCCAAGATTCCTCAATTCCTACTATTCAGACTGATGATACGCCAATCGGTGTATGTACTATTAACTCTATGGGATCTGCGCCGACGCATTCACCCAATATGCTCTCACATCTCACTTGCACAGATTTCCCAGAACATACGCCTCAACTCCTCGACCTTCTGACCTCATACAGAAACGTGGTTGCCTTACCCGGTGAACCGATGGGTAGAACAGACCTTGTCAAACATACGATTGAACTACTCCCAGGAACTCAGCTGATTTACATACCAGCGTATCGATTGCCTCACAGCCAGAGAAAGCAAACAGATCAAATGGTACAGAACATGTTAGACCAGGACATTATTGAACCCTCCGTCAGTCCATGGAATAGCCCACTTTTCTTAGTACCAAAGAAGGACGGCAACCTTAGACCAGTAGTCGACTATCGTAAGGTCAATTCTGTCACCGTTCCAGACCGTTTCCCGCTACCTGTCCTCACTCATTTGCTAGAATCCCTTGGTGAAAATAACGTAGTCTTTTCATCTTTAGACCTCCTCAGCGGGTACTGGCAGGTCGAAATGGAAGAGTCCTCTCGCCCAGTTACAGCCTTTAGCACCCCTTCCGGACATTTTCAGTTTAAGAGACTCCCTTTTGGTCTGAGAAATGCTCCTTCCGTGTTCATGCGACTTATCCATTCAGTCTTCAGCGGTATGATGGGACACTCTCTTTTTGCTTACCTAGATGATATCATTGTCGTGAGTAAATCCATCCCTGATCATTTTACCAAACTCCAGCAAGTCTTTGAACACCTCCAGCTCGCAGGCCTGAAAATCAATCTCAGTAAATGTGACTTCCTGCGAAAGAAAATCAAATTCCTAGGCCATGTCGTAGATGCACAAGGCATTTATACTAATGAGGATAAAACTAAGGCGATCATTAACTTCCCAGAACCTACCACTACCGACGCTGTACGAAGTTTCCTGGGCCTCAGTGGCTATTATCGTCGCTTTATCCGCTATTACGCGAAGATCGCCGCTCCTCTGACCCACTTACTCAAGCAGAATGTGCCCTTTGTTTGGACTAACGACCAGTCACAGGCTTTCCAAAAGCTAAAGACAGCTCTTGTAAATGCCCCTATTCTAGCGTTCCCTGATTATGCCACACCATTCCTTCTCTGCACAGACGCCTCAGGCACTGGACTTGGTGCCGTTTTGATGCAACTCGATGAAGCATCAAGGAAGCGCGTAATAGCGTATGCTAGTTGCACCCTTACAACCGCTGAACGTAACTACAGTGTCACAGATCTCGAAGCACTAGCGGTAATCTGGTCCTTGAAACATTTCAGAGATATCGTCTATGGTTATCCAGTGCATATCCAAACAGACCACCTTCCACTATGTGATTTGTTCAAGAATCCCAACCTAACAGGTAGATTAGCTAGATGGTCTGTCATCATCCAGGACTTTAATCCCACTTTTCAATATGTACCAGGCAAGTTGAATGTAGTCGCAGACGCACTCTCACGTCACGTAGCAGCAGCTATAACATCACTGCAGCCTGAAGTAACTGAAAATACTACACTAACGTCAGACGTTGTTCGAAACTTTCAACGCCAAGACCCCATGTGGTCCAAAGTCATTTATTTCCTAGAATCTGGCGATGCCTCGACCTTACCTACTCTGCCAGTATCACTAGATGAGTTCATGCTAGATGATGATCTCTTGTACAGGAAAACACTGCTAACAGGCAAAGATATGCCCAATCACGAAGTACGCCAACTTGTTGTCCCCACTTCCCTGATACCAAAGGTTCTTCATATTGTTCATAATACTCCTCAAGCTTCCCATCCAGGTAAAGACCGATGCTTGCGCCAAGCACGTCTCAAATACTATTGGCCAACCATGCGCCGCGATATCAATGCCCACTGTGACTCTTGCCTCTCCTGCCACCGCCACAAAGGATCAACCGGCTTACCAGCACCTCTATTACAATACCCAATCCCGTCACGACCATGGGAAACTGTCTCAATCGATCTCTTAAAACTACCTCTCACAGAATCTGGCGCTGAGTACTTGTTCGTAGCGGTCGACCAGTTCTCCCACTACTGTGTCCTCGTCCCCCTCTCCGACAAGACCGCGAAGAGCGTTGCCCGTGCCTTTGTAGATCACGTAATTTGCCCATTCAGTACCCCTCATACCATTCTTACTGACAACGGTACAGAATTCAACAATAGCCTTCTCGATGAGATCTGTCGCCACTTTCATATCAGTAAGTGCAATGTCGTGCCTAACCATCCAGCTTCCAATGGCCTTGTAGAACGCCACAACCGTAAAATCTTAGAGTGCCTCAGACATCTAGGCTCCCATAGTTCGTCCTGGGATGACTGGATTCCCCAAGTGGCATCTTCCATCAATAGCTCCATCAATGCATCCATTGCTGAATCTCCCTTCTTCGTCCTTTTTGGCTTTGACAAGGACCTCCCATACTCTCTCTTATCCTCAAAGCCAGAACCCATCTACAACATGGATGATTATGTTAAACTAAAATTGGCCAACTTCCAGACAATCCACCAGTATGTCCAATCCACTTTGGCTTCCTCTCAGGAGGACATGCTGCAGCGCCAACATAAGTCCGCCTCTCCTATCACTATCAGTGTAGGCGATCTTGTCTTTGCTCATTCCCATACGCGTTCCTCTAAGTTGGATGACAAATTTACAGGGCCCTACCGCGTCCTCACTCAACAAGGGAACAAATTTCACCTCCAGGACCTGTCCACTAGGGACACCAGATGGGTCCACGTCGATGACTTAAAGCGAGCACCCCGTGGCCTCGTGTTGGAAGAGTCACTTACACAACCTCCTGCCTCCTCTTCCCCTCCTCCCATCCCTCAGTCTACCTTGTCTCCACCTATCCCTCAGTCTTCTTCCTCTCCATCTCCACCTGCTCATTCATCAGTCAATCAATATCGGTCCAAACTGCGCTCTGCCCATCAACCTCTTCACGACCTCCCCCATTAACTCTACCCTGATTTTCTAGGTACGATGTTAGCGATCTCCCTGCTGGCAGTGCTGACCCTCCTGGGGTCTGGGTCAGGTCAGGACGATGGTGGAGTACGTCCCGGGGCCTTGGTCGGCTCAGGAGGCGAGGTCTCCTTGCGCTACGATCTTGTGCCCCTGGCCGACGTAGCCATTGCCCTACCTGCCTACGCGCACCAGCTCCACGGAATCAGGAACCATCTCACGGCCCTCATGGGGACACACAACCCGAATGAGTATCTCTATAACCTTTTCCTCCCACTCTCTTGGCAGTTGCAATGCATAAGTAACAGATTCACTGAGCTCATTGACACATTTTCTTCTTCTACCTCAAACTCAACATGGATAATCTCCAACTGGCCGTTGCCTCTCTCCTGTCTCAAGTCTGTACCTTGGTTCGTATCCTGGTCGATGCTATCACTGGACGTGTCACTGCCGACTTAGTACCTGTCTCAGCTCTCCGTTCTGTCCTGGAATGGGCTCACTCCACCTTCGGTCTCTCCCCAGTCCTCCCTTACTCCTCCCTTGAATATTATTATCCTGTTCTCGAAGCCACTCTTCTCACTACATACGTCGTCGTCCATATTCCTCTCCGTTCTGCCATAACCTTTAACCTTTTCCACATCATTCCCTTCCCTTTCCGCCTCAACAACTCCTTGTTACAGGTATCTGTTCCTTCAGAATATTTCCTCCTCTCCCATGATCATCTTTCCGTTGCCTTCCTTTCTTCCACAGACCTCCAGCAATGTTCCTCCCTTACTCCAACCTCTTGTCTCTGTGCTGCCCACCTTTTCGCTATCTTCCCTAGCAGTGCTACACCCTGTGAGTCTGCTTTAGTTCGCAACCATTCCATCTACTCGGCCTGTTCTTTTGTCCCAGCTCCTGACCTCCCGGTCCACCATGCTCACCTCAACCATGTCCAGTACTTCTTCTTTGCTGTTCCCATCTCTGTCACAATCATGTGTCCTGGTTCTTCCGTTCGCTCCGTCCCCGCTAGTGGTCTCTACAAAGCACCTGACTATTGTACCGTCAAATCAGAGTCCGTCATCACTTATGCCCCTCGCTATCACCAAGCTGTTCGTAAACACTCCTATGACATCTTTCCACCAATTGACATGCCTTCAACCCTACCATCTGCCAACATTACCATCACCTCCCCTCACTTGCGCATGCTCACCTTCCTCAATGACAGTGATTTCATTATGGATCAATTTTTTCTGGCCTTCAGTCGTTCATGGGTTCATCCAACAGTTGTGTTTCCCCCTGTGGTTATCGCTTTCATAGGTTTTCTACTCGTCATCTGTGCAGTGCATTGTTGTGTCAGAAAAATGGAACGTCAACTCCAGGAAATCAGAGTCGCTACCGGCATAGTACGCCCTACCCACGACGTAGAAACTCCCCGTACTTAGTGCCCTCACATTCCGTGACTACCATTGCCATCTACCATTTAACCAAACTGTGAACAGCACTCTGCCTACTAGAAAATGATGGTATTTCTTTCATGCATTACTGAGTGACAGTGTATCCTACAGAATACACAAATGACCAAAAACAACAAGAAAGATAAAAACAAAGAAAAAAAAATGAAGGAAGAACAAGATTAGAACTCTCATATCTACTCCTTGTTTATCATGTATCAAACTATTATTGTGTAATTCCCATTATGTTTATCTATACCTTCGACCCTTACTGGATTTGTACCTATTATTCCTTATATATCTTATATGTATATATCCTTCTAATTCCCTCCCCTCAACATGGCCATGTCTCTCCTACTGCCCCTGTATCATACTTATCCCTTGTACAAACCTCCCCGGTCCTGCCTTACTACTATAATCACCCACCATTTAACTCCTGGTGTCAGGAGACACCATCTCAGCTACCCGGGGGAGTAGTGTACCCCCTCCACAATATGTCTACCCCCGATGTATATATGTCCCCCCCAATGCATACATGCCCCCACTAACTTTGCTAGGTCAGCATGCTCTCCCACGCCTGAAGACGGCGTTATTGCATCAGTTGATAGCAGACATCCTAGCCGGGCAGACTGTTTTACTGTGAGCTTGTAATAAACTTCTTATCTAGCTGTTTGTACACGGAGTTTCTATCACCAAAGTATTGCAAGTTACATTTATATATATATATATATATATATATATATATGTGTGTGTGTGTGTGTGTGTGTGTGTGTGTGTGTGTGTGTGTGTGTGTGTAAAAGAAGGAACAAAAGGCTAGGAGCCCGCAAACAATTCCTTCTGAGAAAAAAAAAAAAAAAGTGAGCCAAATTCAAGATATGTTCATTTCGAGATGCCAGGACCCACTGCTTTTGAAAGACTGGAGATAATAGAAAGTAGGAAATACAGACAGAGGGAGACAGTTTCAGAGTTAACCTGTTGCATAAAATGAAGGACTGGGAGTAACGATTAACTCTTGCATTAGAGAGTTGGACAGAAAAAGCATGAGAGTTTGTTGCTAGACAGGTGCAACGCGCCCGTCGTACAGGTGGAGGGATGCAAGCAGACAGTTCAGAGGAGCAGTTCCCATGGAAGCAGCGATAGAAAAAAGATAAAGAGGCAACAATGCGGCGAAGAGACAGAATTTGATGGGAGCCAGTAAGAAAAGGAGAGTTAATGAGACGAAAAACCTTTGATTCCACCCTTTTGAGAAGAGCTGTATGTGGGGAGCCTCCCCACACATGAGAGTTGTACTCTACACAGGAATGAATAACACCTGTGTATAAAGTCAACAACTGTGCAAGGGTAAAGAAGATATGGAGTCAGCTTAGCACACCCAATCTCTTGGAAGCTGATATTACAAGAGATGTAATATGATCTTTCCAAGATAAATCCCGAGTGAATTAAACCCAAGCATGTTCAAGGATGATGCAGGCTTGAGCTGGATATAATTAAACACTAATGGGTACTCCTGTGGAAGATTTTGTCAGGTTGATAGGTGTAAAAACTGAGTGTTTGATGCATTAAAAACAAGTTTATTTTTACCCCAGTCAGAGATACGAACCAAGTCAGACATTAGATGTGCCATAGCCTCATCCCTTGTTTGTTGAATTAACTGCTGCGATGGACGTTGCGAGAACCGAATGGAAAGGTGAAGGGTGGAATGATCAGCGTACATGTGGATAGGGTTAGATGTACAGTTTAGATCGTTAATGAATAAAAGGAAAAGAGTTGATGATAGGACAGAGGCCTGAGGAACACCACTGTTGATGAATCTAGGAGAAGAACGATGGCCGTCTACAACAGCAGCTATAAAACGACCAGAAAGGAAGCTATATATGAAGGCACAGATAGAAGGATAGAAACCGTAAGAGGGCAGTTTGTAAATTAAGATTTACGCCAGACTCGATCGAAAGCCTTTGAGATGTCAAGTGGGATGGCAGAGCTTCCACCAAAGACCCGAAAGGAGGATGACCAGGTGTCTGAAAGGTAGGCGAGAAGATCGCCAATGGAGCGTCCCTGATGGAACCCATACTGACGATCTGAAAGAAGGTTTTGATAGGAAAGATGCTTTAAAATTTTTCTGTTAAGAATAGACTCAAAAATTTTGAGACACAGGATGTTAAAGCAATTGGACGATAGTTAGAGGGTTGGCAATGGTCACCCTTCTTTGGGACTGGTTGAATGAGAGCAAACTTTCAGCAAAAATGAAAGATACAAGTTGAAAGACAAATGCGAAATGTTTACCTAGGCAGGGTGTTAGCACAGAAGCACAGTTCTTGAGAACAACAGGAGGGACCCCATCAGGCCTATATGCCTTGTTAGTTTTGGGGCCAGTGACTGCAGAAAATACATCAGCTGAAGAAATTTTAATGCCAGCAATGACAAAGTCAGAGGGAAGACGTAATGGAGGAACAGCACCAGAATCGTCCAAGGTGGAATTGGAGGAGAAAGCATCATCAGTAGAAGAAATAGCTACAGAGCCATCAGAGTAGAAAAGAGGAGGGAAGGATGATGAGGTAAAGTTGTTAGAAACGTTTTTGGCAAGGTGCCAGAAGGAGCGGGAAGAATTTGAGTTGGAGAGTTGAGAGCAATTAGTACGGATAAAATTATTTTTAGCACAGCGAAGAACAGACTTAGGACGATTCCGGGCTGAAACATAAAAAAGATGTGATTCAGCGGTGGGTTGGCTTTGGTACCTTTTATAGGCCCTCTCCTTGTTGCGACAGCAATAGAACATGCATGACTAAACCAAGGCTTTCTTGCATTAGTCAAAGGATATGTGAAAGGAATGTACTGTATGTGTCCATGCCCAAGAGAATAACCTCCGTAATGCACAAGGCACACTGAAATGGCTCCCGGCCATGGAAGCAATAATCATTCCACGGAAAATGAAAGAAGTACTGCCTGAGGGCCTCCCAATCTGCAGCTCCAAAGTGCCACAGTCGACGTTTCTTTGGAGGATCTGCAGGCCATACAAGAGCGATACGACAGGTTAAGGTAATAAGGTTGTGATCAGAGAAGCCCAACGGAGAGAAAAGATTAACAGCATAAGCATAAGGATTAGTTGTAAGGAAGAGGTCAATTATGTTGGAGCTCTCTCCAAGGTGGTCAGGGATACCCGCAGGGTGCCGTTCAAACTGCTGTAAGTCAGTAAAGATAGAAAAGATGTAGGTTTGTTCACGAGGTGGATCAGTGAAAGGAGAGGAGAGCCAAAGGTGGTGGTGAACATTGAAATCTCCTAGAATGGAGATTCAGAGAATGGAGAAATGGATAGAATGTGTTCCATCGTAGAAGTAAGATAGTCATTGAATTTTTGATAGTAGAATTAGGGGATAAGTAAACAGTGCAGATATATTTAGTTCGAGAATGACAGGAGAGCCGAAGCCAGAGAGTAGAGAATTCAAAAGAATCAAGTTCAGGAAGACGAGAGCATGATAAGTCGTTGAGTATATATACACAACAGCCACGTTTGACTTTGAAATGAGTATAGAGAAAGTAGGAGGATACAGAAAAGGGGTTTGTTGTCAGTTGCCTCAGACAGGTGAGTCTCGGTAAGGAGGAGAATGTGAGGTTTAAAAGAGAGGTGATGTTCAACAGAGAGAAAGTTAGAGGAAAGGCCGCGAATGTTGCAGAATTGAATAAGTGAGTCAGACAGTGGTTCCAGGCAGCTCTTAGAGTCGTCACCGGGAGAGGGGCATATATATATATATATATATATATATATATATATATATATATATATATATATATATATATATATATATATATATATATATAAACGGTACTCACTCTTTGACTACCCATTACTCATACATTT